>NC_041388.1:541114824-541163150 GCF_002162155.2 Triticum dicoccoides
GCCGCCGCCCCTCGTCGCCGGATCCGCCGCCCCTCGTCGCCGGATCCGCCGCCCCTCACCGGCCGGCCTCTCCTCCTACGAACTCCGGCCGGCCATCATCGTTTTCCGCGCCATGAATGGTGCCCGTGAACAATAACCGGTCCAGATCTGAGATCTAAAAAAAAACCTGCGGTTGACTTTTCCCTCTCCCCCTTAATCTTTTATGCATACTTTGATCGATGATATCTCCGCATCCATAGCTCCGTTTTGGACATATAGTATATCAAAATGTTCGCCTCGAGGAGTACATCATTTCATTCCATTGCATCATTTTCATTTGAGTTCATCTTGATGCCCGAAATGCTGCTAGAAGGAGGCTTCGTGAGTTAAATGTCAGATCCGTTAGTTCATCTTAGACTTTTGTCATTTTTGCCATGATTATTGTGTGCATGCTATGCCTGTGAGTCCTTCATATGTTTTGTTAAGCATTTTGTCTTCTCTCCAGATGTACAACCCGTGCATTTTTAGGATGTGTGTGGTGACTTGTGCATGCTTGCAAAGTGAGGCACCCGGAAAATCTGTTTTCAGGGACTTTTGCTTCATGGTGAATCTGGGTAGATCGTCAACTCGTTTGCGATTTTGCCGATGTTATTGTAGTTGATCCGTGCATGCTATGCCATTGTTCTTGCCATGTCTAGCTAGCATTTTCTGCCTTCTTAATGGCTTTATGCTTGTCTTGCCATGAATTGCACCATAGTGAGTGCATCGAGCTCGTTTACATGCCTTCATGAGTTATATTTCAGCATGTCTCAGTTTTCACTAAGTCTGAAAACTGATTGTGTTTTAGCCATGTTCGTGTGCCCGTTAATATATTTTGTGAACCCTTTTGGCCCCAGGTCACTTTGGGTCTTTTGTTAAGCTTGTTGAGTAGCTCCATGCCATGTTATTACTTGTCTTAATCAGGTCATGTATCATGTTGTTTTGCTGCTCCGAAGAGGGCTTCGTGATCTAAAATTTCAGACTAGTGTTAATTTCACTAAGTCTGGAATCTGTTTTGCATTTGCGTTTTTGCCATGCTTGTTTGGACCTCTTAATGGATGAATTGGCCGTGGCTCAGTGCTAGTCTTTTGTTAAGCATCTTGTGTGCATCCCTGCCATGCATTTTGTTGTCATGTTTGGTGGCTGTAGCATGTTCATTTCGTTGCATTTAGATGCCTACTTGCTGTAAATCGCAGACTGGTGTCA
The DNA here is from genome assembly GCF_002162155.2 of Triticum dicoccoides. Taxonomy (NCBI): domain Eukaryota; kingdom Viridiplantae; phylum Streptophyta; class Magnoliopsida; order Poales; family Poaceae; genus Triticum; species Triticum dicoccoides. Next base: position 541,116,049 of record NC_041388.1, read on the forward strand.
TATCTTAAAACGCTTGCCATTTCCAAACCGTAACTCCGATTCCAATGATCTTTATATCGTTTTCAAGCGATTTAATCCCCTCTATCCAGTGGCACACTTGGAATTCCAAGATGAGGCCAGCTTCATGCATTTCCTGTCATATCTTGCATTTTGCATCCCGCATCGCATCCCGCATAGCATATCATCATTTCATCTTATTGCTTGGTCTTGCACGTGGTTGATTGTATCCTTGTTGCTTATTTGTCTTGTTTGGGTAGATCCAGGAGATGAGTTCGCTACTGAGGAGCCCGTTGAGTTTGCTTGTGAGGATCCAGACAACTGTGCAGGCAAGATGATCATACCCTCGAAATCACTACTATCTTTGCTATGCTAGTTTGCTCGCTCTTGCTATGCCAATGCTATGATGCCTATCATTTGCTTGTCAGCCTCCCAATTGCCATGTTGAACCTCTAACCCACCATGTCCTAGCAAACCGTTGATTGACTATGTTATCGCTTTGCTCATCCCCTCTTATAGCGTTGCTAGTTGCAGGTGAAGTTTGGAGGCCGTTCCTTGTTGGAACATCATTTATTTACTTGTTGGAGATATCATTATATTGCCATGTTATCTTAATGCATCTATATACTTGGTAAAGGGTGGAAGGCTCGGCCTCTCGCCTAGTGTTTTGTTCCACTCTTGCCGCCCTAGTTTCCGTCATATCGGTGTTATGTTCCCGGATTTTGCGTTCCTTACGCGGTTGGGTTATAATGGGAACCCCTTGATATTTTGCCTTGATTAAAGCTTGTCCAGCAATGCCCAACTTTGGTCTTATCATTTGCCACCTAGCCTTTTCTTTCCCTTGGGTTCTGCAGACTCAAGGGTCATCTTATTTTACCCCCCCGGGCCAGTGCTCCTCTGAGTGTTGGTCCGACCGAGTAGACTGCAGGGCCACCTCGGGGCAACTTGAGGGTTGGTTTTACTCGTAGGATGTCTCATCTGAGTGTGCCCTCAGAAAGAGATATGTGCACCTCCTATCGGGATTTGTCGGCACATTCGGGCGGTGTTGCTGGTCTTGTTTTAACCTGTCGAATTGTCTTGTTGTACCGGGTTGCCGAGTCTAATCAGTGTGTCTCGGGTGGAGGTCTATTCCTTCGTTGACCGTGAGAGCTTGTCATGGGCTAAGTTGGGACTCCCCTGCAGGGATTGAACTTTCGAAAGCTGTGCCCGCGGTTATGGGCAGATGGGAATTTGTTGATGTCCGGTTGTAGATAACTTGAACCTTAGTTAATTAAAATGAACCAACTGAGTGTGTTACCGTGATGGCCTCTTCCTGGCGGAGTCCGGGAAGTGGACACGGTGTTGGAGTAATGCTTACGCAGGTTGTTCCTTTAGTTTCTCGCTCGTGCCTTGCCTCCTCCTCTCGCTCTCTTTTGCGCATAAGTTAGCCACCACATATGCTAGTCGCTTGCTGCAGCTCCACATATATTTGCCTTATCCATTCCTATAAGCTTAAATAGTCTTGATCGCGAGGGTGCGAGATTGCTGAGTCCCCGTGGCTCACAGATACTATAATTCCATATGCAGGTCCAGGTGATTTCCTTCCAGGCGACGAGTACGAGCTCAAGTGGGAGTTCGACGAGGACTCTCAGCGTTATTATGTTTCCTTTCCCGATGATCAGTAGTGGTGCCTAGTTGGGGTTCGATTCAGGGCCTTGTCGCATGTTGGGTTCTTTTCTATTTTGGCGCTGTAGTCGGGCCATGAGTGTTTGAATGATGGATGTTATTTATGTACTCTGATGTGACGTGGCGAGTGTAAGCCAACTATGTATCTCCCCCTTTTATTATATATTACATGGGATGTTGTAATGATTGCCTGACTTGCGACATTGCTTTCAATGTGGTTATGTCTCTAAGTCGTGCCTCGACACGTGGGAGCTATAGCCGCATCGAGGGCGTTACAGGAGGTATACCAACAAATAGAGGAGTGAAACCTCCAACCGAGAAGAACCGGCAAAACCTCCCACATCGAAAACATCATAGAAGAAGCATGTGAACTCCGTTTTCGATGAACTCAAGCTTGTCATTAAGATGACCATAAGCTCTAAGACTCTCAAAGAGAACCAAACAAGAACCAAGAAATATGATGCAAGGATGCAATTGTTTGAGCTCTCTATGAACGATACGATCAAGCTACTCATCGAGAGCCCCCCTTGATACTACGGCAATCGATCCTATAACCCGGTCTCCCTACTACCATAATGAGACCGGTAAAATAGAAAACCTATCAAGGGCAAACCTTTGCCTTGCACATGGTCCATTTGAGCTAGATGATGACAATCTTGACTTCCTCAAGTTGGACCACCTTTCTTGATTGTGTTGGCTCGATGAACACTAGTTGATTGCTCCCCCATACTCCACTATGGGTGAGCCACTATTTGGCACATCTTCACAATTCCATTGACACCACAATGGACGGCAAGCTTCAAGCTTGATTGGTCCCCCATCCTCCATTATGGGTGAGCCACTCTTCGAGTTGCTCCACTTGAACTTGCACACTGCAAACTTGATGACGATCACCACTTGATGTCGTCCTCCATGGGTTGTATGAGATCTTCCTCTTGACGCAAGACCATGGAAACATACCTAACCCCAGAAAGAACTCTCACGTAGACCATGGGTTAGTACACAAAGCGTAATGGACAATGCTTACCATACCATGGGATCACTTGATCCCTCTTGGTACTTCTTCTACGCTTTGTGAGTTGATCAACTTGATTCACTCTTGACTTAGTCTTGATCAACCTTGAATCTTTCCAACTCTCTTCATTTGGATGATGTCTTGAAGGTAAACATGAATGATCACACAATATTCTTCTTCAAGACATGCTTTCAATAAGCTCAACTCACACATGACCAATCTTTGGATAATTCCTTCAAAAACACTTTGGCCATCTCAACTCACACATGACCAATCTTTGGATAATTCCTTGAAAAGCACTTTGGCCATCTCGTAAACTCCTTGAAACCAACACATGGACTTCAAGACAATCCTATGGACAAATCCTTCAAATATAACTCTAGGCAACCGTTAGTCCATAGAGATTGTCATCAATTACCAAAACCACACATGGGGGCACCGCATGTCCTTTCACATGGGGGAAAGCCCTTGATCTTGTATCATCACGGCCCATCAGTCCGGCCCACATTACATAGCCCGGACACCCGAGGACCCCCTAGTCCAGGACTCCCTCACCGCCTCCCCCAAAGCAGTCCAAGCCCGAGTCCACGCTAGTGCCACCCGTCTCCCCTGAGAAGTACTAGTGAGAGGGCATGGTGTGGGAGTAGGTGAGCGTGCCGACCATGTAGTTCGGCGCGACGCTGGAGCAGGAGGCGAGCTACCTCGCCCAGTGGAGGGCCCATGCACTGGTGGAGGGGCGGGCTGACGGTGTGTGGCACATGCGGCTAGAGTGGGAGGAGGAGTGCCAGCAGTGATGGGCATAGGAGGAGGAGGAGCATCGGTGACAATGGGCACAAGAGGAGGAGAAGGAGCGGTAGGAGTGCGAGATGGGAGAGAGCGCACGCGCATCAGACCCACCTACGCGGCAGATGACGGAGGAGGCGGCGCTGGCGACCTACTAGCCCCATTCCCGTGGGCGGAGCCGCCGCGGGTCTACTTCGGTCTCACCCTCTCCGACTCTAAGGATGACGCCTAGGGCTGCGGCGGTTGGGCGGCGACGTTTTTCTTGTTTTTATTAATATTTAATTGTGCTTGAAGTGGACTTTGGCCATCGTGGACTTTAATTTTAACGTGTAATTATGTTTTAAATTTAAATATATTATGTGCGCTTTATTTTTTTAAGACCCCGGGACTAATGCGTCGGCCGCATTGGGTGCACCGACTGACCCAAATTAAAAAACCAGACATGCGCGGCCGCTTTGGTGAGCCAAAACGGACAGTAACCGTACCCATTTGCGCTGGTCGGTTTGGAGTTGCTCTAAGAGACACCGCATTTGTCCGCGGAGTGGTTCGGATTAGTGTCCAAACACTGATATAGTAGTCGACCATCCCAAGCTAGCCGCAAAGGTCCGGTCACATCTCAAACGTCATTTAATGAAGAAAACAAATTTGATGTAAGTTTTAACAAACTGGACAATTTTTGTTCAAACTTAGATGTTTTTTACATAAAACCAGACGACATTCTGCCCGGTAAACTAAAATTAAAAAAGAACTAAACTACCCTATACTTTAGGGTTACCTCATATGTCATGACGGGCTGGCTCGCGGCACCTCCATCGCCATCGCCGGAGTCGTCGTCGGGCTTCGAGCAACGAAAGTGTGTGTTGTCGCGACAGGGCTTCCCGGCCGCGTGGCACTCATGGATGATGTTCACCACTTGCTCCCGTGTCGCGCGCAGTGCGGCCGCGGACACCACAGATGTGGGGTCTCGCTCAGAGACTACTCCTCATCGTACTTTTCCATCTTCTCGTCGAGGTGACAGAGAAAACGTTTGCTCGTTTTCACTGTGGTCTTTGACCGGTCGAGGACACGGCCTATTGCGAGCTCTAGGTCCTGGAATTTGTGGCGGCAGGACGTTGGAGTCCGTGAACTCCGCCGACGCATGGCGTTGCGCCTGTCCCGGCGCTGCCGCTCCTTGTCTACACTCTCATGCGCCATTAAGGCGCTCCGAACGGATGAACCGTCATTATTGCTGTCTTCGTAGCCGCCGCCAAGGTAGTGGAGTTGCGACCGCACACCTTCGTGGTGATTACGTGGGTGTACGATCGAAATTATGCCTAGATGGGAGGGGCTATTAGACTACTTGACCAAACAAAAACTTATCATTTTTCTAATTTTAGTGGTAGACAAGTTTTAGCAATTCTACCAAGTCAAGCAACACCCTACACAAGCAAGTCTAAGAGTTGTGCAGCGGAAAGTAAAGACTTTGCATATGAACATAAATGAGGGATCAAAGAAATCAAATGAAATGAAGAGTTTTGGCCGAGGATGATCATATACTAAGGACACTGTCTTGGAAATTTTGCAGCTCAAATGGAGGAGCCTAGGTGTCACTTGCTTTGCAAAGTACCACACTGGACAGAAATATGAATGTTGAAGATGGACTGAAATGATTGAATGGATTGATCTAAAATTTGGAGGAGGATGATAATTTGCGCATATGAAGGCACTATAAAAATTTCATACCATTTGGATAAATAAAAATGATACTTCCTTCACGGTGCTCTCCACTGAATAGAAAATTAGGAAAAATGTTGAGGGAAATTGGCTAGAATAAATGAGCTAAAATTTGGTGGAGGTAGGTTCTATGGGCAGGGTCATGTCGTGGTAAATTTCCAGCAATTATAAATTAACATAAAATATAGTTGCTTCACAAACTAAAAATATTACCAGAAACAAAGATTGGATGGTGAGCTCACATGGATTGTTAGATGGGGCTCAAATTTTGTGGAGAGCTATGATTTGGGAATATAAAAGATATGGCAAAAATTCAGCTCATTAGGATATGTAACTAGTACTTCCTTCATAATGGTTCTAGCTAAACATAAACTTTGGAAATTTGCCGAGGAAGATTTTCCAGGCAAATGGAGCTGAATATTTTCATGAGGCAATGATTTGGATAGTAAAGAATGCCAATTTTTTGGGAATTTTGGGAATGACAGAAATATAGGCTACTTCATAACCTAGGGCAAAAATTGACACATAGACATGACACATAGGCAAAACTGATGAGGTGGCGACTAGTCATAGAAATGCATCACAATTTACAAGGCTATGACCATCTATATTGCTTGTTATCAACTAGAAATAAGGCAGCGAACCAGTGTTGTTTGCTTTACGACCATTTCGTGTAAGAAATTATGAAGTTTCTGACCAAAATGGTCGTTATGGTTTAGCGTTTGGAGCCCCCCGAACAGCTTTTGACGAATTGGTCTCAAATGGTCGTAGATTTATGACCAATTCTTCCAGGGTCACTGGCAGAAGGTCAGAAGTTGGCATATTTCTTGTAGTGACATGATAATTTTTGGTGTGGTTCCGATAGGTGCTACTATCGTACATCCACGTTGATGGAGACTTCAACCCATGAAGGGTAACGGATGCGCGAGTCTATGGAGGGCTCCACCCATGAAGGGTCCACAAAGAAGCAACTTGTCTATTCCATCATGGCTTATGCCCATGAAGAACTGGCCTCACTCAGAGTAGATCTTGATGAAGTAGGCGATCTCCTTGCCCTTACAAACTCCTTGGTTCAACTCCATATGATGTTGGAGGCTCTCGAGTGACACCTAACCAATCTAGGAGACACCACTCTCCAAAAGGTAATGGATGGCATGATGATGATGAACTCCTTACTCTTGTGCTTCAAAAGATAGTCTCCTCAACACTCAATCATGCTCTCATAGATTTGGCTTGGGTAGGAGAATGATTGGAGTGGAAAGCAACTTGGGGAGGTTAGAGATCAAGGTTCAAATGGGTGGATTGAAATGCCTTGATCTCAACATATGAGTAGGTGGTTCTCTCTCAGAAAATGAATGGTGGAAGTGTAGTTTCATTTTGATGGCTCTCTTAGAGTGTAAGTTACGGTGGAGGGGTACATATAGCCTTCACCAAGAATTCAACCGTTACAACCTTTTGAATCAACTCGGTGACAGCAAAACAAAAACTCGGTGAGACCGACACGTATAAAACATTCGAACGTTGGGATTTTCTATGAGACTAATCAAATCCACTCGGTGGCTTCGATATGCGATGACCTAAGCAAGACTTTGATTTGGTAATTCCGAAACTGAATCAATGGGTTACAGAAACTTGGTCACTACACTTCGCTGGGACCGAATGTCATCTCGGTGTAACCGAGTTTCTAGGGTTTGGTTGTGGCTCTATCTAAGTTAAACTTGGTGGGTCCGAGTGTAGATGCATCTGTGGGACCGAGTTTGATATTTAGGGTTTGGACAGATTTGAATGTGGGAAAGTAGTTGAGGATTTTTTGAGCAATATCTTCAAGCATTTGAGCAACTAAGTCATGATCAAAACCTCATCCTGTTTTAATAGTATTGTCTTTCCTATGAACTCAATGAGATCTTGGATCACTTAACCAAAAATGAAGAGTCTTGGAGCTTTTGCCAATATATTTCCTTAGCATTTTGAGGGGTCCACATCCACATGTCCTTGCCATGCCAATGTTAAAATTTTCTTGAAATTCATCTTTGAGTAGGCATTAGTTCAATGACATATATGTTGTTATTAATTGCCAAAACTATCCGGAGATTAGTTGCACTTTCAGTGGGGCAGGTGATACGCCTCCAACGTATCTATAATTTTTGATTGCTCCATGCTATATTATCTACTGTTTTGGATGTTTATGGGCTTTATTATACACTTTTATATCATTTTTTGGGACTAACCTATTAACACAGAGCCCAGTGCCACTTTCTGTTTTTACCTTGTTTTAGAATATCACAGAAAAGGAAAACCAAACGGAGTCCAATTGACCTGAAACTTCACGGAACTTATTTTTGGATCAGAAGAAGCCCAGAAGACTTGGAGTGCACGTCAGGGGATCTACGAGGAGGCCACGAGGCAGGGGGGCACACCCTCCACCCTCATGGGCCCCTCGTAGCCCCCCTGACGTATTTCTTCCGCCTATATATCTCCATATACCCTAAAAACATCAGAGAGCAGAATAGATCGGGAGTTCCGCCGCCAGAAGCCTCCGTAGCCACCGAAAGCCAATCTAGACCCGTTCCGGCACCCTGCCGGAGGGGGAATCCCTCTCCGGTGGCCATCTTCATCATCCCGGCGATCTCCATGACGAGGAGGGAGTAGTCCACCCTCGGGGTTGAGGGTATGTACCAGTAGCTATGTGTTTGATCTCTCTCTCGTGTTCTTGATTTGGCACGATCTTGATGTATCGCGAGCTTTGCTATTATAGTTGGATCTTATGATGTTTCTCCCCCTCTACTCTTGTGTAATGGATTGAGTTTCCTCTTTGAAGTTATCTTATCGGATTGAGTCTTTAAAGATTTGAGAACACTTGATGTATGTCTTGCCGTGCGTATCTGTGGTGACAATGGGATATCACGTGATTCACTTGATGTATGTTTTGGTGATCAACTTGTTGGTTCCGCCCATGAACCTATGGATAGGGGTTGGCACACGTTTTCGTCGTGATTCTCCGGTAGAAACTTTGGGGCACTCTTTGAGGTTCTATGTGTTGGTTGAATAGATAAATTACTGCAGACTGTTCTGTTTTTGACAGATTCTGTTTTCGATGTGTTGTTTGCTTATTTTAATGAATCTATGGCTAGTAAAAGAGTTTATAAACCATAGAGAAGTTGGAATACAGTAGGTTTAACACCAATATAAATAAAGAATGAGTTCATTACAGTACCTTGAAGTGGTGTTTTGGTTTCTTTTGCTAATGGAGCTTACGAGTTTTCTGTTAAGTTTTGTGTTGTGAAGTTTTCAAGTTTTGGGTAAAGATTCGATGGATTATGGAATAAGGAGTGGCAAGAGCCTAAGCTTGGGGATACCCAAGGCACCCAAAGGTAATATTTAAGGACAACCAAGAGCCTAAGCTTGGGGATGCCCCGGAAGGCGTCCCCTCTTTCGTCTTCGTTCATCGATAACTTTAATTGGAGCTATATTTTTATTCGCCACATGATATGTGTTTTGCTTGGAGCGTCAATTTATTTTATTTAGTTTTGCTTGCTGTTTGAATAAAATACCAAGATCTGAAATTCTTAAATGTTAGAGAGTCTTCACATAGTTGCATAATTATTCGACTACTCATTGATCTTCACTTACATCTTTCGGAGTAGTGTGTTATTGCTCTAGTGCTTCACTTATATCTTTTTAGAGCACGGTGGTGGTTTTATTTTGTAAAAATAGATGAACTCTCATGCTTCACTTAGATTATTTTGAGAGTCCTAAATAGCATGGTAATTTGCTTAAATAATCCTAATATGCTAGGTATTCAAGACTAGTAAAAACTTTCTTATGAGTGTGTTGAATACTAAGAGAAGTTTGACACTTGATGATTGTTTTGAGATATGGAGGTAATAATATCAAAGTCGTGCTAGTTGAGTAGTTGTGAAATTGAGAAATGCGTGTGTTGAAGTTTGCAAGTCCCGTAGCATGCACGTATGGTAAACGTTATGTAACAAATTTGAAACATGAGGTGTTATTTGACTGTCCTCCTTATGAGTGGTGGTCGGGGATGAGCGATGGTTTTTTCCTACCAATCTATCCTCCTAGGAGCATGCGCGTAGTGCCGAGGCTTTTGATGACTTGTAGATTTTTGCAATAAGTATGTGAGTTCTTTATGACTAATGTTGAGTCCATGGATTATATGCACTCTTACCCTTCCATCCTTGCTAGCCTCTTTGGTACTGTGCATTGCCCTTTCTCACATTGAGAGTTGGCGCAAACTTCACCGGTGCATCCAAACCCCGTGATATGATACGCTCTTTCACACATAAACCTCCTTATATCTTCCTCAAAACAGCCACCATACCTACCTATTATGGCATCGAGGATCTACGAGGAGGCCATGAGGCAGGGGGTGCGCCCACCCCCTTGGGCACGCCCTCCACCCTCGTGGGCCCCTCGTGGCCCCCCTGACGTATTTCTTCCACCTATATATCTCCATATACCCTAAAAACATCAGAGAGCAGAATAGATCGGGAGTTCCGCCGCCAGAAGCCTCCGTAGCCACCGAAAACCAATCTAGACCCGTTCCGGCACCCTGCCGGAGGGGGAATCCCTCTCCGGTGGCCATCTTATTCATCCCAACGCTCTCCATGACGAGGAGGGAGTAGTCCACCCTCGGGGTTGAGGGTATGTACCAGTAGCTATGTGTTTGATCTCTCTCTCTCTCTCGTGTTCTTGATTTGGCACGATCTTGATGTATCGCTAGCTTTGCTATTATAGTTGGATCTTATGATGTTTCTCCCCCTCTACTCTCGTGTAATGGATTGAGTTTCCTCTTTGAAGTTATGCTATCGGATTGAGTCTTTAAAGATTTGAGAACACTTGATGTATGTGTTGCTGTGCGTATCTGTGGTGACAATGGGATATCACGTGATTCACTTGATGTATGTTTTGGTGATCAACTTGCGGGTTCCGCCCATGAACCTATGCATAGGGGTTGGCACACGTTTTCATCGTGATTCTCCGGTAGAAACTTTGGGGCACTCTTTAAGGTTCTATGTGTTGGTTGAATAGATGAATCTGAGATTGTGTGATGCATATCGTATAATCATACCCACGGATACTTGAGGTGACATTGGAGTATCTAGTTGACATTAGGGTTTTTGGTTGATTTGTGTCTTAAGGTGTTATTCTAGTACGAACTCTAGGGCTGTTTGTGACACTTATAGGAATAGCCCAACGGATTGATTGGAAAGAATAACTTTGAGGTGGTCTCGTACCCTACCATAATCTCTTCGTTTGTTCTCTGCTATTAGTGACTTTGGAGTGACTCTTTGTTGCATGTTGAGGGATAGTTATATGATCCAATTATGTTATTATTGTTGAGAGGACTTGCACTAGTGAAAGTATGAAACCTACACTACTAGGGAAAAGCCTAGCAGCAGCGCGGGTTTTGGGCCTCTCAGTAGCGCGGGGACCGGCGCTACTAATAAGGCGCTACAGCTAACGTATAGCAGTAGCACCTGTTGTCCCACGCTACTGCTATACATGAATAGCTGTAGTGCTATTTAGAAAAGGGCGCTGCTGATATTATCTGCAACGTTGTTTAATGGGAAGCGCTACTGGTAAGGCGGCACTACTGCTAAATTTTCCCCCCTCGCTACTACTAGTTTTATTAGTTTTTTCCCTGCATATTTGTTTTGTATTTGTTTTGTATTTGAATAGGCTTTATACAATAATCTTTAGCATATCATACACATACAAATGTAATCATAGCATATACATACAATTAGTCTCATCAAATCATGTCATCATCATAATCATCATCCAACACAAAATGGTCTCTCGTCATCATCTCGAAAATAGCGATACAAGTCTTGATTACTTGCAAATACATCGTCATCCATCTAAACAATGATATACGCGAGAAGAGCTATCACTTTGAGTACATGAGTTCGTATCCTTCTCTCGCATTAGCGTGAACCTAAACTAACTACTGCCTGTCGCTCGGAAACCGGAAACCGGTACACCTGGGCCTGACACTCCGGCCACTTGTCGTATATATACTCCTGGCGTAGGACTTCTTCGCCATCTATGATCTATGCACCTGCATCGTCACATGAGTCGATGATATGCAACATATATAGTTGAGCAACAGAAAGAGACAAACTTGGCAAAACTAGAAACAACATATCATAAGCATAAATAACAAAGTTCATCGTACCCCAAAATGCCCTAACTAGAGTGATTTTCGCTAGTCGAGGAGGAGGACGGTTTAATTACATCACAAATAAAGTTTCACCGTGCATAACTCATAGTTTTGTCATACAGAAAGTATGGACTAAACGGACACATTGTCATATATCGACAATCACTCCAACATGTCGTTCCATCCATCCAAGTCAGGGAGATAGTCCTCGAGCTTAGTGAAAGGGTTCATGTCGAGACGCTGAGAGGCTATCCATGTTCGGACGTCTTCCCGCGACATTTGTCCTTCTCCGTAGAACATCCCTGTTTTTCCGACGACCTCCTTCATGATGATTTGGGCAAGTTCGCGCTGGATGTTATAGAACTCAGCTCGAAGTCGATGATCCTCGATATCTCCTATGTCCTTTGCCCATTGCAGAATATGGGCATCGCCGGATCTAGGTGACATGCGAAGGTTCTGGTGATCCCGTCTATACTCCAGCATGTGGTGTAGGACATAGAATCCATCATTAAGAGAATCGTTCGGTTGCTGGATGCAGTAGAAGTCGGTCTTATGGCCGAAGGCGGCCCTGCCGCCCCTTCTCTTCTTGTCCCTGACCTCTCCACCCCTTGCTTGGTAGTAAAACATAGCACTGTCGAGAACATCCTTGATGTGGGTGTAATCCTTTTTGTGAATGTTCTTCGACGAGTCCAAGTAAAGAGCGTGGGAGAATTGGGGGTAGAGGATGATGAGGATGGCGCGCCCGCCGCTTTGCAAAATAAGTACACCTCAAATTAATTAGCCTCCATCGTGCAAATGAATGATTGAAATCGAAGGAAGGATAGCAGCGCGGATGACTTATACGGGATGATAAGGCACGAGAATCGCCTCCTTGTCCTTATTGGTGAGCATGAAATTGACGATGTAATCCCTCGCGTATTCACGGTGCTTTGCGCAGACTCCCAAGAAGCCCTCGTGCATGTAGTACGGGTCAGCAACACAGATATGAGATATCTGCTCAACCCCGATGATGTAGTTCATGTGCAAGGCATAAAGGTTGACAAACATAAAATCCAGCTTCTTCATGTGAAACATGTCAAATATGTAATCGAATCGGAGGAAGAACTTATCCGCGGGGAAGCTGTCGACGTACGACATTTGCCACGGAACGTTAACCACGTACAGTGGGTATCCTGGATCTTTCGAGGCGATGAGGCCTTTCTCTACCCGCAGCACATCGTCATGAAGTCTCCTTAGATCGCCGAATCTGACCCGTAGCGCTGTTGCAGGTAGGATTGGTTAACCGGGGATATGCCATTTATCCGCATCGGGGATATCTATACGGTCCTGAAGCCGAGGCTATTGAGGCGGCTGGATCATAGAATTAGCTTTTTTGCCTTTCCTCGCTCACTTCCTAGACTTCTTTACTACCGGAAGGTCGTCCATAATACGTTGAGACGGCAATTCAGGCACCAACTCATGACGCTCAAACCCTGAGGAGGCGCCAGTATAGACATACTGTTCAGCGCCATCGTCGTCCTCATCCTCATCCATGGCGACGTCATCAGCGACTAATGGAGCCTCCTCCTTACCCCGTCCACTATCACCCAACCCGACACCCGACGCTAATTGGGTAGGTGGGGTGTTGATGTTCATACCTTGCTGAGGCTGCGTGCTCGTGGGTGTGCTCCCGGCCGCCTCCAGACGAAGCAGACTCTTTGGCCACAACAGGACCCACCCATTGCAACAATCACCAAGCCGCCGCGGTGTCTCGTCGTCATCCCCTACTAGTATTGGAGGAGGCAAATTCTCGTGGCCCGGTTTGATACTGGCCACGGAAACCTTGAAGACGTTCGGGGGGATCGGCCGGCTGTGGAACAATGGTTCCTTTGGCTCCATTATCGTCGCCTTCCCCACGTCCACCTTCTGGTCGCCGATGGTGTACAATATGGTGCACGGGGTTTCGTCGGCCTGCAAAGAAAAGTCTGCGACGTGAGACATCCGAAAGGCAACGAAAACGGGAGATTATACATTTATATTGAAGGGGGCCGGTGTGACAGATACCGTGAGGGCGTCGAGCTCAGCCAAAGACGAAGCACCACCGAGCACGTCCGGTGCGGGAGCCGGTGCGGGAGCATGTGCTGGTGCAACGCTAGTCGAGCTGCTCCCCAAGAAGTCAGCAAGGGGAAAGTCCTCTGCATTTTTTTCTGGATTTTGCCTTGTCCAAGTGAAAACGCCAGTCAGCAAGGAAGTAGACAAATCTGCAACCACCTGTTTTGCGGCAGCTACCGCTTGCGACTATCTGAGATGATTTCTTCTCAACCGCAATCTCAACCTTCTTGTCGATGTTTTCTTCAGTTAACCTCCGTCTTTCCTTTCTCTCCTCCGTGGTCTCACGGTAGTACTTTTTCCACGTGGCGCCGTCTCCGACACCGTGCACGCGTCCATACGACGGTCGCGTATCCACCGGTTGTCGTTGCAATATGTTCAACGCCCGGTTGAATGGAGTGTCCCACTTGGGCCTCGCCAATGCCTTAGATGGCGAGTCGCTTTCGGCCGCAATCCGGTGCTACTCTCTCTGCAAAAGGCACAAGGATCGTTTACAAATATGACTAACGTGTGCAGTCGAATTGATCAGAAACTAAAATTACCAGCAGTCTCATGAACTCCATAATGACCGGTTTTGTCTCGTAAACCTTCTTCACTGGGTCCCAATGGTACCGGGCCCTGAGGACGTCACGCTCCTGCGGGACGGTGAAATCCGCCAAGGGGTCTGGGATGCCCAGACTCGCGGCTTTCGCATCCTCCTTGGCCCATTTGGACCTCTTTCCGCCGTAACCACGGCTTCCGAGGTGGTGGCTCCCAATGTTTCTCTCTTGAAGCCCCTTCATGTACTGAGACTTTTTTTGGCAGCTTCGGCCTCGCAAGCCTCCTTGAATATTTGAAACTGCTCTTCTGTGATTTTCGGATTATCCTTTACAATCTCGGAGTAGGGTTCCTTCTTGTCAATGATCTTTGCTTTCACTCGATTTTTCCAGGCGGCCAACGCGTCGCTAAACTTGGTCATGGCGTCTTTGTTTATCTTCTTCATTGTCAGGTCCTCATATGGATCTTCATAATCCTTCTCATTCTGGCCCGGGAACAAGAATATCTGGTGAAACTTCTTTAGGAGGGAGATCCTCATATTTTCTATCTTCTGTAGTTTCTCATCGTTGATGGTGGCGGTTGTCCGTACGATGCAGCCTATTTGATTGCTGTAGCATCGACGCGCAGCGCCTTTGGCTCAAAATTGCCGTCGTCCACCTCCGTGACCACCAGTCTAGTAGTCCTGAGTTTGTTAGGAGGCTGTTGCCTCTTTGCTTTCGGTTCTACACCGGCTCCGCTCCCCGAGGCAGCGCCGGTCTCAGTCTCAGCGCCGGTCTCGATGCCGGTCTGAGTCTCAGCGCCGGTCTCAGTCTCAGCACCGGTCTGCGTGTCGGCAAAGCTAAAAAATTCATCTGCCGCCTAGTAGACGTCGTCGCAATCACCAGAACCCTGTCCTTCATCGTTGCTAGCCATGTTTCCTATGATTAAATCTAGTCAATTAATTCTAAACCTAACAAAATGAATAATGACATAAAAAGGCCTATTGTTTTGCAGGAACATTGACTCCTTCCTGGTGCGGCAAATCCAGGGCACTCGATATGTCCTAGTTTGTAGCACAAGTCATGCCGAAAATCATGGAAAATTTCGGCATGACCTTTGCTAAAAAGTGGACAAATCGAGAACCTGAATTTTGCCGAAACAGAAATGAATCAACATTCCGGCAAAACATAGGCCACTCGGCTTCATTCCCTGAAAACAACAAAAGGCCACTTGGGCACAATCGAACCACTTCGATGTCGATTATGATCAATGAGCAAACACAGCTGAGGATTTTTCATATATCATGACCACTTCAAATTTGCATCTCCTAGTGTTTGACACTTCAAGAAAATCTACACAAATCTCATGCTCTCTCAAACTCAATTCAAAAACCAAATATAGATGGATGAACCCTAGAACTCAAATTATGAACCTAGAACTCAAATTATGTCCTAATAAAAATTCACGAAAAATTAAGAACCTACTAGACTGGCAACACTAATAGAAATTTATATTTTTATATTGATTTTTTCCTCTAAACTAAATCCTACCATCCTAGTTAACATCTAGTTAGACCTTACTTTCCTAACATTTGTAATTAAACACTACAACCCTAACTCTACTGCCCTAGTTAAGCATATACAATTTTTTCCTACGGCGAGGGAGGCAGGGGCGTCTCTGTCAAAGCCCTATCTAAATTCTTTTCCTAACTAAATTAACCTAACTAAATTCTTTTCCTAACTAAATTAACCTAACTAATTTAGAGAGAGAGAGAGAGAGGAGGGGTGGGGGCTTACAGAGGATGGCTCCGGTGGTGGCGAGAGAGGCAGGGGCGTCTCCGGTGACGGCGTGGGAGGCAATTGTGGTGAGGGAGGATCCGGTGGCGTCGACTGCGGCTCCGGTGGTGTTGATGTGGCCGCACGGCTCCAGTGGCATTTGGGGCGGCTCCGGTGGCGTCGACGACGCACGGCTTTGGTGGCTCCGGGGGCGTTAACGTCGGCAGGAGACGGCGGTGAAGTGGGGCGACGGCGAATCGGGCAGATGGCGGCAGGGTGGGTCAAGGAATTTAAGGGAGAAGTGGTGGCCGGGGCGAAATGGTTTTTTGGTTAAGTCAAACTTAGCGGTAGCACTTTTCGCGAAACGCGCTATAGCTAAGTTAGCTATAGCGATTTTCACAAAACGCGCTACTACTGTAGCTATGTAATTCCCTTCATATTTCTTATTTCGTTTTCTGTTTCTACAGCGGGGGTCTAGGAGACGCGCTGCAGCTACGTTAGCTATAGCAACTCTTACGAACAAACGCTACTGCTACGCCTTTCTCCTTTTTTCGCTTTTTCATTTATTTTGCTCTACATTTTATTTTTTCCTTTCTCCTTTTTCTATTTATTTCTTTTTCATTTACTTTTCCATTTGTTTTTCATTTCATTTTATTTCCATTAGCAGTAGCGCTCTCCGCGCGAAACGCGCTGCTACTTATGTCCTAGCGGTAGCACGCTTCTCTCAAGACCGCTACTGCTATGTTTAGCCTACGTTTTGGCAATGGGAATATTAGTCGTATCGCTTTTTCATGTACACGCGCTACTGCTAAAAATTGTATCTGTAGCGCGGTTTTCGCACGCGCGCTACTGCTACTTAGCACTAACGCCCGTTTTTGCCACGCGCTGCTGCTAAATTTCTGTGTATAAGGTTTTCCCTAGTAGTGCTAGGCCTTGTTTCCTATCATTGTAATACCGTTTATGCTCACTTTTATCATTAGTTACCTTGCTGTTTTTGTATTTTCAGATTACAAATACCTTTATCTATCATCCATATACCACTTTTATCATCATCTCTTTGCCGAACTAGTGCACCTATACAATTTACTATTGTATTGGGTGTGTTATGGACACAAGAGACTCTTTGTTATTTGGTTGCAGGGTTGCTTGAGAGAGACCATCTTCATCCTACGCCTCCTACGGATTGATAAACCTTAGGTCATCCACTTGAGGAAAATTTGCTACTGTCCTACAAACCTCTGCACTTGGAGGCCCAACAACGTCTACAAGAAGAAGGTTGTGTAGTAGACATCAGCAGGCCACCACCGATGGGGCTAGGTGGTGGCTACGGCTACTCCTCCTTGACGCGGCGTGGTGGTGGCGACTGTCGCTCCTCCATGACGCGGTGTGGCGGTGGCAACTACCGCTCCTCCTTCACGTGGTGTATGATTTGTATGCCGCGGTTGCGTGGGGGAGAGGCGAGCGGGGTGGAAAAGAAGGTTTCACCTTCACCCGTCCACAAGAAGGCGAATGCGGCCCCATCTTGACAGTGCAGAGAAGCAGCTCCAGTGGCGGCGCCGTATCGTGGTCGTGGAGGAGCCAGCATAGTGAGGTGTGCCCTCTATCCTTTCCTATCAACTATCTCTGTTCTTGTCCCCGGGGAGTGACAAGCCGATAAAGCATGGCAATTCCATGGCATTTTGAGAAAATTTCATGGCAACTTTAGAGATTTGCTATGGCATTGTGCTGTTTAGAACATTTTTGATAGCAATTTTAGAGATAACTTTTCTTATAAATAGGCAAAATTTTGTAAATCAACATGGCACATGGCAATTTTCTGAAATTTCTGTTAGCTATGACATGTCAACCCCATGGCAATTTTAGAGATAATGTTACTATGCTGCTATTAGTATTATTTCCCATGGCAATTTTAGCGAATTCCTTCGAAACTGATGTTTAGTACCGTTTCCATGGCAATTTCATAGATTATATGCTAAGAAAATGGCAAATCATTGTAAAGCAACATGGCACATTTTAAACATTTGGCATGACATTTTTCTGAATTTTTCGTTACTAGAACATGATAGTTTTTCTTTTTGAAATTTGTGTTTTTCTGGCCATGTCAATTTTAAGAAATTTTTTATTCTTCAACATGGAAAAAAGTGGTATGACAGTAGCTTCTCAAACAACCAGTTTTAGGCACCTCAACTCTTTGTTTTGTACTTGTATACATGACAACAGCTTCTCCAATCAAAAACAAATTCTCAGTGCTCTATATACATGCCATCATTTTCGGTGCTAGGTTTGCATGGTAGAGAACACATGACGTCTTTTACGTGTTTTGTAAATCATGTTTTTTTATAGATTATTTGTTTCTGCTCGCATGGCAAATTTGAAATGGTGGGGACCTTTTCTAGCATGGCAAGTTTGAGAATTTTTTGTTATGTTTTTAACATAGCAAGTTCATAAAAAATGGTTTTCTTAATCTCTCTCTCTACATCATTGCATTTTTATTTGCAAGAGCATGCCAATTTTATTATAAAGAGCATGGCATTTTTATTTGTTGTCATTTTTATTATAAAGAGCATGTCATTTTTTGGTAGAAGCATGGCATTTTTATTATAAAGAGCCTGCCATTTTTAATTAAAAATATCATTTAATTATAACTAGCATGTCTTTTTTATTATAAAGAGGATGCCATTTTTATTGTAGAAGCAAGAAATTTTTAGAATAAAGAGCATGTCATTTTTTCAGTATAAAGAGGTTGACATTTTTAGTGTAGAAGCATGCCAATTTCTTTTTTTAAGAGCATGGCATTTTTTTGCGGGGTGCATGACATATTTTCTTGTGAGCAATGACATTTTTATTTTGAAGAGCGTGGCAATTTAAAAGCATGTCATCCATGGCTTTTCTAGAGCATGGCACTTTTTAAAATATTTTTAGTGTATGGCACTTTATGACAAAGAGAAATTTAGAGCATGGCATTTATAATATTTTTATCACCACTTTTTTATTCTTAGTTTCATGGCATTTTTATTATTCTCAATCATGGCATTTTTTCATTCGTTTTTTTACATTTCATATTTAATCATTTATTGTCGAAATACCAAAAAACTTGTTGTCATGACAACTAACTAGATATGGTGATGGATACAACATGGCCTTTTTTGTGTTGTTTAACTGTTTAAAATGAGGTAAAAAACAATGAATAATGAATAAAATGAGGTAAAAAAAAACATCAGCATTTAAGGTTTGGTAATGTGTCACAACAAAACGTTTAGTTTTGGCCCAACTGTAGGTTGGAGGGATTTCCACCCGCAAACGTTTTCATTCGCTCGTACATCTCGTACATAAATAATCTGGCGAACCAAATGTGTGCGTGAAGGCCGCCTGGGAGCTATATGTGAAACATGTTCACTTTTCTTTCGTCGTTGCCCTCTGTTGGCTCCCCTCCACCGACGACCTCGGTCGTCAATGATGATGGGGGGGGGGGGGTTCTTTCGGCAATGGTGGCATTGAATAAAGATTCTCCAGATTCTGCTTTTGACGAGGCGATCAGTCATATGATCGAGGATGGATTTGAAAACCAATCTGTTCAAGCAAGAATGGCATGGCAGCGGCATCCTTGTGGTGGACCTGAGTCCTTGTTCTCTGCTGTTGCGATGACGTTTGCTCCAGTGCCGCACACGGAGGTTGAGACAGGGAGGTAGTCCAGGAGCAAATGCAGATTGTGGTCTGCATTGGCGGAATCTGGAAGATGATGGATCGTGTGTTGGTTCATGGTTCGTGGATGACAGGTATGGTTTCTCCTTCGATGTCTTAGTCATGTGGGGTGTCAGATCTGAAATTCGATGACGTGTCCGGGGTGTAGCCCCGATCTGATCCGTTCAACAGTAATGACTCGTCTTTGACGAACCAGCTTAGAGGTCCGCAAAGCTACTTATCAGCAATGGAGCCACCTCGAGTTTGGGTGTAGAGGTGATTAGTCATTTTTTTTCCTTTAGTGGTGTCAGAGGCTGGTGACGAACGTCGGTGTCAAGCTCAGAAGATTCTTCAGTCTCGTTTGTAATTTTATTTCTTTGCTGATGTTTCTTTATGCAAAGGCTGGTATTATGTCTATCTTTACCAGTTTTGACAGGTCAATCCGTAACCGATTTGTATTATGATTTTATGATTCTTATGATATTGACGAGACCCATATTACCATTAAAAAAGGTCGTTAGGGTGCTGACGGCAGCAGATATTTGGGTCCAAACAATTCTATCAAAGTGACATTTACTTTGTTTTGACAATTTATCAAGCCTCTTGGTCCTGAATATCAGAATAGGACCAAGGAACCAGCCTCCGCTTATATCTTTACTTCGGAACAAAACCATGATTGTCCCAAGGGCGCCATATTCTAGGAGGGGAGTTTTAGTCAATTGGAAAACAGTTGACACCACAAAAGAAAAAAAACACTTGACACCTCTTGACCGGGTGAACTATGTAAGAATTTTTTTTGAGGACTTTTATTCCAAAGTCCTGCCTTGATAACTATGCAAGAATTAACCGGATTACGAGACAATCCCTCTTGACCCCTGTCAGCAAGCCCCTGGGCGGTCAACTCCAGAAGCAGAGAGGAGCCGCAAGGGAGTGCCCAGATCTGGAGGAGTACATACACCAGAGCTTAAGCACCGCACAGGGGTGAGTGGGCCCTCCCTTGGGCCGTCGGCGGCTAGCCGGAGCCGGGGGGAGGGGAGTGGAGAAGATGGAGATTGTGGCCACGACTTTTGTCGGTCGGATCGCACTGAAGCTCTTCGCGTTTCTAGATGAAAATTACAGGCTACGGCGGAACCTGGAGCATGACATCCAGCGCATCCGGATGGAGCTGGACATGATCGACGCCGCCATCCACGACCACGACGACCGTCGCTCGAGCAACCAGGTGCAGACCGCCTGGATACAGCTCGCGCGCGAGCTGGGCCACAGCATCGACGACTGCATCGACCGCTTTTCCCACCGCCTGGCCAAGGACGCCGCCGCGTCGCCGCTCCGCAAGACCGTCAGCAGGCTGAAGACGGCGCCGATCCGCACGGGGTTCGCCGCCGAGATCCGGAAGATCAGGAAGATATCGGAAGAGGTGTCCAAGCTGCGGGAGAGCTACGGCGGCGGCGAACCCAGCGCCTCGGAGGCTTCCGCATCGGGCGCCCTCTCAGAGGAGGTGCACGCACTTGCATCTGACCTCGTGGGTATGGATGAGCCCCGCGACGAGCTTCTGGAGCTGGTAAGGGAAACTGAGGGCCAGCCTAAACAGCTCAAGGTGATCTCAATTGTTGGCTTCGGAGGTTCGGGGAAGACTCTTCTTGCGAGAGAGGTGTACGAGAGTGACACCGTGGTCTGCCAGTACAAAGCACGGGCTTGGGTTCGTGCGGCGGACAAAGGCGCGGTGTGTGTTCTCCAGGAGATCCTCGAGGAGCTTGGCATGCAGGTAACCGGGGATGCCAGGAAGCTCACCACACATCTCAGAAAATGCCTCGAGCCAAAGGGGTGAGCCTACTAGAGAAATCCCTTTTCTCTCAGATTTTTTCTACTTCACTGATTGTTTTTGTTTCTGTATGAACAATGGATGTCCTCTGCTGACTTGTTAATTGTTATTTCCGTTCTTTGATTTGCCCTGCTGACCAGGTTCTTCATTGTTATTGATGACATGAGAACGGAACTTTGGAACACCATGAAAAATTCTTTCCCTGCAGTGATGGGAGTGAGCAGCAGAGTGGTGGTCACCACGCCCATTCAGTACATAGCAAATGCCTGCAGCTCTGCTCACGGTCATGTGTACGCAATGAGAACTCTTAGCGAGGATCTCTCAAGACAGTTGTTCCTCAAAGAAGCTTCCTTGGAGGATTCATCGCCTAGTAATGAGCTTGGTTCAGAAGCACTAAAGAAATGCGATGGTCTGCCACTCGCTCTCGTTACCACAGCCCAATTCTTGCAGAGTCGAGGTGATCCGACACGGACAGAGTGGGCAAGGCTGTGCAGCAACTTGGGTGAACATCTGGAAACGGAGGACACCTTAGCGAGAATGAAGCACGTGGTTCGCCACAGCTATGCCGGTCTTCCTGACCATTTTATCAAGACATTCTTGCTATATCTGGGAATTTTCCCGCGTGATCGCCCAGTGAGAAGAGAAAGGCTAATAAGGCGATGGCTAGCTGAAGGATTATTTGGAGGGGATGCTGAACTCGCTACGTGCTATTTCAAGAAGCTGATCGACCACAGTATCATTCGGCCTATTGATTGGAGCAGCAACGCAGAGGTGAAGACGTGCCAAACTCACGGCATGATGCTCGAGTTCATCCTACACAAGTCCAGATGTGAGAACTTCGTTACCTTGTCACATGATCAGGCACGCCTAACCGGTAAGGCCCGTTGGCTTTCTCTGCATCATGAAAGAGCTGGGCAGGCTAGGATGAGTCCAGAGGATTTACCCTTTGTTCGGTCTCTAACAGTCTTTGGCAAGGCACACAAATCTGTTTTGGATTTCTCCAAGTACGAACTGCTGCGAGTTTTGGATCTGGAAGAATGTGAGGATGAATTGGGTGACAAGCATCTCAGAGAGATATGCAACCTACTGCTACTTAGGTACCTAAGCCTTGGTGGCCCCATTTCAGTGCTTCCCAAGGAGATTGCAAAGCTAAAACTTCTGGAGACACTTGATATAACAAGAACCAAGATAGAGATTCTGCCTATACAAGTCATCGAGCTCCCGAGATTGATTCATCTGTTTGGAAGGTTCAAACTTGAAGATGCAAGTCAGAGAATAAGTAAGCTGAAGAACTTCCTTTCAGAAAAAAGTAACTTGCAGACGCTATCAGGATTTGTTGCTGACAAAGGATTTGCACAACTCATGGATCATATGAATAACTTGACAAAGGTGAAAATATGCTGTGAATCCACTATGGATGTCAGCAACATAACTCATCTTTCCAAGTCAATTAACGGGTTCATCCAGAGAGGCACTCATGCGAGTGACAATCGTTCACTCTCACTGAATTTCAACAAATGGTCCGAAGACTTGCTGAGTTTTTCCTTGGAAAAAACATGCTTTCTCAGTAAACTGAAGCTAAAAGGCAATATCTTGAGTTTACCTCCATTTGTTACCACGTTGGCTGGTCTCACCGAGCTGTCTCTTTCATCCCTCGGCAAGTTCACTGGGGATATACTTGCTGCTGTAAGCATAGTGCGCTCCTTGCAGTACCTGAAGCTGGTAGCAAGTCACATGGACAAGTTTGTCATAAGAAAGGGGCAGCTCAATATACTACTACGCCTGTGCATCGTGGTGCAATCCATGGAAGACCTAGAAATCGAAGAGGATGCGCTTCCGTGTTTGGAGTCCCTCCAGCTGCTCTCTAAGGATTTAGATGGTTTTGGTGGCATAAGAATGGAATTCCTTGGACGTCTCAAGGAGGTGGCTCTCGACGATGGAGTGAGCGACGAAGCAAAACAGGAGTGGGAAGAAGCAGCAAAGAAACACCCGAGACGACCCAAAGTCTTGTTTGTGAAAACAATGTGAGTCAGAAGCTGATCATCAGATGCAGACGGGAGGAATGGAGCCTGCTGAGACTCCTGCAACACTAGCTCCCCGACATGACGCCCAGGTGCACCTGATTATCCTTTTCTATTTCAGATAATTCTTCCTATTGAAAAGAGTAAAGAAAATTGGTTTAACCGCAAGCATTGCAATGTAGCCAGTTGAGTTGAGACCACAAAAATCGATGGGGTGGCCTGAAGATTGACTGACCACTGGTGGTATGTGGTAACCGGTAAGTCCCCTTAAGATATTTTAGAATAAGAATAATATCTTTTTTTTTGCGGGGAAGAATAAGAATAATATCAAGGCATGCTAGTATTTCTTAAGGTTAATTAAGTGCAAATTTAATGAACTGTAACATTGCCGGGATTCAGTTTACAATGCAAAACTAAACTAGAATTTTCAAGGGTGTGTACAAAATCACATCTAAATAAGAACCGAAACTACAAGGCATGGCAATGGCCATGGACCAGACTCGTCTGGCTCGTCAAGCGGTGAATGCTTGTTTGGCTCGAACTTGGTATTCACAACAGTCCTTAAAGAGGGGGCTCCTACAACTTGTTCCCCCGCCGGCCCACCCTGGATGGACACTCATTGGTGTGGTTTGACACATATTCCTAACACCACCCATTCCTATTCCCGATAGTACTACCTTTTCTGATGACTCAAATCTGGCTTTCATACTGCTCTGGAATTTTGGTGGCTCATGCCTGGAGAAGTGATCAGGAGAGTTTTTTTTTTAGAAAAGGAGGATGACCCCCGGCCTCTGCATCTGGAAGATGCATACGGCCACTTTATTGATTATTCTCGAGGACCTTACAAAGTATTAAAAACAATATATCTGAATCCACCATTTTGGCAACATATGCCGCTACTCCTATCCATATGATGAAGGAATGCTAACTGGGTCACTACCCAAACCACCCGCCTAAGCCTAACATCAAAAGCCGGAAGCCCCAGCCGAGCCACATACCGGGTCTAGGGCACAATCCGATCAGACGCACTCGTGTGTCGTCGCCGCCATCTTCCACAGGTCCGTCTTCAGATTATATTGAGGCTTCTACCTTGTCTGGCCACTCTGCCATCGACGTCACCATGACGCCAGACAGCTACCTCCTCCTGCGCGAGTCCATCTCCGCGCATCGGACGCCGAGCCTCCACAGCGCCATGCCGCCGATCTCCGTCGCCATCAATGTGTGAGATGAAGTACTGCTCCACCATCCCCCTAGCCATCACTTGCTCCAAAACGATGCCCCAGGGAGGGAAAGCGATAAAACGCCATCATCGTCCGATCCGGAAGACCCAGATCTAGGGTTTCCCTCGGAGCATCCCAAGCCTAATGACGCAGACTGCAACGACGATGCCTCGACAAGGGAACGGCATCTAAGACGCCATCATCGTCCGCCATGACCGTAGTCGGCGCGATTTTCATCAGTAGTTGCTCCACCAGACGTGCGCCATCGACGTCGCTGATCCCTTCAACCGGAGTAAACTCCAAAACGATGCCCTAAAGAGGGACTACGACGCAAAATCGCCGTCATCGCTCGATCCCAAGGAGATCTAGGGTTTCCGCCGGAGATGCCCGCGCTATCAAGGATCAGACAAGTGTAGAATCCCGACGGATCTGCCCAGCTGCCGACGAGTCGCACCCGTCACCGTGCCGACGGCAGACTAGCGATCAAGGCCCACGCTTGGGCATAGATCCGGCCGCGCCGCCGCGAACCGATCCGGCCGCGCCGCCGCCGTCCCTGGCGACCGCGACGCACCAAATCGCGAGGCCTCCTACCGCGGGGTAGCGAAGTCGCCGAGGCGCCGCCACCACCCGTCATGGCATCCGGCCCGCCGCCACGCTCCGGCCCGGGGGCGCCGGCCCGCACCAGCCCCACGCGAGCGAGAGGGCCCGAGTCCCCGCCGCCGCCGGCGACGACCAGGCTTCGCTTGGCCGCGCCCTTGGGCGGCGGCGAGGGAGGAGGAGGAGTGGGGGAGGGCCAGCCGACGGGATCTGGGGGCCTCCCGGCCGCCAATGCGGGGGGCGACTCGGGAGGGGAGAGGAGAGGGGTCCCACCGGTGACCAGGAGAGTACTCTACTCTGCATACATAAAAACTGGTGAACTTAGCTTTCATTTATAGTTTTACAGAACTCAAATATATTGCTCATTGCCTCACTTGCCAATAATTGTTTCATTGCACACATCCCTGCCTCTGTACTTTGGATTGTTCAGACATAAATTAAAGTTATCAGAAAAGGAGATATCGGCTCCAATGCAATGCAGCCACACATGCCTCTAGCAGCACTAGTAATAGTAGTGATCTAAATGCTTGTAGCGACCCAACCTCGGACGGTCAAGTCTCTGTGCTTAAGTGTCATCCCTTGATCGGTATTGCTGACACACATAGGACTCGAGGTTTTATAACAAAGTTCAATCACACACTTATTACATCGAATGTCTCAAAAAGAACTTATTACATTAATATGGCCGAAGGCCATCTAAATAAGATAATAGGGGAAGCTTCGAAGGTAGAATAGTCCATCCAACTCCACGGCAAAACTGAGTGCATGACAACGACCTAGCGCACCTTACTCTTTGTCTGAAAAATTTGCAACATAATACGTTGCAGCCTGTGTAGGTCACCATATAGAATATGCTAGCAAGACAACACTGTAGAGCAATGAACAAATAACAGCTATAACTACATGCATATATGGCTGGTGGAGGCTCTATAGTTATCATTTGCAGAAAGCTAATTTTTCCCTACAACAAATGAATATAATTTATTTACTACCAAATTTGTTGAAAACATTGAGAATGGTAACCCCATCTCAATCCCAATTAAAAGTTAATAACCCGACAAAATTAATTAAGTAAAGTGATAAGAGATCAACATAATAATTCAAGTATCAGATACTCAAGATGTCCATAACTGGGGACACGGCTAACCATGATTAGTTTGTACACTCTGCAGAGGTTTGCACACTTTTTTCCATAAGACTCGATATCCTCCGTTGAATTTCTCGCACTACATGATGTTTGAGAAACGGATGACCGAGACACAGTCTTTCAAAATCATTAACTCTTTACGACGGATGACCGATAACTTGCTTCACATGCCAACACATCTCCCGATTGATCTCTGAAAACTGCATCCCCTTCTCCATCCATCTCTTTAGCCCCATGATATGGTGCCCGACTATCAATATACCTTAAGTTGACCATGTGCTTACGGTTCCACTGATTGGTGATTGCACAAGAAAGTGCCCATCATTGTAAATGTCCTGAAGTTTCATAAGCGATGAGCTATCCAAAGCAGATGAATCTACCAGAATCAATAAACAAGATTTATTAGTACTTCAATCCATAAAAGAAAAAAATATATATGTTAGATTTTGATGTGTGTGTTCTATGTCTCGGCAAGGCTTGTCACAATTTTTTTATGCACGATCAGATTTGTATTTGTATTAGATTGATGCATCTAAGTGGCCCTTTATCCTTGTTCTAAAGAAATTACAGCGCTGCTAGAGGCATGTGTGGCTGCAATGTGTCGGAGGTTGGGGTATGTCCTTTTTTGATTACTTTGATTTATACATCTGAACCATCCAAAGTACAGAGAAACTGATATGTGCAATGAAGCGACATATTTAAGCTTTCTCGTAAAACCAGACAGGATTGCTAAGTTGACTAGCCTATATATATGTAGGATACTCTCCTGGTCACTTGTCTAGCACTTTCAGCAACCATGCATGAGCCATCCAAATTCCAGATTAGTATGACAACCTAGGTTTGAATCACAAGAGCAAGATGGTATGATTTAAGGATCACCATGCTGGCTAACGGCAATCTTGGCGTTGTAATATGAATGAGTGGTGTTGGGAATAGGTATCAAACCACATTTACTTATCTGTCGATCCAGGGCGAGCCGGTTAGGTGGCAGGTTGCAAAGGCCATCTCCAAAACAAGACTTGACTGTTGAAGTCTTTCCTGTGTGAACTGCCAGCACTACCACATTTCTAAGGAAACGAGCCTCACATGAAGTGTTGGCCAAATGAATTAGATCTTCATCATTTTGGTCGAGCGGTATGTTGTTCATTTTTTTAATCAAAATAAATCTTCCTCAAAAGTTTAACAGCTGTAGAGGCTTCATCAATCACTCTCCAGTTGATGCATGAAGTGTCATGGGACTCCACAGTAGGATCCATAGGTAAAATCAAATACATATTTGGATTATGCCAGATAAACGTGTCATCTTTACCGAGAATAAACTCCTGTGGAACGTTGGATGATTTTGATCCAGTGAACAACTTTCCGAACAAACCATTGAATAGAAGTGCTTGAATAGCTTTGCTTGCTCCAGCTAAGCGAGGAAAACAGAATGAATCTTCATATTAATCAAAAGCGAAAAAAGAGCAGGAACAACAACGGTAGCAAGAAGAGCGTTCACAGGTTGACGCTCTTCAGTTTAGGTCATCCATGCCTTGTAGTCGAGCTGTCATGCAATTCATCCATGCAGTCAGTTTTTTTTTTCCGCGAATACGCAATGTTGTGTACCACTCCATTGATAGGTAGGAGAGACAGTTTACAGTGGTGCAACTCTCGGTGGCGTCCACAAGCTGGGGATACCAAGAGTGTATGTTGAGCAGAGAGGGGGTGAGGTTTTTCAGGTTACAGGAATTAATCTATCTAAGCCTTTGGCGCCGGCCCTAGCCCATAGCCGTGCTTCACTCTTGATGTCATCAAAGAGCTGAGTGGTGTGGCGATACCAAGAGTTGGTGCATCCTACAGTCACACTTTGTAGCTTTTAATCTTATTTTTATTGTTTTGTTTTTGCATTGTGAACTGAATCCCCATAATTTGTAATTCGACTGATCTCGACTTGATTAACTTTAAGAAATAGCATGCCTTGATATTGTTCTCCATTTCAGAAAATCTAAAGAGAACTTACTTACCACCAGTGTTGAATCACCCGTGAGACCTTTCGGTTCTAATATTTCCTAGTGTGCACTAGGAGCACTTAGTTGGTACAATATGACCTTAGAATTTGTGGTCTCAAACGTTGCAATGTTTGTGGTTACCCATTTCCATTATGCAATTTTTTACCGAAAAATGCTTTCGCCCCGCTTTATATATAAAGTAAAGATCAACAATAACCAGTTACAACACACGCCATCACAACACACGCACACACCCAAGGCAAGATACATAGGCACTGATCGCAGCAACACCACCCCCAGCACTACAAGAGTAGCCGGGGGCTCAATCGAGAACACGTAACCGCGAAGGAATGAAACCACATACCACGAACCGTGGGCTCCAAGGCGGCGCCTCCAGGAAGGATAAGACACCGGAGCGCCACCACCGCCACCGCCCGATCCGAGGATCAGAGTTTCCCCTGGAGCAGCACGACGGGTAGTGAGATCCGCGACGACGCCTTCAAGAAGGGAACGAGCTTCGCCGTCGCCGGTCCGTCCGAAGATAGAACAAGTTTTCACCCTGGCCAACACTCAACACCACCGAACGCCACACCCCAGCTACCACGCCACCCACACGGCCATGGCCACCGGGCAGCACCAAGCCACGGGCTCTGCCCATGAGCACCGCACTACCACCACCAGGACCGCCGCCCCGACATCTAAGAACTCATCCGAGATTCGCCGCTACCCCAACCAAAGAGACGAGCGAAAAGGGCCCGCCTTTCACACCCCTTGGCAGCCCCCAGCGCTGAGACCTAAAAGGTCGGCCAAAACTGGCCTCCATAGACCCGTCCTGCAGCACCGGGCGCGAGACGAGCTCGGTCCTGCTGCACCGTGCGCGAGACGAGCTCGGTCCTGCTACACTGTGCGCGAGACGAGCTCGGTCCTGCCGCACCGGGCGCGAGACGAGCGATGGACTGCAACTGGGAGAAGGACAACCCTTCGATGAAGTAATGCCCGAACGAAGAGGAGATGAAGCGAAGGCCTGACACAAGTCTACTATAGACGAACCGACGCCGGAACATGCTAGCCGCCGCCGCAATCGACCTGCCAAGCCGTCCTGGAGCCACGCACAACCGGCGTAGCAGCCAAGCCGGGCCATTGCCCAACCCGCGCCGCCCGACAAGCTCGAAGCGCGGGAGTCGCCGGGCACGCACAACCACCTGCACGGCCGGCCGCCACAACCACCAGCTTACCCCCCACCCAGGGGCCAAGACCAGGCCGTCGGCGACCAGCCTAACCACCACACTGGACCCCCACCAGCGCCCGCAGCCACCGGAGGCGGCCGGCCCGAGCCGCCACAGCCCGTGCCGCCCGCAAAATGGCCTCACCACCACCCCGAGCACTCCCCACCGCCACAGAACACCGCCAGACCTCCCACACCACGAGCAGAACCCACCCCGCCGCCAAGGAAGCCCAGGCGCCGCCGAGCAGCCCAGATGCCGTGCCGCCCCGGTCCAGCAACGCGCCTTTATGCAGGGATGCCGGCGCGCCGATCTCCCCTGCGCCAGGAAGAGAAGAGGCCCCGCCGTCGCCAGCACCTACCGGGCTTTCCCCAGCGGTGCAGATCGGCAGTGATGAGGGGAGGATGGAGGAGGCCTAGAGGCCGGCGGCGGGTGCGTCTCCTCAGTCGCTCGCGGGAGCGACGCGGGGGAAGAAGAGGCCATCCTATGACCTCTTCAAGCAGGACTGGAATAGTTTCAGTCCATTACGCAATTTCAAAGAAAGAAGCGTCTGAAATAGAGAAGGATAAAAGGAACAACCCTCCCGTATCACGAAAAATATATTAAATCTCACATATTACTAAGAACTAGGTAGTTAAGAGTTCAGATAATACATGGTTCAAAACAACCCAGACCATGAGCATCTAGCACAAGAATGAAGTTGGTCACTAGTGACACGTGGACGAAGCCACAAGGGGCCTATTCTTCCACCGAGATATAGGGCGTGTTTGGTTGCCCACATCGAGCCCAACCAGGCCGGCACGGGAAGGAAGAGGCCTATTTGGTTGCTTGGTTTCACTGTTGGGCCTGCATCGCGCGCTTCTCAAAGCAGCCCAAAGCCTGGCTCGCTGGAAACACTCGGATCGACAGTTTCTCACGAGCCAGGCTGAGTGCGGCGCGAGGTTGCACGGGCGGGTGCAACGCGAGGGCGAGGGCGATGGCGGGAGATGGGAAATCTGGCGCGCCGTCCCGGCACCAAATCTAGCCTCACCCCCTTTCTACTCGCTCACCCATAGCCACTTTACTCCCTACTGCCTCACCACCGGTGGCGGCTGCGATTTCAGATCTGCGCTAGAGGCGGCGGCGGCGGAAGAGGCGGCGGCGTTTGCGGCGGATCTGGTGCGCCCCTTACTGTTGGGCACCGTCTGGTCGACCTTGTCTGTGCCATGGCTCCCCCTACGCCATCCTCGTCTCTGATGCCGGTAAGGAGGACCCCCTCCCACCTTTGTTAGGTCAGTGGTTAGGCCGTTAGGCAAGGTGTAGGATCGATTTCCCACTGAATGAACCGTCGATGTCGACTAGGTTATGGACGCACGGATGAGGCTGATAATTTAGGCAGCAGCACTGATAAGTGTGATTCAGGCATGGGTCATGTTCATGCACCAAAGAGCTGTTCGTCGTGCTGGGAGACCTTTGATCCGCTATGGTCCAATGTTTATCTGGGAACAGGAGATGATCCAAAATCTGAACTACATCTACAACTGCAATGACGTCGAGGCTCTGTAGATGCTTCGAATGAAAATAGCACCATTTGCCAGGCTTGTCAAGACCTTCAGGAGTATAGGGCTGCTACAAGATAATATCAACACCAGTGTGGAAGAGCAAGTGGCCATGTTCCTCCATGTTGTTGGCCATAACCAGAGGTTCAGGGTCATTCACAACACGTTCAAGAGATCAATGGAGACCATCTCTAGATACTTCAAGCAGGTGCTTTTTGCTGTTGGGGAGCTTAGAGGAGAGATGATCAGGAGACCATCTGGCCAGACTTCACCCAAGATTTGCGGAAGCCCAAGATGGTATCCATACTTCAAGGTGAGCATTGACAATATACACTTTTCATGGCTTGATATGCTTGTATTGTTCAAGTTGAGCACTAACACAGGCTTGTGATGCCATTTTCAGAATTGCATTGGGGCAATAGATGGTACTCATGTCACTGCCAGAGTCCCTAGGTCACAGTCTGCAGCATACAGGGGAGGAAGCACTACACAAGCCAGAATGTGCTTGCTGCTGTTGACTTTGATCTGAAGTTCACATATGTGCTGGCTGGCTGGGAGGAATCAGTGCATGATGCTAATATTCTCAGTGACAGCATGAGTCGACCTGATGTGATCAACATCCCCGACTGCAAGTTCTACCTTCGAGATGCCGGCTATGCATGTTGGTCGGGTGTTCTTCCACCCTTCAGGAAACCCAGGTACCATCTCAACGAGTTCTCTGGTAGGAACTATCCTAGGAATGCACAGGAGCTGTTTAATTTCAGACGCTCCAGCCTGAGAGTAACAATTGAGAGGGCATTTAGAGCTCTGAAGAATAGGTTTAAGATCCTGGATCAGAAGCCATGCCACCCATATTCCACTCAGGTTAAGCTTGTTCTTGCTTGTTGCATTCTGCATAACTGGATCCTCCAGTGGGGCTTTGATGAACACGTGCCTGAGGAGGAAGAGGTCGAGCCTGACGATGTTCTTACCTCGGGCCATGGTGTGGAGGCATTTGACAATGACGCTTGGAAAAACAAAAGGTTGGAGTGGGCAGATGCAATGTGGCTTAACAGAGGCCAGTGCAGGATTTGAAGAAGAGGAAGAAGAAGCATCAACAGAAGCAGAAGCAGAAGCAGAAGAAGAGGAAGATCTGGTAGCAGCAACACCGATGAACTATCCCCTATTTAGCCAATGGCTCTTAATAATTTGTTCTGTCATTTGATAGTAGTTAGGATGAATTGTCATTTGTTTAACTACCTGACACTACATGTTCAAATTGTGTGTGGTAAGCTCACCACTAGTTAGAAGTGGTGACAACACCTTATGCAGGTTGCAACCAAACACCATGTCATATGTGCGCCTAATGCAATACGGGCAACCAAACGTCAGGTCAAAAATGATTGTCTCATACAACTAAGATACATGCAGGCAACCAAATTATGTGCATCTAGGGTCTTTTTGCCTGCATCTCCTCAAACCGGCTCATTAGAGTCAGGCTCGCCGGGCCAGGGTCGATTGGCAATGTAACCAAACACGCCCATAGCGCCCCGTCCATCTCGGTGAGCTTGTTGTTCGACGAGTAGTACTGTAGCAGCGTCCTGAGGTTGTCTTTCACCCGGGAGACCAGCGACGACAGTCTGAAGCCGACCATCATGAGGCACGCCTTCCATTTGCCTAACATCTCATGTCGCCTCACCCACCCTCGCAGGCAACGATGTTCACGTCCCTGGCGAGGCAGTACTGCTCCATTCTGGTCCTCTCCTTGGGTACCTTGGCGCTCTACGTCGATGGACTCGAAAATGGCGGTGTATTCGAGGGTCTCCGCGAACCTCTGCGTGAAGGGGCCTGTGTTCATGTTGAGTTCCCGCTCCACAATGGTGACCACCTTGGGCGACATCCGCTTCACCAGCCTAAGGACCCGGTCTCAATGGTCGGCTGCACTCACGCTTTCATCAGGGATCTAGTGCAGCGTCAGGTTGAAGTTCAATGAATTCTGAGCTACCTGTTTCTTAGTAATATGTTATTTGAAATACTGTTCCTTTTTTTTATCCTTCTCTGTTTCATACACTTCTTTCCTTTAAACCACAAACATTGCAATGTAGCCAATTGAGTTGAGACCACAGATTCCAGGGTGACATTGTACCAACTACATATTCCTAGTTCACGCTAGGAGATATTAGAACAGAAAGGTCTCATGGATGATTCGACAATGGTGGTAAGTTCTCTTCAGACTCTCTAATATTATGATCCTTTGTGTGCTTCTCTGTGCATTGTTGTAGTTGTAATAGTGAATTGCAGGCTTATTCTGTTATTTTTCTGAATTTATTTTAATTCTGCTCCTTCTTTAACCAATTTTGATGGTATGTTAACATAATGTATTTGACATGGGTGAATTTTATTCACATTTAGGTACTTAATTATTATGCATGATACATGGGTTGCATCAGCATGGGATATTATTAGTGATGCTTTTTCCCGATGGTAATTGTGGCAGCAGAGGTATAACAAATACACAAATGGAAGAGGTTGCATTAACAATTTAACATGTTGCACTTCGAGTTCCATGCACTCGGTCTCTATGTTAGCGAAGTGGAAGAAGGGCATCTTGGAGTCATCCCTCGGGAAGCTATGGCAGTGAAATTCAACCTGACGCTGTGCCAGATCGTTGACGAGGGCGTGAGTGCGGCCAACCACCAAGACATGTATAGTGTGGACTTAGGTTTAATATTGTTTCGTGATACGAAAGGACTGTTCCTTTTAATCCTTCTCTGTTTCAGATATTTCTTTCTATTGAACAGAGTAACTGAAATGGGTTAACCACAAGCATTGCAATGTAGCCAACTGAGTTGAGACCACAAAATCGATGGTGACATTGTACCAACTACATACTCCTGGCTCACATAGAATATTGAAAAAAAGAGGCCTGAAGGGTGACTAGGCACTGATGGTAAGTGGTAACCGATATAAGTCCTTCAGATTTTCTAAGAATAAGAACAATATCAAGGCATGCCAGTGTTTCTTCAGGTTAATTAAGTCCAGATCTACTGAATTTCAACATCACGGGGATTCAGTTTACAATGCAAAACTTAACTAGAATTTTTCAAGGGGGTGTACCGGATCATGTGAAAATAAGATCGGAAACCACAAGGCGTGGCGGAGGCCATGGAGAAGCCTCAAGCATGCTCGCGTCAAGCGGTGAAGGCTGCTCAAACTTCGTACACACAGCAGTCACAGCCTGTCCTTCTAAAGGAGATGGCTCCTGTGTTAGAGTAATCTTGATTGATTAGTGTTCGGCTTGCTTGCCGAGACGTAGAGTCCAGGTTAGATACTAGAGTTTTGAGTAGATTCCTACTACGTTAGGAGTCAAAGCGAGTCAACGTGACTACTAGTCCGTGTAGGAGTTTGAGTTTGGTCCTAAGTATAGGTTTAGGTTTGGTGTTAGGTCGGTTAGGTTGGCTGTTATATATACAGCCGGGTCGTGATATTTGTAATAATAGAGAAAACAGAAAAAGGAATAATAAGAAGAAGGGCACGACAAGAGCCCTTGGCTATAAAAGTTTTTGTGCGCGTGTTCGTCGTACTGTGATGTGATCGATCCTGAGGGCAAAGTTCCAACAAGTGGTATCAGAGCTAGGTCGATTTGAAGCTGCGCTTGCCCCGGGGTGGCGACCTGACTAGCGCCTCGGGGCGGGCAATATGGTCGCTGGGTGGTGCAGCGACGAGGAGTGGCGGGCCATGAAGTCGCTGGATGATGCGGCGAAGAGAGGATCAGGCGATCGTCATTCGTCGGAGCGACATGGAGGGAGGCGGCGGGCTGTCGTCGGCAAGGCGGTGGAAGATGATCGTTGACGGGAGCGGTGGTGCTGTGGTGCGGTGCCGGAAAGTCGTCACGTCGTCCGCGGGAGATAGATGAGTCAAGGAGTCGTGCGGGTTTGCATAGTCGGTCGTCGTCGTCGTCGTCGTCGTGTCAGCGTCGTCATGTCCAAGTGCTTGTCTCTGTGAGGAGGCGTTGAAGATGAAGCCCACGTCGCGTGTGTGTCTCGACGAGAGGATCAAGTTCAACTATGTGGGGGCGGTAAACCAGTGAAGGTGAGTCTCTTCAATGAGGCCATGTCTCTACATGAGGCTGGAGTGCATGGTGTAGTGCACAGGGTGGTGTGATCCATAAGGAGTTGGCATGTATCTTGCTAGGGTGGATGGTGAAGTCCACCGGGTGGTGTTTTCCACAGGTTACTCGCAAGGCTGGGTAGTCCAAGGCATATTTGAGGTGGTCCGTAAATTCGCCAAGTTAAAATTGGGGAGAGATTGTTGCAAATAATGAAGCCTAACAATTTAACTTGTCGTGGTGCGAGCGGATGAGTCGACAAAAGGTGAATCATCAACAAGCCATGATCGGAGAAGCACGGAAGACAAATCTTCAAAGTGTCAAGATTAGGGAGAAAATGTTAGAGTAATCTTGATTGATTAGTGTTCGGCTTGCTTGCCGAGACGTAGAGTTCAGGTTAGATACTAGAGTTTTGAGTAGAGTCCTACTATGTTAGGAGTCAAAGCGAGTCAACGTGATTACTAGTCCGTGTAGGAGTTTGAGTTTGGTCCTGAGTATAGGTTTAGATTTGGTGTTAGGTCGGTTAGGTTGGCTGTTATATATACAGCCGGGTCGTGATATTTGTAATAATAGAGAAAACAGAAAAAAAAATAAAAAGAAGAAGGGTACGACAAGAGCCCTTGGCTATACAAGTTTTTGTGCGCGTGTTCGTCGTACTGTGATGTGATCGATCCTGAGGGCAAAGTTCCGACATCCTGCAACTTGTCGCCTCGCCGGCCCACCCTGCGTAGACATACTCTATGGTGTGATTTGACACCTATCCCAACACCACCCATTCCCATTCCAGACACTCCCTTTGATGCTACTATAAGGTTACCTTTAACCACAACTAGATGACCCGGTTGCGTCGATGGCGCAAGAAGCGAGTTAGAAGCAATGTTAGTAGTGAGTAGGTAGGAGATTTCTTTGGCACCAACTCCCAATCCCGTTGCCAATTTTATCCAACACATGGAAATTTCAAAAGCACACTGTGACAAATTTACTGGTTATCAACAAACAGTCGAGCACATAATTATTAATTGATAATTATCAATAATATTTAACGATCACCTAGGATTTTTGCTCTTCTCGAGAACAAAGAAACTTTTACCTTGATACTAAAGTGACCTAATTCAAATTCATTTCAGAGGAGAAAAACTATAGTGGAAGCAACAATTCTATAGAGAAATAACATCAAGAAATGGTGCTGCTGAATTAGGGTAGAAAAGATAAAAATATACATAACAAAAAAGTGATATCGATATATTTTATGTGCCCTGCACAAGGTATGTACTAATTAATTAAAGCATGGTATTTCTCAATCTCATGTCGGGTACCAAATATTAATCCTACAACGTGAAACTGCAAAGCTCAGACGCAAGAACATATTCCTGAATCTAATTAGCATGTCTTGCTGTTGGAAGAAATTTATATCCTATTGCTCACATTCACATATCCATCATCGAATCCTGTAGAGCCTACCGAGTACATATTAAGATGCAGTTAGAAGCAAACTAATAAAAGTACGTCCAGATAGGAAATTGATGATATACTTTGTAACAAAAGCAGAACAAAAGTACAGCCGATTCCAAGTCAAATGTAAACATGAGGTTGTGCTACATACACATGGATATAATTATCACATATACAATCAGAACAAGACCATATCTGTAGCAATAAAATGGCAGTATAATCATCACATATACAATAAGATGGCCGTATGCATCATTCTGATTCAGAGGCCGGGGAGACCCCCTTTTTTTAAAAAAGCAATAAAATGGCAACTAACATGAGGTTGTGCTACCTATAAATAAAGCTGACTATTACAGTTCCAACCGTTAGCTAGTTGCATAATCTATAAGAGTTTGGAGTACATATGACGATTCAAAGAGATAGGGTAACTCTGTAATAACAACATGCCAGCGAAAGCTGAACCCAAGAACAATCCCTGAAAAGCAAAAATTATTGTGCATCTCTACCTTTCTTTGATTCTTTTACGTCTCCTTCCAGATTTCACTATGATTGAGGTGTGTGTAAATTTGATCAGTCATACAGAACCAAAGCAATGTAGGTGGTCTTAATACTCAAATAAGAATAAACTGGAGAAGTAAGAATGAGGTCCTGGTACTCACTTTAGGTATTATTAAGAAATAAGCTATTGAGAACATGTAATGAATATAAAGATGGTGAGGGCTTCAAGAAACATAATGAACATCAAAACGGGAAGGTGCCATTTTCATTGACATGCCGAAAGAAATGTTGTGAGCAATTCCAAAATGCTAAATCGGACAGACATGTATCACCTACTTGCTGATGACATCTACCAAGTCCGGAAGAAGATGGGCTTGAGAGACCTAGGAAACAAAAAAAGTTCAGCACCTAATTTGAAACGCCATTAATCAGGAGGTAAATTGCACTTCAATTAACAGATAATGATCCATGCAAAAAAAAAAAGATAATGATGACGAGGAGTCGAAGGCGCACCCGTTTTCTCTCGGCTCAGTTTTGAAAAAAGAGGTCGTGACCTCTTTTTTAGATACTGCAAAGAAACTACAGTATGAGAGATACCACCGTTTTTTATACTATAGTACTTTTTTCATCCAAACACACTAAAGTATTTAATACCGGGTTTTTTCAAAAACCACAGTATTCCTAAAAAACTGTAAAATTACTTTGCATCCAAACGCACCCTAACTGGCAAAAAAAGGCTGTTACTACAGTGGTGGTGCAAAATCTGCTGGCCACCCAAACCCACATGCGAAAAAATATGAAATTAGAGAGCAAGGGGAGCTGAATTAGGGAGGAGGAACTCACATGGGGAGGTGCGGTCAGAAAGGACGAGTGGTGAGACGGCGCGTGGCGGGAAATCCGCAGCACCAGCGCCATGGCTAGGCCAAGCCGCCTCCCTGGCTCATCAATTACTGTATGCTCAACACCAAACATGTGAATCTACAATATAGTATGCCCTCCGTTCCATAATATAGTGCATATATATTTTTTGAAAAGTTAAGTTTTACAAACTTTGACCAAATTTATAAAGAAAACTGTTTATAACTACAATATTGAATATATACAATATGAAAGTATGTCTTGTGATGTATCTAATAATATGTATTTGGTACTCTAGAATTATATGTTTTTCTCTTCAAACTTGGTCAAAGTTTGTAAAGTTTGAATTTTCAAAAAATCTATAGGCACTACATTGTGGAACAGAGGGAGTAGTATGTTGTATTTACAAACACATTTGTTTTCCCTAAAAAATAGACACATTTATTTTATTTGTTGCAGCAAAAAGAAATCTTGACAAAAAATTATAGGATCACACTTTGATATTATTTTTTATGAACCTCCGGTTTACTTATTCTGATAATTTGGAGACCCGATGGACATGAGCCAAGGCGCCTCTTTATACGGTCCTTTTGCCGTAGCTGCCAGCATCTCCCGGCAGCACATGTAAAAAATATTGCTATTTGTTTTTCTTCAGAAACTTGTGATGTGCCCTTGACGCTACAGCTAAACAATTCACAACCTTGCTAAATACCAATAGAGGTTGCAAACTCCCTCAAAAAAAAACAGAGGTTGCAAACATCTCCCGGCAGCACATGTAAAAAATATTGCTATTTGTTGCTTTCCTTTCTAGAGGTTGCAAACCTGTAGCTGCAGCTGAAGGATGACATACACAAATTCAGCATTTCACCGAGATTCAGAACAGGAAAGCGCATGCACAACACAACACAGAAAACAGAGGTTGACGCCGATCAAACGTGGTAATTTTGTCTCATCATGCGCTAGACTGAGACACAGACACGACGAATGAGTCCTCACTTGCCTCAAAGAGACGTTTCCTGTAAATTTAAATTTGTCCCAACCATTACAATTAGAATCACGGAGGCCATTCCCAATAGAAATTACGGAGGCCATTGTCAATAGAGTAGACCCCTTAATTACAGCTGATATGGTTAGAACTTGAAGACGAAAATATGCCACAAATCGAAGATGTTTTTATCAAACCCCGTCTTTTGAGTTCCAATAGAAGTTACCTCCTTCGGTCGAGTAACCATATGGGAGATGAGGCCCATAAACAACACTGCCATTCTAAAATGTCATCTGGTCCACCTGCGACGCTGCCTCGTAAGCGTCCGGAATATTAGCCTGAGCCGTGTTGTTTTGAACCGGAAAGATGTTTGTGCTAACATCTTTTGTCTGCGCACGTGCGGTCCGCTTGTTCTCCACGGGACCGTCTGCGCTCAGCCTGACCATTTGCTGCTGGATTTCAATCAGTGGACTGCAAGTGAATTTTGACTTAGCGCTCTTCTTTGCGTCTGAAGACTTGAATTAGAGCCGGTATAAGGCAAAAGCATCGCAATCATTGATCTCGTACTCATAGAGGTGCCATTCGTAGCTGCTAGATGGCTGTGGATCCATGTAGTATGATCTCTTCAGACCCCCAAAGTCTTTCATCACCTGCTTCCTTGATTCATGCCAGGGACGGGCGTTGTAATCTCTGGCAGTGACCTCTGCTTCCGGTTTCCACTGTCGAACACCCTTCTTGGTTTGTCAAAGAAAAGCCATTCTCTCATAGATTCACCTTCAAAGATGTAAAGGTCGAAAAGTTGTGCAAATGATAGAAATAAATGAACCAACAGCCAGAACATAAATTAATTACCAGTACCGATACAAACGTGAGAATATGAAATATGCGGTAAGAAGTTACCAAGTGCATTCCAAGGGACTTCGTAGTTGCAGCCCCTTCACAGACAGGAACACCGACAAGCTTTCCTTGGATTTTCGCGCTAAGAGCAGCAAACAAAGGGCCATCTTTTAGATCAATACCTCTCGGGCGGATCACAGGCATTGTGCCTGGGAGGGCCCTCTTCATAGCCAATTCAGCATGGTACATGCTGCAGAGAGCGCACTTTGGCCTCAGGAATGAAGCAGGTGCTAGAGACGACATTGTTGTGAGCAAGTCTGACATCTGGAGGAAAACATCTCCAGCATTCTGCCCATAGTTGTTCATATCAACATATGCATTAGGGGGCAACTCTTGTGGCAAATTGAACTGCGGATATTCTTGGTGAGCAACCCCTTCAAGGTTATTGAGGATTTCTGGATTGGACCCAGGAAGGCTTATCTTGCAATCATCGTCATAAAGAAAATCCTCAACAGTAAGGTCCTGGTTCACATAGTACATCTGGAAGGACATGGCAAAATCTCGTTAAATTTAGCTCAATTACGTCAATGGTAAAATTCAAGAAATGGAAGTGACCGAAAGATAAAACCGACAAGCAACATCATGACAACACAGCAGCTTCTAGAATGAGCATTCATTGCATGGCAAAACTCCCAAAGACCTGGCACCGAGCCTTAACAAGATGTCATGTAGAAAGCATAGATCAAGATGTGTCTGTTCTCAACAATGCAAGATGATTGATGATCTTAGCACAGGGATGACCCCTTCTCCAGGAATTCACTATGCTATTCCTGCAGGCAGCACGATTCCAACTAATCCCAGGGCAAAGGTACAAGACTGCGACGCTTCACCCTACACATGAGAGTACAAAGAAAAATCGTTCTACTGGATGAATTTTCTTGGTTCGATTCAAACCAAATTAAACACCCCACAAGGAAAACCACGGGTGCCTTTGAAGTGGCGCTTCTACATTTGGTAGCTCGTGCAAAGGAGGATCCTGGCTTGCTTGTGCAAAACTGGCAAAATAACTGTTTTTGTCAGCTGTGTTGCACAAAGCTGGAAACCATCACTCTTCTTGAGGAGCAGTGCTAGGTGTATGACGATTTTTTATATGGTACTGGTCTGACATGGCAAACCACCATGAGATGAAACATCTACTTGAACCACGAAGGTGTGATCCTAGTGTTGTACGCATGTTGGACACAAAATGTCGTATGCAAAGCAAAATCGCTTCTTGAATGCAGCTTGGTAAGACAAGTTTTGCAGAGAGGCTTTTATGGTCAAGATCACCAGGCTTCAGTCTGGATATCTGGGACTGCCGGACCAGGAGAACCCAGCTCCAATCATATTGTGGTTCATGAGCAGAAGCAAGCACAAGATAGAGGCAATGTAAAAAGGCTAAGTATGGCGACTCTATTGTTCAGGATGTTTGGACAGTAAGGGATTGAACACCAGGGGTAGGGACAAGAATGGTGAAGGATGCCGGCACAATTGCACGCATCAAACACCTAATTTGCAGAAAGGGGACGCCACGATTCCGCAGAAACAGGGAGGGGGCGAGGGCAGAGGACGGGGGCGCACCAGTATCGCATGAGCTTGCACCCGGAACACTTCTTGGTGCCGGTGGCGACGCATTGGGCGCAGGGCCCCAGCTTGGCCGCGACCTGCTTGCCGGGCCCCTGCGGCGAGGGGGGCTGCTGCCCAGGCCCGTCGATGAGGGGGGCCAAAGTGGCCGACCGCACAGGGCCCCCAAATCTTGGGGCCCCCGACTGGAGAAAAAAACGGAGTTGAACCGCCTGTTACAGCCTGAATCCTAGCGCCGTGACCCTTCCCAGTCCTCTGACCACGCATATTGCGCCGCCTCTGGCCATCTTGCATACTCGCCTGCGACGAATTCGACAACTGCTGGTCTGTTGCATACCGAGTTACCAACGCCAGCGGCCGCTCACCCTCTGTCTAGCCCCACCTAGTATCTGCTCCGCGCTAGTGCCAATCGCATGGTTTCCGGCAGTGCTCCCCATCCTCTACACGGCCGCTGCAGCCGTGGTACTGCTGCCACCGGGTGCTGACCATACCTAGCCACGCCCAAAACTGGTAGTGAGTCCAAATCTGAGAAACGTCGGCACTGCTCGCAGCCTCGGCCACTGACCAGTGAGTAATTTCTTTGATTGAGACAGGCAAACAACAATACAAGATGTATTTGAACTGACATGATGTATGTGTTGATTTCAAGATTAGTGAATTTGAACATTTAACTGATATTGAATTGAAAAAGAACTGTATGCGTGTATGGATTAAATGCAAAATGATGCATATTTATATCAATTTTATTTGCTATTGCAGAAAAATAAGAAACAAATATATTTTCACCGGTTGCATGCAACAATAGTAAAGAGGAGTGTCTACAAATATGGCATATGGGAGGAATGGATAAAGCAAACTATTGATTTGGTATTCTCTTGTATCTCTTATTACAATTTGTTTTTTTGTCATGTTTTATATGTTTCTTTGATCATTGAGTATTGAGTTTAAATTCTCTATATATTGTGGGGTTGAGATAATTTTTGTATGCTTTCACATGAGGTGTTTCCTGGATAGCTATGAGGTATTTTCCGGATAGTTCTTCAGTATACAAAATTTCAAAATTTATGACCCCATTTTGCATTTCGTCCCGGGCCCCCAAATTCCTGGAGACGGCCCTGCTGCTGCCGATCCCCCTGGAGCGGCATCACGTAGGCGGGGTGGTGGTCCTCAACTCCTCATAGGCGGCGGCGAAGCCCGCGGCGTCGACAACAAAGTAGCGCGAGGCGGCGCTCCGCAGCACCAGTGCCATGGCCGGGCGAAGCCGCCTCCCTGGCTCCCCCACGGTGCCCCATCTGAAACCATGTAGTGGATCGAGCCGCCGCCAACTGCCAAGTCCCGCCCAACCTCGCCACCGCACGCCGACGCCGGCCGACGCACCTCCAGCTACTCTTTCTCCCTCCTCTCCTTCCTTCTCTCTCTCACTCTCATCTTCTCTCTCCTGCAGCAGGGACTAATCCATAGCGTTGCATCGTCCACATCACGTGGTCTGGATCCGGAGGCAGGGAAGGAGGAGAGGAAGGGGAGGAGGATCGCTGAAGGCGGAGGGGGCGAGGCGGCCGTGAGGGACGGGGAAGAGGAGGAGGCGGCGGCGGCATGAGGAGGGAGAGAGGAGATATTTTCAGAAGCGGTCTCGCAGGACGTGGCGGATGTGGACCGTTTTTCTTCTCTCGCTGTGGACCCTTTCTCTCCTCGCTGCACGAATAAAAGGAGACGTGGCCACAGCCGCTAGTTGGGCGCATTCCCTCGTCCTTTATATTTTCAAAAACGATCTCGCAGGACGTGGCGGATGTGGACCGTTTTCCTTCTCTCGCTGTGGATCCTTTCTCTCCTCGCTGCACGAATAAAAGGAGACGTGGCCACGGCCGCTAGTTGGGCGCATTCCCTCGTCCTTTATATTTTCAATGATAACCATTTCAATCGAATGCGCTTCCTCTTATGACTCAAACCTAGGATGTCCTACTACTCTGGAATTGGGAAGCTCGTTCCTGGAGAAGTGACCAGGAGAGTATATATCCTACATACATATAGAGTGGCGAACTTAGCCTTCATGTCTAGCTTTATTTGAGTTCTCATAAGTTCATGTCTAGCTTTAGCCACACATGCCTCTAGCAGCACTAGTTATAATTTATTTTTTCAAGACAAGTGGCTATTTATTACAAATGTATATACTACCAATACAATTCGAATATAGAGCCACTAGCGTACTGGAAGACAAGGACCAATACATGTTCGCTTTTCCCCCTTACATCAATTCAAATAGCCAATACATGGGATTGTAGACCTTCCTGGCCGGAGCAATACCTGTGGTAGCTAGAGGTCCACCAGCAACGCCGCACAATTTAGCCGAATTCTTTAAAAAGTACATGGATATAACTTCTGAGGTTGGATCCGTGTGGACGTAGGTGTACATATAGATCAAAATGTATAATTAGCCGGCTAATACCCAAGTAATCTCAGTTGTAAATAATAATGGATGAAAATACCCTTCTAATCTTTTTGAGGGGGAGGGGGTGTGTACGAGAGCACACCACATGATCCTCTATAACACTAAACTCCCTAGTTTTAAGGAGCCCATATTCAATTGAGATCTCACATTAGAACTGGGTCACCCGGTTTTGTTCGGGTCAACAATTTCTCAAAGCTATCTTTCAATTCTTTTGTACTATACATTATGCGTCCTAATTTTTAAGGCCTCATAATTAATTA
Organism: Triticum dicoccoides; assembly: GCF_002162155.2. Classification (NCBI taxonomy): domain Eukaryota; kingdom Viridiplantae; phylum Streptophyta; class Magnoliopsida; order Poales; family Poaceae; genus Triticum; species Triticum dicoccoides. The sequence goes on from NC_041388.1 coordinate 541,160,068, forward strand.
AGGTATTCAATTTAGAATTGGATCAACCAATTTTGACCGGGTCAATATTTTCTCAAGCTCTCCCAATTAATTCTTTCAATTCACTTGTTCCCTGATTTTATAACTATTTCATTCAATTGAGGTATTCAATTTGGATTTGGTTTACGATTTTGACCGGGTCAATGATTTTTCAAAACATTCGGCAACAACCAACCTATAAAAACATATCAATCCCGCACATCCTCCCATCACCCGGAAAAAAGAAGCCCCACCATGTGATATTGTAGCACTAATATACGAAAAAGGGTTTCCCCCGCTTTATATATAAAACAATATCGCAGTACATCCGAGAGAACGATACAAACACACACCAACCAACACCGCACACAACACACACCCAGGGCGAGATACAAGGGTGTCGGGCACCAACACACCACTCCAACGACTCACTAGTAGAAAAAGGCCCATTAGTCCCGGTTCCAGAGGGCCTTTAGTCCCGGTTCTGGAACCGGGACTAAAGGATCGGTACTAAAGACCCCCCCCCTTTAGTCCCAGTTCTGTTACGAACCGAGACTAAAGGCCCTCCATGTGGCCGCTGTCTGGAGCTTCACCTTTAGTCCCGGTGAGACTAAAGATAATTTTATGATTTTTTTTGATTTTTTCCCGATTTTCAAAATTTTGAATTATTTTACAATTTAATCTCTAATCACCCCTCATCACTACTCAATTTAACCTCTGATCTCTAATCACCCCTCATCATTCCCAGTTCTGTTACGAACCGAGACTAAAGGCCCTCCATGTGGCCGTTGTCTGGAGCTTCACCTTTAGTCCCGGTGAGACTAAAGATAATTTTATGATTTTTTTTATTTTTTCCCGATTTTCAAAATTTTGAATTATTTTACAATTTAATCTCTAATCACCCCTCATCACTACTCAATTTAACCTCTGATCTCTAATCACCCCTCATCATTCCAAATCATATAACTTCCCGGACGGTCACCCATCCTCTCACTACTCCAGCCTGAGCACGCTTAACTTCCGGGTTCTATTCCCCCTCGTTTCCAAGTCTGCAGTTGTTGTTTTTTCTGACAATAGTAAGATGTCAATCCTATTAACCCTCAGGAGTTTAGCTTGAGCATGAAGTCACACGTTTCATTGTTTGAGTTTGAAACTATTATTCTAAAAACAATAATTATTTAGTAATACTAATATTTCTCGAATAACTAGTTTGACCTGATTTGACCAAAATACAAAAAACTAAAATTTGAGCATATCTTTTTTTCCTTTAAGAATTTGAGGATTCTAAAAATTTGCAAACAGGCCTATGGAGGTCAAAATCGGATGCGGATTTTCGTGCTGAACATTTTGATATATTATACGTTTTTTTCCGACATCGTATGCAAAAGTTGTAGCCGTTTTACTTTTTCATAACATTCTTTTGCAAAACATGTCCAAATTTAAGTTTTTTATTTTTCCTAACTAGTAGATGTAGTAATATAACTACATCTCGAAGGATTTTATTTTTTGAAGTTTTTATCATTTTTTTTTTCAAAACTGAAATGGCGATACACGGGGGGAGGGGGGTAGAGTTTGAGAAATTGACCCTTTAGTCCCGGTTTGAGACACGAACTGGGACAAAAGGGCATCGCACCGTTTAGTCCCGGTTCGTGTCTCAAACTGGGTCTAAAGGGCCCATTTGAACAAGGACTAATGCCTTAGCCGCTCGAACCGGGACTAATGCTAACATTAGTCCCGGTTTGTAATGCAACCAGGACTAATGTGTATATTGCGCTGTGACCAAAGCCCTGTTTTCTACTAGTGACTACAAAGCACACAAAGGATAAGCAAAGGAGCATCGCCTTGAGCCGACGGAGATCACCAAGAGCGATACCTAGGAGAGGCGAGAGGCCAACGGCGGAGCGAGGACTCCAAAATGGTGCCTTCAAGAAGGGCACGACCATAGCCGCCACCGTCCGATCACGTAGATCAAGTTTTCACCCGGAGTAATCCAAAGGGAGTGGGAGCACCACGACAGAGCCTGGAAGGAGGAAACCATGTCAACGGACGCCGCCACCGTCGGTCAGTACAGGGACTAGGCAGGTGACGTACCCCGGTGCACCGATCCCTCCGACACATCCCAGCTCCACCAACCTTCCGCAACCATGCCGCCCGAGCGGCCATGTTTGCCCGCCCGCACCCGAGCCGCGCAATCTGCCCAAGATAAGCACGCCTCCCACCTCCAGGGCCGCCGCTCTGCATCCAGACAGCCCCGAGAAACATCAAAGGAGCAGGCTTTGGAGAACATAAACCCCAACCATCGCCGGAGGTAGCAACCCATCCCGCCTCAGGCAACGCCAAGTCATCGACCAGCAGGCACCGGGGTGAGGAAGCGGGAAGGGAGGAGCGGCACACGCTTGTGTCGAAGATGGGGGCACGACCACTTCAAGCCCCCATCCCTCCTACTGGCCTTCCCACCCGAAGCACCTGGCTTCGCCTCACCACTGCCCCTGGCACAGACCAGCGAGAGGCCACCAACGGCTGCCCATCCGACGAAGATAGGGGAAAGGACCGCCGCCACCGCAACCAAGGAAGGGCCCATGGACTGTCCGCCCCCGCCGCACGCCATCACCTCAGTCGGGACGAAGGCCCGGCCAGACCCCAAGACGTGTACGCACCGCCACCACCGCAACCACGCCACTAGCATCGCCATCCCTAAGCACGGCAAAGCCAGCCGCCCGCGGCCCAAGCCACATAGGGCCCGCGCCATCACAGGGCAGAGCAAGCAACCGAGCCACCACCCGCCCGCCTGGATGCGCACCATCCACCGCCGCCGCCACGCCTCCTACTCCGCCAGCCGTGGCCATGGCAGAGCCAGACGCCCGTGGCCCAGGAAGCCCGCTGCCCCCGCCGCACGATGGGCCGTCAGAGCCAAATTGGCCAGATCTGGTCGGGGCCGTCTCGCATGTCACCACAAGAGGAAGACACACCGCAGCTGCCGGACGCCGAGAGGGCCCTAGGTCGCTGCTGCACCGCCGCCACCCAGCACGCCCACCGCCGCACCGCCGGGCCCCGCACAGCCCAACGCTCGCTCGCGCCGTGCAGTC
>NC_041388.1:541163592-541165202 GCF_002162155.2 Triticum dicoccoides
AGGTAGCACTAATATAGTAGTACATGCGACCACTAATACAAAAAATGTCTCACATAAATATTGGTTGGTTAGCAGCTAAAACAGAATCACACCACAGAAGGGCCACCAAATCACCGCATTATAAATATAAATAAAACACACTATCACCTTCCCACCCATCAATCTTAATATTCCGCCAGTTCCAAAATATGAAGGGTATTAGTTTTGTTGAAAGTCAAATTTTTTCAACTTTGACTAAGTTAAGAGCAAAAATATCGACATCCACAATATTAAACAAAAAGGTATGAAAATTCATTTCAAGATGAATTTAAAAATACTGATTTGATATTATGAATTTTGATATATTTCTCTACCAACGGCGCAGCAAAGCTCGCCCAATCCTTCTAGTCCAAATAGAAATGTGATTGTATATAAAAAAAATTCAAACACCTTGTTGACACATAGGAAAATACACAGAAATATCAGGAAATTCTTGATGGATGTTCAGACCCTTTACAAAATTCACAATGATCCTTAGACTCGACTCATCGATGTTTTCTCATAAGGCAGTGGAGGCCATAAATGGCGTTTGCTTGGACTTGAAACTATGCCATGTGTACCCGGTCATCTAATCAGTTAACCCAGCAATCATGGAGAGTATGACTCTTCTGATTCAGAATCATGTTGTTATTTGATTTGCTCATCACTGGCAAACAAGAAAGGTATATGCATGATATACTTCTTCATCTCTTTTTTCTCTTGACAGTGATAGTACACTTCTTTCTAGTACATTCGCATACTGCATACACATAAAGATGCCCCATCACAGAAAAGGCAGACAACCTGATGAGTATTGAATTCATGCACCAGTTAACTCATCCAAAAGTCCGAACTGATGGAGGGAGGCGGGCAATATATTTCAACACTCTCCCTCACGTCTAGACTATTTTAGTCCTTAGACGTGGGATCGATGTAGGCCGCAGAATCATTTTATTTAATACTGCGTTGGCAGGGTCTTGAACTCAAGACCTCTTGGCTCGGATACCATATTGAATTCATGACCAGCCAACTCATCCAAAAGTCCGAACTGATGGAGGGAGGCGGGCAATATATTTCAACAGTGAGAACTGACACCAACTATCAGTTTGCTCAAACACATGAATTTGAAGTTCTAGGCCACAACTATTAGTTAATTAGCAAGAAAAAAAATTATGCAATTGGTGGTTGTTGCTCAAGCTTCCTACATCTGATATATGTTATTTTTGAAGATACCTGGTTTCAATCCACTATTGTTTTGATAGGAAGCTTTGACCTTGATGAGATGAAAATAAGATCTTTCTACAACACCTTCTTCCAATTCCAAGGGGTTGTTATTTCAAGATTTTGGAGGTTGAGCGGCGGCCCTCGCCCTTCCTACATCTGATATATGTTATTTTTGAAGATACCTGGTTTCAATCCACTATTGTTTTGATAGGAAGCTTTGACCTTGATGAGATGAAAATAAGATCTTTCTACAACACCTTCTTCCAATTCCAAGGGGTTGTTATTTCAAGATTTTGGAGGTTGAGCGGCGGCCCTCGCCCCCCCCCCCCTCCCCCCCAAGATGGTAAAGTTCTTCATTTGGCTTGCTT
>NC_041388.1:541165468-541177326 GCF_002162155.2 Triticum dicoccoides
TGCGAGATGAGGCCTGAAACACCATCCCTGGTGTCTACTTTGCGAACCATCAGAGGAGACCATGACCCACCTCTTCGTTGCCTCTTCTCGTGGACCCTATGACATCAGGTATCCTGGATCGGATCAACTATTGCCGGTTGCAGGTGGGTACTTTGGTTGAGTGGTGGCAGCGTACCTCCCAATACACACCGACCTCGATGCGCAAGGACACCTCCTCTTCAGCATGCTCATGATCAAGTGGATCAACCCATCATCATTGAAAGCTTTCAAGAGATCAACCATAGCACTAAGACAAGAAAAACCGATGCCTCGATCTTCAAATGCCTCTTTCAGCATAAGAGCATTAGTTTCCAAAAGAACTCCCCCCATTTCCATGTCTGAAGCCATTTCAAGGGCTCTTCAGCCGCTAACATCTCTCAAGATTAGGCAAATAGCCCGCTCCACATGCCAACACATCTCCCATGATAAATGAATCATGGGAGATTACCCAAGAGAGTGTCAATCATTCTAAATGCCCTAAAGTTTTGTAAGCGAGGAGCTATCCAAAAGAAATGAATCGGTTATTAGGATCAATAAGCAAGGTCGCATAGTACTTTAATCCATAAAAGAAAAAAATTAACGTGCAGATGACAAGGGGTTTTCACAATTTAAAAAATTTTAGTGTGCAAACGACAAGAGTTTTTCACATTTTTTCATGCAAGGTGGGATTTGTATTTGTATTATTATATCGATACATCAGGAGTAATAAATACCCCTTGGTCCTTGTTTTAAAGTAACTAGCAAAGTGACCCACTCGATACGCGGGCTAGAACTTTAAAAAGTTTAATAATAAGCATGTTATTTTTATCATCTTGTGTATTGGTCGGTATGTATTTTCAACTGGTTGACTTATAGTCATCAAAGAACTAAATGATGATATAAGTTTTAAATGGCAAATACAACTTAAGGCGCAGTTTTATTTTGTTTCTGCCTCCTCTACTTCTTCACCTGGCTTCGGATCAATATTTACAGTGTTAGGGCCCCATCATTAATGTGCAACAAACAAAAGAATTGCTACATGGATTCGTTGCAATACTTTTTGATGAAATTTAAATAAAAATTGAAATAGATTTAATATATTGTATTTGATTATTATATACTTTTAAATATATATAATATAAGTAGTATTTTTTATGCATGTTGAGCAAAATATAATTTGAATGATTTAAGTTGGAATATGTGCATGTTGAGAGAGAATATAATGTTGGGGAACGTAGTAATTTCAAAAAATTTCCTACGCACACGCAAGATCATGGTGATGCATAGCAACGAGAGAGGAGAGTGTGTCCACGTACCCTCGTAGACCGAAAGCGGAAGCGTTAGCACAACGCGGTTGATGTAGTCGTACGTCTTCACGATCCGACCGATCAAGTACCGAACGCACGACACCTCCGAGTTCTGCACACGTTCAACTCGATGACGTCCCTCGAACTCCGATCCAGCCGAGCTTTGAGGGAGAGTTCCGTCAGCACGATGGCGTGGTGATGATAATGATGTTTTACCGACGCAGGGCTTCGCCTAAGCACCGCTACGATATGATCGAGGTGGATTATGATGGAGGGGGGCACCGCACACGGCTAAGAGATCAAGAGATCAATTGTTGTGTCTATGGGGTGCCCCCTGGCCACGTATATAAAGGAGAGGAGGAGGTGAGGGGCCGGCCCTCTCTATGGCGCGCCCTAGGGGAGTCCTACTCCCACTGGGAGTAGGATTCCCCCTTTCCTAGTAGAACTAGGAGCCCTTCCAAACAGTAAGAGTAGGAGAGATGGAAAGGGAAAAGAGAAGAGAAGGAAGGAGGGGGTGCAGCCCTTCCCCCTAGTCCAATTCGGACTAGGCTTTGGGGGGGGGGGCTTGCCTCTCTCTCTTTCCCCTAAAGCCCAATAAGGCCCATACACTCCCCGGCGAATTCCCGTAACTCCTTGGTACTCCGATAAATACCCGAATCACTCGGAACCTTTCCGATGTTCGAATATAGTCGTCCAATATATCGATATTTACGTCTCGACCATTTCGAGACTCCTCGTCATGTCTCCGATCTCATCCGGGACTCCGAACTACCTTTGGTACATCAAAACACATAAACTCATAATATAGCCGTCATCGAACTTTAAGCGTGCGGACCCTACGGGTTCGAGAACTATGTAGACATGACCGAGACACGTCTCCGGTCAATAACCAATAGTGGAACCTGGTTGCTCATATTGGCTCCTACATATTCTACGAAGATCTTTATCGGTCAAACCGCATAACAACATACATTGTTCCCTTTGTCATCGGTATGTTACTTGCCCGAGATTCGATCGTCGGTATCTCAATACCTAGTTCAATCTCGTTACCGACAAGTCTCTTTACTCGTTCCGTAATACATCATCCCACAACTAACTCATTAGTTGCAATGCTTGCAAGGCTTATAGTGATGTGCATTACCGAGTGGGCCCAGAGATACCTCTCCGACAATCGGAGTGACAAATCCTAATCTCGAAATACGCCAACCCAACAGGTATCTTCAGAGACACCTATAGAGCACCTTTATAATCACCCAGTTACGTTGTGACGTTTGGTGGCACACAAAGTGTTCCTCCGGTAAACGGGAGTTGCATAATCTCATAGTCATAGGAACATGTATAAGTCATGAAGAAAGCAATAGCAACAAACTAAACGATCAAGTGCTAAGCTAACGGAATGGGTCAAGTCAATCACATCATTCTCCTAATGATGTGATCCCGTTAATCAAATGACAACTCATGTCTATGGTTAGGAAACATAACCATATTTGATCAACGAGCTAGTCAAGTAGAGGCATACTAGTGACACTCTGTTTGTCTATGTATTCACACATGTATTATGTTTCCGGTTAATACAATTTTAGCATTAATAATAAACATTTATCATGATATAAGGAAATAAATAATAACTTTATTATTGCCTCTAGGGAATATTTCCTTCAGTCTCCCACTTGCACTAGAGTCAATAATCTAGTTCACATCGTCATGTGATTTAATACCAATAGTTCACATCACCATGTGATTAACACCCATAGTTCACATCGACATGTGACCAACACCCAAAGGGTTTACTAGAGTCAATAATCTAGTTCACATCGCTATGTGATTAACACCCAAAGAGTAGTAAGGTGTGATCATGTTTTGCTTGTGAGAGAAGTTTAGTCAACGGGTCTGCCACATTCAGATTCGTAAGTATTTTGCAAATTTCTATGTCAACAATGCTCTGCACGGAGCTACTCTAGCTAATTGCTCCCACTTTCAATATGTATCCAGATTGAGATTTAGAGTCATCTGGATGAGTGTCAAAATTTGCATCGACGTAACCCTTTACGACGAACCTTTTTGTCACCTCCATAATCGAGAAACATATCCTTATTCCACTAAGGATAATTTTGACCGCTGTCCAGTGATCTACTCCTAGATCACTATTGTACCCCTTGCCAAAAACAGTGTAGGGTATACAATAGATCTAGTACACAGCATGGCATATTTTATAGAACCTATGGCCAAGGCATAGGGAATGACTTTCATTCTCTTTCTATCTTCTGCCGTGGTTGGGCTTTGAGTCTTACTCAGTTTCACACCTTGTAACATAGGCAAGAACTCTTTCTTTGACTGTTCCATTTTGAACTACTTCAAAATCTTATCAAGGTATGTACTCATTGAAAAACTTATCAAGCGTCTTGATCTATCTCTATAGATCTTGATGCTCAATATGTAAGCAGCTTCACCGAGGTGTTTCTTTGAAAAACCCCTTTCAAACACTCCTTCATGCTTTGTAGAATAATTCTACATTATCTCTGATCAACAATATGTCATTCACATATACTTATCAGAAATGATGTAGTGATCCCACTCACTTTCTTGTAAATACAGGCTTCACCGCAAGTCTGTATAAAACTATATGCTTTGATCAACTTATCAAAGCGTATATTCCAAGTCCGAGATGCTTGCAACAGTCCATAGATGGATCGCTGGAGGTTGCATATTTTGTTAGCACCTTTAGGATTGACAAAACTTTCTTGTTGCATCATATACAACTCTTCTTTAATAAATCCATTAAGAATGTAGTTTTGTTTATCCATTTTCCAGATTTCATAAAATGTGGCAATTGCTAACATGATTCGAACAGAGTTAAGCATAGATACGAGTGAGAAACTCTCATCGTAGTCAATATCTTAAACTTGTCAAAAACCTTTTTCAACAATTCTAGCTTTGTAGATAGTAACACTACTATCAGCGTCTGTCTTCCTCTTGAAGATCCATTTAATCTCAATGGCTCGCCGATATTTGGGCAAGTCAATCAAAGTCCATACTTTGTTCTTATACATGGATCTCATCTCAGATTTCATGGCCTCAAGCCATTTCGTGGAATCTAGGCTCATCATTGCTTCCTCATAGTTCGTAGGTTTGTCATGGTCAAGTAACATGACCTCCAGAATAGGATTACCATACCACTCTGGTGTGGATCTCACTCTGGTTTACCTACGAGGTTCGGTAGTAACTTGATCTGAAGTTACATGACCATCATCATTAGCTTCCTCACTAATTGGTGTTGCAGTCACAGGAACAGATTTCTGTGATGAACTACTTTCTAATAAGGGAGCAGGTACAGTTACCTCATCAAGTTCTACTTTCCTCCCACTCACTACTTTCGAGAGAAACTCCTTCTCTAGAAAGGATCCATTCTCAACAATGAATATCTTGCCTTCGGATCTGTGATAGAAGGTGTACCTAACATTTTCTTTTGGGTATCCTATGAAGACGCACTTCTCCGATTTGGGTTTGAGCTTATCAGGTTGAAACTTTTTCACATAAGCATTGCAACCTCAAACTTTAAGAAACGATAACTTAGGTTTCTTGCCAAACCATAGTTCCTACGGTGTCGTCTCAACAGATTTATATGGTGCCTATTTAACGTGAATGTAGCTGTCTCTAATGCATAACCCCAAAACGATAGTGGTAAATTTGTAAGAGACATCATAGATCGCACCATATCTAATAAAGTACAATTACGACGTTCGGACACACCATTACACTATGGTGTTCCAGGTGGAGTGAGTAGTGAAACTATTTCACATTGTTTTAACTAAAGGCCAAACTCGTAACTCAAATATTTTACTTCTGCGTTCATATTGTAGAAAATTTTATTTTTGTTATGATGATTCTCCACTTCACTCTGAAATTCTTTGAACTTTTCAAATGTTTCATACTTGTGTTTCATCAAGTAGATATACTCTGAAGGAAATATGCCCTAGAGGCAATAATAAAGTTATCATTTATTTCCTTATATCATGATAAATGTTTATTATTCATGCTAGAATTGTATTAACCGGAAACATAATACATGTGTGAATACATAGACAAACAGAGTGTCACTAGTATGCCTCTACTTGACTAGCTCGTTGATCAAAGATGGTTATATTTCCTAACCATAGACATGAGTTGTCATTTGATTAACGGGATCACATCATTAGGAGAATGATGTGATTGACTTGACCCATTCCGTTAGCTTAGCACTTGATCATTTAGTTTGTTGCTATTGCTTTCTTCATGACTTATACATGTTCCTATGACAATGAGATTATGCAACTCCCGTTTACCGGAAGAACACTTTGTGTGCTACCAAACGTCACAACGTAACTGGGTGATTATAAAGGTGCTCTACAGGTGTCTCCAAAGGTACTTGTTGGGTTGGCGTATTTCGAGATTAGGATTTGTCACTTCGATTGTCGGAGAGGTATCTCTGGGCCCACTCGGTAATGCACATCACTTAAAAAGCCTTGCAAGCATTGCAACTAATGAGTTAGTTGCGGAATGATGTATTACGGAACGAGTAAAGAGACTTGACGGTAATGAGATTGAACTAGGTATTGAGATACCGACGATCGAATCTCGGGCAAGTAACATACTGATGACAAAGGGAACACCGTATGTTGTTATGCGGTTTGACCGATAAAGATCTTCGTAGAATATGTAGGAGCCAATATGAGCATCCAGGTTCCGCTATTGGTTATTGACCGGAGACGTGTCTCAGTCATGTCTACATAGTTCTCGAACCCGTAGGGTCCGCACGCTTAAAGTTTGATGACGGTTATATTATGAGTTTATGTGTTTTGATGTACTGAAGGTAGTTTGGAGTCCCAGATGAGATCGAGGACATGACGAGGAGTCTCGAAATGGTCGAGACATAAAGATCGATATATTGGATGACTATATTCGGACATCGGAAAGGTTCCGAGTGATTCGGGTATTTATCGGAGTACCGAGGAGTTACGGGAATTCGCCGGGGAGTGTATGGGCCTTATTGGGCTTTAGGGGAAAGAGAGAGAGGCAGGCCGCGCGCGCCCCAAGGCCTAGTCCGAATTGGACTAGGGGGAAGGGCTGCGCCCCCTCCTTCCTTCTCTTCTCTTTTCCCTTTCCTTCTCTCCTGCTCCTACTACTTGGAAGGGCTCCTAGTTCTACTAGGAAAGGGGGAATCCTACTCCCGGTGGGAGTAGGACTCCCCTAGGGCGTGCCATAGAGAGGGCCGGCCCCTTCCCTCCTCCACTCCTTTATATACATGTCCAGGGGGCACCCCATAGACACAACAATTGATCCCTTGGATCTCTTAGCCGTGTGCTGTGCCCCCCACCATAATCCACCTCGTTCATATCGTAGCGGTGCTTAGGCGAAGCCCTGCGTCGGTAGAACATCATCATCGTCACCACGCCGTCATGCTGACGGAACTCTCCTTCAAATCTCGGCTGGATCAGAGTTCGAGGGACGTCATCGAGTTGAACGTGTGCAGAACTCGGAGGTGCCGTGCGTTCGGTACTTGATCGGTCGGATCGTGAAGACGTACGACTACATCAACCGCGTTATGCTAACGCTTCCGCTTTCGGTCTATGAGGGTACATGGACAACACTATCTCCTCTCATTGTTATGCATCACCATGATCTTGCATGTGCGTAGAATTTTTTTGAAATTACTACGTTCCCCAACAGTGGCATCCGAGCCAGGTTTTATGCATTGATGTAATATGCACGAGTGGAACACAAGTGAGTTGTGGGCGATATAAGTCATACTGCTTACCATCATGTCACACTTTGGTTCGGCGGTATTGTTGGATGAAGCTGCCCGGACCGGCATTACGTGTACGCTTACGCGAGACTGGTTTTACCGCCGTGCTATGCACACAGGTGACTAGCGGGTGTCAGTTTCTCCAACTTTAGTTGAACCGAGTGTGGCTACACCCGGTCGTTGAGAAGGTTAAAATATTACTAACTTGACAAACTATCATTGTGGTTTTAATGCGTAGGTAAGAATGGTTCTTGCTCAGCCCGTAGTAGCCACGTAAAAAATTGCAACAACAAAGTAGAGGACGTCTAACTTGTTTTTGCAGGGCATGTTGTGATGTGGTATGGTCAAGACGTGATGAGATATAAGTTGTTGTATAAGATGATCATGTTTTGTTGAAGTTATCGGCAACTGGCAGAAGCCTTATGGTTGTCTCTTTATTGCATAAGATGCAAGCGCCAAATAATTGCTTTACTTTATCGCTATGTGATATCAATAGTTGCAAGAGCAATAGTTGGCGAGACGACCATGTGACGACACATTGATATAGATCAAGATCATGGAGATCATGGTGTCATGCCGGTGACGATGGAAATCATGACGATGTTTTGGAGATGGATATCAAAGACACAAGATGATGATGGCCATATCAAGTCACATATTTTGATTGCATGTGATGTTTATCTTTTATGCATCTTATCTTGCTTTGATTGACGGTACCATTATAAGATGATCTCTCACTAAATTTCAAGATAAAAGTGTTCTCCCTGAGTATGCACCGTTGCCAAAGTTCGTCGTGCCCAGACACCACGTGATGATCGGGTGTGATAAGCTCTACGTCCATCTACAATGGGTGCAAGCCAGTTTTGCACACGCAGAATACTCAGGTTAAACTTGACGAGCCTAGCATATGTAGATATGGCCTCGGAACACTGAGACCGAAAGGTCGAGCGTGAATCATAGAGTAGATATGATCAACATAAATGATGTTCACCATTGAAAGCTACTCCATTTCACGTGATGATCGGTTATGGTTTAGTTGATTTGGATCACGTGATCACTTAGAGGATTAGAGGGATGTCTATCTAAGTGGGAGTTCTTAAGTAATATGATTGATTGAACTTAAATTTATCATGAACTTAGTCCTGGTAGTATTAGCATATCTATGTTGTAGATCAATAGCTCGCGTTTAGCTCCCCTGTTTTATTTTTGATATGTTCCTAGAGAAAACTAAGTTGAAATATGTTAGTAGCAATGATGCGGATTGGATCCGTGATCTGAGGTTTATCCTCATTGATGCACAGAAGAATTATATCCTTGATGCACCGCTAGGTGACAGACCTATTGTAGGAGCAGATGCAGACGTGATGATCGGACATGGTTTAGTTGATTTGGATCACGTGATCACTTAGAGGATTAGAGGGATGTCTATCTAAGTGGGAGTTCTTAAGTAATATGATTAATTGAACTTAAATTTATCATGAACTTAGTCCTGGTAGTATTTTGCAAATTATGTTGTAGATCAATAGCTCGCGTTGTTGCTTCCCTGTGTTTATATTGATATGTTCCTAGAGAAAATTGTGTTGAAAGATGTTAGTTGCAATGATGCGGATTGGATCCGTGATCTGAGGTTTATCCTCATTGCTGCACAGAAGAATTATGTCCTTGATGCACCGCTAGGTGACGGACCTATTGCAGGAGCAGATGCAGACGTTATGAACGTTTGGCTAGCTCAATATGATGACTACTTGATAGTTTAGTGCACCATGCTTAACAGCTTAGAATCGGGACTTCAAAGACGTTTTGAACGTCATGGATCATATGGATGTTCCAGGAGTTGAAGTTAATATTTCAAGCAAATACCCGAGTTGAGAGATATGAAGTCTCCAACAAGTTCTATAGCTAAAAGATGGAGGAGAATAGCTCAAGCAGTGAGCAGGTGTTCAGATTGTCTGGGTACTACAATCGCTTGAATCAAGTGGGAGTTAATCTTCCAGATAAAATAGTGATTGACAGAATTCTCAAGTCACCATCACCAAGTTAGTAGAACTTCGTGATGAACTATAGTATGCAAGGGATGGCGAAAACGATTCCCGAGCTTTTCATGATGATGAAATCGATGAAGGTAGAAATCAAGAAAGAGCATCAAGTGTTGATGATTAACAATACCACTAGTTTCAAAAAAGGGCAAAGGGAAAGAAAAGGAACTTCAAGAAGAACGGCAAGCAAGTTGCTGCTCAAGTGAAGAAGCCCAAGTCTGGACCTAAGCCTGAGACTAAGTGCTTTTGTAAAAAATAAAAAATTAGCAAAGAATTAAACTTGAATTGAAAAAAATCTATGAAAACTACAAAAGTAAATATAAAACCAAACAATAAAAAATTGACATAATATTCACAAAACAGGTTAGAAGATTTTTTTAAAAAGAAAAATTGTATTGTAAAAAGTAAGAAATCAGAAAAGAATTAAACTTGAATTGAAAAAAACCTATGAAAACTAGAAAAGTAAATATAAAACCAAACAATAAAAAATTGACATAATATTCGCAAAACAAGTTAGAAGAGTTTTTTTTAAAGAAAAATTGTATTGTAAAAAATAAAAAAATCAGAAAAGAATTAAACTTGAATTGAAAAAACCCGTATGAAAACTAGAAAAGTAAATATAAAACCAAACAATAAAAAATTGACATAATATTCGCAAAACAAGTTAGAAGATTTTTTTTAAAAGAACGCCGCCCCGGAGCCGAGCGAGGCTTAGTAAGTCGCTCCCGATCAAGCCGATCGGCGAAAGGGAACGCTTTTCGGCCCCGCAAGGCCCACCGGCCCAACCAGGTGGCGTAGAGACAAAGTAGGCGGTCTATTTCTTCGGATCACGTCGGTGTAGGGCGGGGCGCGCTATTTAAGCTGGTGCGGGCGAGCTCCGGCAGGCGAGGTGGGACTAAAGGTAGAGCTCGCCTGTCACGGCGCTGCGTGGACCGCCTAGGTGGGCCGATTTCTGTGGGCAGCTGTAAGGTGCGCGTGCGAGCGGCCTCTCGCGGCGCTGCGCGTTGACTGGCAAGGTGGACCGATTTCAGTAGGCCTAGTGGGCCGCTGGAAGGCGCGCCTGCGAGCGGTCGAGGGCGCAGGGGCGGGGGTTGGTACGATGGATGGTTTCGTTTAGTCGATACGAAGAGCACGTTGCGTCACGTCCGGTCAGCATTTAAAGGGTTTCAACCGAAAAAATTATAGAAAATTCATAAAATTGCAAAAAGCCACGAAACTTGTCATGCATCCTATTCATGATGGTACAAGACTATGGAAAAAAATTGGGTTCATTTGGAGGATGTCGAAAAATACCTTGTTTTCGGACAGGGCCTTTTCTCCTGCCCGAACGGTCTACGGAGAAGGAAGTCAATTTTTTGACATCTTCAGAACAGCCTGAAATTTTGCATGTGAGTTAGTATGCCCACTCCCACACAGAATAGCACACCCACACAGAATAACCATACGCAATTTGAAGGATGTAACAAAATTCTCCGTCGGGACGTACAAAAAAAAATCTTTAAGCGCGGATAGTCATACCTTACAACACTTATACAGGTCATGCTATATCAGTCCACAATAATTGTGAAGTGACATAGCAGAACGTACATAAGCATAATGAGGTATGGCCACCATGATTAAAGATTTGATGTTGTAGACGGATGAAGCTATTTAAACACGTTATTAGCCGTGAAAACTAGCAACGTGGGACTAAAAACACAACACTGTGGGCGGTTGGCGCCACTAGAGGCGCACACATGACCGACCGCCACCTCTTCGCCCATGCGCGCCGTGGGCCGCCCCTGCTTTGGCCCATGCACGTCGTGGGTCGAGCCCGCGTGCCTTTTAGGCCATTATGGGCGAACTTTTTTTTAATAAATATAAAAATAATGTGTCTAAAAAGTATTGTATTTGTAAATATTAAAAAAGAGAATAAAAATTCCTGTAGTGTTGGCGAATTTACCACATAAGATTAATGTGAATTTTTGTTGTGACCCTTCATGATTATGGAGTGCTAGAGCATCATTCACATTATCCTCATGAGGAAAGACCGCAATATTAAAGGAATTAATACGGTACGCAGAGAACGATATATAAACAGGTGAATACGCGTGTTCAAAAGTAATGTGGGACTAAACAATTAACAGGTTGGGCGGTGGCCGCCGTGGATTTTCGGCCTTCATGGCCCGTAACGTGTGTGCCGCAAACGGCGCCCAAGTGGCCGCCGTGGGTCGCCTGCCTAGTCCGGCAGTTTGCGCCGCGCGCGCCGGCTGTTAAAAAAATCATTGCATATTTTGTATTTTTCATGCACTAATTTATATTTTGTATTCAACATGGACGAAATGCACCCAACTTTTGCATGCGCGTGTGAGTGACCCCCACGGTCTCGCACGTCAGATTACGACGGAATCGGAGTACGAACGGAAGTTGCGTCACGTCGGGAGACGTTTTCTGAGTATTTTCACGGAGAAAATCGTAGTAAATGCATCGAGTATCGAAACGCACCAAAATTTTGCAGGCGTGCTTGTGTGCCATACTGTAGCGTGTGAAAAAAATCCTGATGTTGCATGGCTTTGCGAAAGGGAACACCTACTGAATGCATGTCACACCCCAAACCGATACCTCAGGTTTGTACTGTGAGTATGTGCCAACATGGACGAAACACACCCAACTCTTGTTTGCGTGTGTCAGTGACCCTCACGGTCTTCCACGCCAGATTACGATGGAATCGGAGTA
>NC_041388.1:541178209-541231818 GCF_002162155.2 Triticum dicoccoides
GGTCTTCCACGCCAGATTATGATGGAATCGGAGTACGAACGGAAGTTGCGTCACGTCGGGAGACGTTTTCCGGGTATTTTCACGGAGAAAATCATAGTAAATGCATCAAGTGTCGAAACACACCCAAATTTTGCAGGCGTGCTTGTGTGCCACACTGTATAGTGTGAAAAAAGTAGTTCGACGTTTCATGGCTTTGCGAAAGGTAACACCTACTGAATGCATGTCACACCCCAAACCGACACCTCAGGTTTGTACTGTGAGTATGTGCCAACATGGATGAAACACACCCAACTTTTGCGTGCGCGTGTCAGTGACCCCCACGGTCTTCCACGTTAGATTATGATGGAATCGGAGTACGAACGAAAGTTGCGTCATGTTGGGAGACCTTTTCTGGGTATTTCCTCGGAGAAAAACGTAGAAAATGCATCGACTGTCGAAACGCACCCCAATTTTGCAGCCGTGCTTCCGTGCCATCATGTTGCGTGTCAAAAAAACATGGCGGTGTTTCATGGAAAAAAACAAAAATATAAAAAGTCCCATATTGTGGACGGACTCACTTACGAAGATTAATGTGAATTATTGCTGTGACACTCCATGATTATGGAGTGCCAGAGCATAATTTACGTTAACCTCCTTAAGTGATACCGCCACACTAGAGGACTTGACATTGCAAGCAGACTACGGTATTTAAACAGGTGAATTAGCATGACGAGAAGCAATGTGGGACTAAACATTAGCATGTTCGGCGGTGGCCGCCGTCACTATAGGTTGGGCGCTATAGGTTCGGCGGTATCGGGCCTGGGCCCAGTCGGCGAATGAATTATTTTTTCCTTTTCCATCGCCGTATACCGCCACGCACGGCGGAACCCTATCCACACCACTCGCCCCTGTACGCCGCCCCGTGCCCCCAGTCGCCCTACCACGATCGCCCTCAGGCGCGCAACGACCTCGCCGCACGTGCAACGCCATCCATCGCCGTCCACAGTCAACGGTGCTCGTTGGCACAGACTGCCCCACGCCCGCAGGCGCAGATCGCTGACGCTGGGCTGCCTACTTTCGGCTCCGCCACAGCCGTTGTTCGGCGGCTGTAGCCCGGATTAAGGTCACGTTTCCCACCTCAAAAAATTTCCGTCGATGCTATTGCGTAATCATATGTATTAATAGGAAAAAATTAACATGCAGTATGGACATCGATGGTGTGATTCTTTGTTCCATAGAGAAGTGGATAAGTCTCGTTGAAAAATTTACCACCGCTCAACGATTTAGGTTCTACGAAATAGGCTTGGAAGAGATGTTGATCATTCCGTCAGTACAAATGAGAGATTTTTTCTGCATTTTATGATGTTAGGTTATAACCCAAACAGCAAAAAATTCATGATACAAGAACATAGTGGCAGTAAAGGCCTTATTTGACTTAGACCGGACGATGTGTTTTCAATATTTGGGTTTAAGAATGAAGGTGAGGATGTTTTTGGCATTCTTGCGACGGATGGAAAAGAGATAATAAAGAAATTTCCTATTCAGTACATTCACAAAAAAATGGTCACATAATGATAGATGACTTGATTCAAAAAATTGTGAGGAATAAATCCACCGACGATGAATTTCTTCGGATGGTTGTTCTTGTTTTGATGGGGACCATTATTGCACCCATGTAGGTTGTCTCCATATCAAAGGAGTACTGCGTGTTGGTGCATGACGTGAAGCGGATAAGCACGTTGAATTTTAACGTGTTCACTTTGCGAACTTGTTTGACGGAGATTGGTAAACTCAAGCAGGACGGCCGTGTGAGGCAATGGCCATGTGGCAACCTAGCCCTACTCCATGTATGCTATAAATTAATGCTATTTCATATTCCTTTAATTTATGCGTTCGTAACTTATTTTGTCATTTGTTTTGTAGTACTTATATTGGGAGAAGGTGCAGCCAACCACCGGCCCGAAAAATGACCCGTTGTCGTTGCAAGTTCCCCTAATAAAAAATTGGACTGAAGCTAAAGCGGAGAAACGAGACAAGTACGACCTGGAAAATGGTCGTGGCCATGGATTGGTAATATTATAATGCTTATTTACTAGTACATTGATTATGCATTGAGAATGTTATGTACTCATGTTGTCATTGCATACTCACTTTGCAGATTGATGACTGCATTACGAAGGAGTATAGAATGAAAAAACTTGCAGATGAACAAGCTGAAAGCAGTAAGAAACATAGTAGCCGAAAGTCATGCGTTATGGGAAAGAAAAAAGTGGACAATGTGTCCGATGTCCCTGCTAATCTAAAGCCTTTTATGGACCGGGTTATGAATGATATGAAGGAAATTCGTAAGGAATTGTTTCGTATGCCAGAGTTATGCGCACAGGAAAAAATGTAACAACTCTGGTATGCACTTTATTAAACTCGATAAATTAATAAAAAGATATAACATGTGACTGAGCTTACTTTTGCAGAGATTGTTAGAGAAAATGAATAAAACAGGTGTACGGTACAAACCGGGCACAATGGCAGAGGAGGAAGAAAATCTGTATAGAAAAAATAGTGAGTCCAGGTATGAAAACAAGTATCCTAAAAAAGAATTTCAGTATGATGACAAACACACACCTAATGGCCGAAATGGCAGTGGGCATTATGATTTGGATTCTGAAGAAGGGGATTCGTTCAAATTCAGTACTGGTCACTTGAGTAGCTTTAAAGATGAGAAGGAGGATCCTATAGATGTCCCGGAGCAGTCAGAAAAAAAGAAGCATCATCTCTAAAAACCGATGAAATAGAAGCTACAAGATGGCAAGTCCTTCAAATTGAGCAAGAAGTGTCACAGGCCTTGTCAGATGGTAATAGCGAGGTAGAAGAGAAGAAGGAGGTGATTCCAGAGAAGCAAAAGCGGTGTGCGTCAAAGTACACGAAATCTCCTTATGTTAAAAAGACTCCGAGAAAACGTGCAAAACGTTCCGCGAAAACGAGTAAGTTAAACATGCTATGAATATATTTTTGGAAATTATGTAGTACAAATTTGTACTTTAACTTTATTGACTTGTGTTGTAGAACTGTTTAATGAAACAACCCCTCATTTTAATCATTCTGTGGATGAAATGGTGCGTGCCGCTGTGCAGTACGTGAAAGCGTACGAGCACTCACCAAAACATAAGAACCATGAAATATTTAACAACGGTAAAGATGATGGACTTTCTGCGGCAAGAGTTTGTCAGATACTTAACCATGCATGGATATCCGGTGATGTATGTATTTTTATTGTCATGCTTATGTCATGCGTTAATTATGTTGCATCCATGTTAAATTTAGTCATTTATTTCAGGTAATTGACGCTTATGCGACATACATATCGGATTCAAGTATCGTCAAAGACAGGTATCTTGTACCCACACATAGATTTTACTGGTTATTGAACACTCGGTCAAAGTCAGCAAGACGAGGAAAGTCGGTAGACGATCCAGAAGGTTTAGCACATGCAAATGAACCTCTCAACAAATGCATGACAGAATATTTTGCAAAACCGAAGGTACCGTTTGTATTGCAGAGTTGTATTTTCATTACTATCTTATGTAAAAGCCGAGCTTACTAACAATATTTAAGTTATGAAATAGGCTTATTTTTCTTTAAATAAGGATAAAACCATTGGATTACATGTGTTCTGCACACTAGAAAGAAAGAGTTCCAAATTCTTGATTCTTTGAGGGGGGAAGAAAATATCTCTGAAGCTACTAGGAAATTCGTTGAAAATTTTGTAAGTTTCGTATTCATGTGTACAATTAACCATATAATTTGTTTACCGTATGTAGTCAACGTGTTCATATTTTTTTTGTCAGAGAGAGCAACTTGCAGGAGATATTCAAGATGCAAATGACAATGATATTATGTCGTTTTCGGATGTGTCCGCATGGCCTATAGTCCCCTACGACATGCCTCAACAAGAAGATGGGTGAGTTACATGCAGCATGTGCTTTTGAAATACATTAATTGATCAAGTGCTATATTACTTAACGTGCTTTCAAAATTGCACTTATGTTTTTTAACACGGGAACTCATGTGGACTGTTCGTCCTTCGCTGTTTTCAATACTGGGACGGAGAAAAATTTATTACTGCTATTTCTCAGGTGGGTACATTTTAAGTATTAAAATTAGTACATTATATCATATATAAGTGATGAAAATAATATTATTTTTATTACTTTTCAGGAATCTATTGATAGTTCGAGAGAAAGAATGATAGCTAGAATTATTATGTCCCCTGAAAATAAGTTTACAGAAGTGAAGAACAAAGTAATTCGACTTGCGAAGAGAAAACAAAAATAAAAATATCATACGACAATTCTACGTGATTGTCGAAATAATATTATTTGTTCATGACTGAGGATTGTGTGTGGATGCTTTATTTTTTTATGTGAGTTTCAAATATTTTTAGCATGTCAAGTTTATGTACCCTGGCAAATTTATTAAAAATACATTTTAATCATTTCTTATTTTATTATTTTATTTATAATTTATGTTCAATGAGTGTTCTCGTGAATATACGATTTGGGGTTTTAAAATACTCCGATGATATATGATGACGATATCTCAGAGGCGAGCATCGCCCGCGCTGCACCTTCGCCGCTACATGGCGCACATGGGCCACGTCATCTGGCCCGCGGGCCCGCGCCGTGCGTCGCCCCAGGGTTGGCCGTTGCCGGCCCCGAGGTTGATTCTACATCAGCCCGCGTGCGCCCCTCTGCGCCCGAGGGCGGCGTCAGCCTCGGGATCGCCCTCCGCGGCGCCTACTGGATCCTCCTTGTACGTGCGCCCCTCTGCGGCCGAGGGCGGCGTCAGCCTCGGGATCGCCCTCTGCGTCGGCTCCTGAATCCTCCTCGTACGTACCGCCTCTTTGCGCCCACTGGCGCAACTCGCGGGCCAGCTGCGCCTGTTAACGTTATCTTTTTAAATTAAAACAACTGGCGGCTGTGCAACGCCTCTGATCGCCAACATGCATTATTTATACACAAAATCATATATTTGTACGAAAAAATGTATATATTACATATTATGTTAAATTTGTATAGCGCATATCATATTATAACGTAAAATTTGTATGTCGCGTATCATATTAAGAACAACGAGTATAGTGCCAACAAATATGACATAAGTAAACACCGATTACAAGTCTCCCGTATCGATGTAACGAAACAAATATGTAAGTACTATGCTTTAAGACAACCAAATAAATCGTCAACTGTAATCAGAAGTTGTTCTTTTTATTCAAATATTTCTTTGCTATGATCATCATGCCATGTTCTTGCATAGAAAAATTGTAATATACGTCAAAATTTTGTAAAGCATTAACTAAACAAGAAAAGAACATTAATGAAATGGTGTGCACATACTTTGGATTCTAAGGACAATTGTTTTTGAAATGACCTTTTCCTCTGCATAAACCGCATAGACGTACATGAGGTTTCTCATCAAAACCTTTGGGTCTACCGTTTGTAGTCACGCCAGGTTCCTTACCACGGCCTTTGTTATTATGCCCTTTCAGTGCTCCTTTCATATTGATTTTTTCTGGATCACCAACAAAAACATGATTTTGATTCGGCAGAAAAGCATCCTCATGTGCAACTCTATGTTGTCTCACATAATCTTCCTCCTGAACATCCTTATTTGCTATCACATCCTCCAGAGCAGCCTTCAGTTTATCAAATAGAAATGGTTTATGACATGCCGCATGATTTGCTTCCGTAGACAAAATAGTCAACTCACTGTACTTAGTTCTCTCCTCAGTACCTGCCCATCCCCATGCGAAGAGATCGCTTGTGCGTTTCTCGCGCAGTCCACCTCTAGCATTCGTGCTGAATCTTCGCAGCACTAAGCACCTAGGTAAGTCCTGCACGTTCAACCTGGCTAAAACATAAAGAACATGCTTGCATGGAAGACCTTTACGTTTCATACTATCACAACTGCACTTCACTGTTTCTTCTGAATTACTAGGTGTATAGTCCACTTTGAATCTCAGTTGCCTGTTATTTTTCCATGCCACTATGAATCTCCTACTGACGGCTCCACTCAGTCTATCTATGATCTCAAGATCCACTGCCTTCTTCATTTCTTTCTGCAAGAGGTAAAAGTTCACCGCAGTGAAGTCACGGGCAGCGGCTTTTTCAATGCATTTGAACTCGTCGAGTACTGGTACAGGGAGTGTCTGTGTGGACATGCAGTCGTCGTGTGACTCATTCTCACGGAGCCGAACAATGCAGTTCTCATAATGCACAACCATATCAACAATTGTCATGCTAGAGTCAAGATGCATATGAAGGCAAGAGTTCAGACTCTCGCTCCTCTGGTTACTCCGCATACCAAGGAAGAACCCACCGGTGAGATATGACGCAGCCCAAAGCCTTTTCTTCCGGTACATCCTACGCAACCATGTTTTAGTTTTCTCCAACTCCCATTTAGCTCTAAAAGCTGCCCATCTCGCCTCAAACTCATCATGTGTAGTGGCATAATAAATAAGAGACCTGGACTCCTTAAGGGACTTGTGGTGGAGGTGTTTCTTCATGTTTTTCTCAATATGCCACGAACAAAGTCGATGCCACATGTCGGAGTAAATAGCCATGGGTAGCCTAGCCGGCTTCCCCTGGCCCTTCTGAAAAGTTGCGAGCCCGCCCGGCTCTCAAGAATCCAAGGCATGGGGCCGCCTTCCCCTTGTTGGCTGCCACCCAGGCCGGCTTCCGGAAGGCGGTCCGACTTTAGCCAACCTTCAAGAAGCCGGCCATGAGAAGGCCGACTCCAAGAAGCCGGCTCCCCATAAAGCGGTCCAGACCGTACCCACAAAAGTTTGCACCCACCTAACGGCGGTGCGACGGGGCATGGCTACAGTAAAGCCTGCCACCCCCGAATCCCGGAGCACGCCTGGCACGGTGCGCCGTACGGGGTAGGCATGACCCGTCCGGCGCGGCACTGTTGCCATGTTGACCCTGGCATCACCCACGACAGGCCGCCAGCGTGGCCCACAGACGGTGGGCCCCTTTGAGCAGAGAGACACCCGAAGGCGGCCACGCCTCCAACCAGTCGGCCCAAGACGGAGCCGGCTCCCCGCAGCCGGCTTGCCGCCTCCCTCGAAGAAGACGACCCATTAAGGAGACAAGACGCGGTGAGGCTACAGCGATCGCCTGACAGGCGGTGGCACTGTAGCCGCGCTTACCACGATGAAGCTCACGTCAACAAGATGGAGCCACAGTAACTAGCCGCCGACCAGGCCCTGGACAGTGGGGCCTGGCTGTCGACCAAGGGGCTGGCAGCCGGCGGGACCCACCAGTCGGCGGGCCCCAGCAGCCGGCGCAGAAGCCGGCGAGCGCAGTCACAGACGGCTGGGCCCCGCGCCCAGTCGGATTACCATTGTACCCCCGGGGGGTAGGCCTATATAAACCCCCCGGAGCGCCCATGCAAAGGGTTCGATGCCCTGCTAGTGCTAGACACCACACAAGGAGAAGAAGCAGGCTAGCCGTGCCCTTCTTCCTCCTCCCGCCAGACAGCTCAAGGAGCGTTGTGTAGCTACTTGATTCATCTAGTGAACATGCAGAGACCCCGTAGACCAGCAGTAGGGGTGTTATCTCCACGGAGAGCCCCGAAGCTGGGTAAGATCCGCCGGCGTGCATGTCTTTGCCTTATCCCGTTTCCAGGCACCGGCGATGTCTTACTGGCTCCCACAATGATAAGCCACCCGTTGGCATATGTCGCACCTACCACCCGACATTTGGCGCCCACCGTGGGGCCAGGTGCACCGTTGTCCGAAGACCTGTTCTGGACGGGAACCTTATTCCTCCCCCGCGAGCGTAGCCAGCCCGGCACGCCCGATGGCGCTTGCCACGACACGCTGCAAGGCGTCACCAGCATCTGCGCAGCGAGCAGCCTCGCCGATCCCCTCGACGAAACTCTCATCTCCGACGAGCTCGCCTCCGATGCGGGCACCGACCACCTCGCCAACCTTCTCGGCCAGCTCCATGTCTCCAGCGAGCCCGGTGCGTACCTGGAGTCGGTTGGCTCCACCGACCCAATGCCTGTCGACTCCGACACGGCCTCCTACGACACCTTCCCCACCAATGTCACGATCTACAATGACCCGCTTCCTCGAGCCAACGGCTGCGATGCTGTCACCACCGAAGTGATGGTTGTCGGCCATGGCGGCCCGGCCGACGAGAGCGCCCGCGACGCTTCGCACGCGGCGGCCCACGACTTGTCCGCTCCCCTCCCGGCTAATGCCGACGACGAAGCACTGGAGGCACGCCGCCTCGCCCTCCTCGCAGAGGGCCGGAGGCTGGCCTATGTAAGACGCCTCACTGAGGCCTACCAGCGCGAAGCTGACCGCGCCGCCTTCGGCACGCCGGCCCCGGGCGGGCCAAGCCGGGCAGGCCTTGTCAAGCAACGCGGCGCCGTCATTGCCGACACGCTGGGAGTCGACCGCCCGGTCTATGCCACTCCGCTCGAGAACTTGCGTGCCGCCCAGGCGGCCGTAGACGAGCTGGACGGCCGGGAGGCCGAAGACCTCCCCCACATGACCCGGCGCATCCAGCAATTGATTGACGCAGCCGCGCAGCGACACGAAGCCTACGCCCGCGCAGAAAGCCCTCCCCCACGTCGGGAACACGGCGCGACGTCCCGGACGCCGACTACGAGCAATACCCGCACGCGATGCGAGAAGGAGCCGGCTGCCAGCCGCAGCCGGACCCGGATCTCCATCGAGCGAGACGCGGACGGTCATCCCCGAGCCATGGAATGGCGGGGCGACCCGCCTCCGCCTCCGCCCCGTGGAGAGAGATATCCCGCCCCGCCGCCAGTGGCGCACCCGACTCTCAGCGGCCGGCTAGGCCGCCACGAAGGAATCGGCGAGAACGACGCCCGCCATCGGATCGACCGCCTGGCGCGATCCCTAGCGTTGGAAGAAGAAGACGATGTCGGCCCGCCTTGTTTCGTCCCCCGCATCCGCGACGAGCCCTTTCCCAAAGGGTTCTCGCTCCCAAGAGACACGCCCAAGTACAACGGCTCCGTGAAGCCGAAAGATTGGTTGATCGACTATTCCACGGCGGTTAGCATAGTCAACGGCAACCGGCGCGTTGCCGTGAAGTACGTGCCCCTCATGCTGCAAGGCACGGCGCGGACCTGGCTCAACAGCCTCAAGCCGCATAGCATCAACAGCTGGCTAGATTTCACAGAAGCCTTCATCCGCAACTTCACCAGCACCTACAAGCGGGCTCCCAAGCCCAGACAGCTCTCCTTGTGCGGACAAGGCCCCGCCGAGTCCACTCGCGATTACCTCACGCATTGGGCCGAGCTCCGCAACTCCTGTGAAGGGGTGCACGAGGTGCAAGCCATAGAATACTTCACAGCCGGATGCCGAGAAGGCACCCTCCTCAAGCACAAGCTCCTCTGCGACGAGCCGGCTACCCTCGACGAGCTTCTGGACATAGTGGACAAGTACGCCACCGCCGACTCCTCGATGAAGACCGAGCTTCGGGTAGACGCGTACGGAAAGGTACTCGACCCGGCGCCCAAGACACTGGCTGGGGATTCCGGCCAGCTCCCCCATTCGAACGACCACAAGCGCAAGGGCCCCGCGCCGCCTCCCGCCAGTCGGCAGGTGGCCACAGTCGAAGACGCACCGCCTGAAGAGCGACCGGCGCCCAAGAAGCCCAAGGGCGGCAGGCCGGCTTGGCAGCCCGCCTTCTCCTACGAGCAAACTCTCGACGCCCCTTGCAAGTTCCACAGTGGCGCGAAGCCGTCCAACCATACGACCCAGAAGTGCCATTGGCTCACCCAGATCTCTAAGGGCGAAGGGCTCGCGCCGCCTCCACCTGCCGGCCCGCCGCCTCTGCCTCTGGCAGCCCGGCCTGCAGTCGGAGCCGTGCATGACGAGTTCCCGGATGAGCAAGCAACCTACATCGTCTTTACAAGCCAGCCCGAAGACCGGCGCAGCAAACGCCAAGAGCGCCAGGAAGTTAGCGTGGTCGCTGCCAACCCCGCCGGACACATGCATTGGTCAGAAAAGCCCATCAGCTGGAGCCGGGCCGACCATCCGGAGGTGATGCCGTCTCCCGGCTCTTATGCTTTGGTCCTGGAAGCCACCCTTGCAACGGACAGACGCGCCGCCCGCTTCTCCCGTGTGTTGATAGACGGCGGGAGCAGCATCAACATCCTGTACCGTGACACCCTGGAGAAGCTAAATGTCAAGACGAAGCATCTCGTGCCTACTCGGACAGTGTTCCATGGCATCGTACCCGGCCTGTCCTGCGCCCCCATTGGCAAAATCAAGATTGATGTACTTTTGGGGGACAAGGAGCATTTCCGCCGGGAAGCAATCTGGTTTGAAGTGGTGGACCTGGAGAGCCCTTACCATGCATTGCTTGGCCGACCTGCCTTGGCCAAATTCATGGCAGTTCCTCACTATGCATACCTCAAGATGAAGATACCAAGCACCAAAGGCGTCATCACCATAGCCGGCGATTACAAGAAGTCCTCTGAGTGCGCAGCAGCCAGCAGCCGGCTAGCCGAGTCCCTTGTGATTGCCGAAGAGAAGAAGATGTTGGACCGAGTCGTGGCCATAGCCGACAAACAGTCGGCCGTGTCCCCTGACCCCAAGGAGCATGACGCTCAAGGATCTTTCCAGCCGGCCAAGGAGACGAAGAAGATACCTCTTGACCCCGAGCATCCAGAGAGGTTTGCCGTCATCGGGGCAAACCTGAACAGCAAATAGGAAGGCGAGCTCGCCGATTTCCTCCATGAGAATCGGGACATCTTTGCATGGTCCCCCAAGGACATGCCGGGTGTTCTGAAGAAATTCGCCGAGCACAAACTACACTTTCGAGAAGACGCAAAGCCAGTCAGACAACCCCTTCTCCGAGTGTCGGAGGAGAAACGCAGGATTGTAGGGGAGGAGATAGCCCGGCTCTTGGCAGCCGGCTTCATCATGGAAGTTTTCTTTCCAGAGTGGCTCGCCAACCCGGTCCTTGTGCTAAAGAAGAACAACAAGTGGCGCATGTGTATAGACTACACGAGCCTCAACAAGGCCTGCCCCAAAGATCCTTTTGCCCTGCCAAGGATTGACCAAGTGATTGACTCCACAGCCGGATGCAAGCTGTTGAATTTTTTGGATGCTTACTCCGGATATCATCAAATAAAGCTAGACCCGGACGACCGCCTGAAGACCGCCTTCATCACACCATTTGGAGCCTTCTGCTACCTGACCATGACATTCGGCTTGAGAAATGCCGGTGCCACTTTTCAGCGTTGCATGCAGAAGTGCCTCCTCAAGCAACTCGGCAGAAACGCTCACGTTTACGTGGACGACATCGTGGTGAAGACGGAGAAGCGCGGCACCTTGCTGGGAGACCTCAAGGAAATGTTTGAGAACTTACGCCGGTTCCAAATCAAGCTCAACCCCGAGAAATGCGTGTTCGGAGTGCCAGCCGGCCAGCTCCTAGGCTTCCTGGTCTCCGAACCCGGCATCGAATGCAACCCGGTGAAGATCAAGGCCATCGAGAGAATGGCGATCCCCACCAAGCTTCAAGACATTCAGAAGTTCACCGGGTGCTTAGCATCCTTGAACCGCTTCATTAGCCGACTCGGAGAGAAAGCTCTCCCCCTCTACCGCCTTATGAAGAAGAGCACTCACTTCGAGTGGAACGACCAGGCCGACCAAGCTTTTCACGAGCTGAAGAAGATGCTGGCCACGCCGCCTGTCCTCGTGGCGCCGACTGAGAAAGAGCCCATGCTCCTCTACATCGCTGCGACCAGCCGGGTGGTCAGCACCGTCATCGTAGTCCAGCGCCCAGAAGAAGGCCGAGCCCAGCCGGTCCAGAGGCCGGTGTATTATTTGAGCGAGGTGCTGCCCGCCTCAAAGCAGAACTACCTGCACTACCAAAAGATGTGTTACGGCGTGTACTTCACCGCCAAGAAGCTGAAGCCCTACTTTCAAGAGCATCCCGTCACGGTCGTATGCACTGCCCCGCTAGCCGAGATCATAGGCAGCCGGGACGCATCCGGCCGGGTGGCGAAATGGGCCATCGAGCTGGCCCCGTACACGATCTTCTACCAGCCCCGCACCGCCATCAAGTCCCAAGCACTGGCCGACTTCCTCGTCGACTGGGCCGAGACCCAGTACCTGCCGCCGGCCCCCGACTCCACCCATTGGCGCATGCACTTCGACGGGTCCAAGATGCGCACCGGCTTGGGAGCTGGCGTCGTCCTTACCTCTCCGAAAGGCGACAAGCTCAGATACACGCTACAGATCCACTTCACCGCCTCCAACAATGTGGCCGGGTACGAGGCGCTCATACACGGGCTCCGGCTTGCCAAAGAACTTGGCATTCGCCGGATCCTATGTTATGGCGACTCGGACCTGGTAGTCCAGCAATCATCCGGCGACTGGGACGCCAAGGACGCGAATATGGAGAGCTACCGCTTCCTGGTCCAACAACTCAGCGGATACTTTGAAGGATGCGAGTTCCTCCACGTACCGCGAGCCGACAACGAGCCAGCCGATGCCCTGGCTCGAATAGGCTCCACTCGGCAAGAAATTCCAACCGGCGTCGCTCTCCAACGCCTCCTCAAGCCGTCCATCAAGCCGTCTCCAGAGTCCGATTCCATCTTCGTGCCGCCTGACCCCGATGCGGCCAGGTCCGGCTCGAAGAACAAAGTAGGCGACCCCAAGACTCTCGTAGCCGGCCCGACGACTTCGGCAGCCGGCTCGGGGACTTCGGCGGCCGGCTCGGGGACTTCGGCAGCCGGCTCGGGGACTGCGGTAGCCGGCCCGGGGACTGCACCAGCACAACAGCCGGCGGCCTACTCCAGCACCTCACCGCCCAGCCCGCCCACCCTATAGGAAGTAGCCACATTGGCAGTAGAAGAAGTCGCGGCTCCATCATGGGCTTAGTCCATCCTCAACTTCCTAGTAAATCAAGACCTGCCGGCTAATGAAACAGAAGCAAGACAAGTCCAACATCGAGCCGGAGCATACACAATCGTCAACAGAGAGCTCGTCAAGCGCAGTGTCACTGGAGTCCTCCAACGGTGCGTCGAGCAAGAGAAAGGCATTGCAATCCTCAGAGACATTCACCATGGAGAATGCGGCCACCATGCGGCCTCAAGATCACTTGTCGCCAAAGCCTTCCGCCATGGTTTCTTTTGGCCGACTGCTTTGGATGATGCCAAAGAATTAGTTAAACATTGCAAGGGGTGCCAACTCTTCAGTTCCAAGCAACACATGCCGGCCTCGGCACTCAAGACCATTCCCCTCACTTGGACATTTGCCGTTTGGGGACTGGACATGGTGGGCCCATTCAAGACCGCGCGCGGCGGCATGACGCATTTGCTCGTCGCCGTGGACAAATTCACCAAGTGGATTGAGGCAAAGCCGATCAAGAAGCTGAATGGGCCGACTGCTGTGACATTCATCGTAGACATAACAGCACGGTACGGCGTGCCACACAGCATCATCACCGACAATGGCACGAATTTTGCCAAAGGAGCCCTGGCACGTTTCTGCGCAGCCCAAGGCATCCGGCTGGACTTAGCATCCGTCGCCCACCCGCAGTCAAACGGCCAGGTCGAGCGAGCTAACGGCCTCATCCTCTCCGGCATCAAGCCCCGACTGGTTGTACCTCTGGAGCGCTCACCCGGCTATTGGCTCGATGAGCTGCCGGCTGTCCTCTGGAGTCTGCGCACTACACCAAACAAGTCAACCGGCTTCACCCCTTTCTTCCCTGTGTATGGTGCCGAGGCGGTCATCCCAACTGACATCGAATTCGACTCGCCTCGAGTAACCATGTACACGGAAGCAGAGGCCAAGGAAGCACGATAAGAAGGTGTCGACCTACTGGAAGAAAGCCGGCTGTTAGCCCTCAGCCGGTCCGCCATCTACCAGCAGGGTTTGCGCCGCTACCACAGCCGGAAGGTCAGGCCAAGATCCTTCCAAGAGGGTGATCTTGTGCTCCGGCTGATCCAGCGAACAGCCGGCCAGCACAAGCTCTCAGCCCCTTGGGAAGGCCCCTTCGTCATCAGCAGAGCTCTAGGCAACGACTCCTACTACCTGATCGATGCACAGAAGCCGAAGGCACGCAAGAGAGATGACTCCGGCAAGGAGTCGGAACGACCATGGAACGCCAACCTCCTTCGAAGGTTTTACAGTTGAAAGGCAGTATGTATCACGCTAACTTTTGTATTAAGTACAAGACAACAGGCCCCTCGAGGAGGGCTCGGGGACTGCCATCCCTTATTTATGAATGAAAAGTATCATGCTTATGACCTTGTCATTTCATTTACTTGTTCCGTCCGGCACCGGGTTCGACTAGTCGGCTCGGGGACTAGCCGACTGGAGTTATATTAGAAGTCCTACCCGCAGTCAGACAAGTAGTGTGCCGGCTCTCAAGCCTTCTCTTGCCAAAAGTCGCAGTTCGAAGAACCGGCTGTCCGGCTGGCAAGAGTTAAAGGCAGGAACGGGCGCCCACACGAAAAACGGCTAGGGACTAACGGAGTAATATAACAAAAGCCGGTTTTTCTCACACCGCCGACTGGCTACCAGAGTAGCCGGCCGGCCGGTTTCCATTCACTTCACTTCAATCCAAGAAAGCTCAAGTACTTGCCTCCCCAAAGAGGGAAGGCGGCAAAGGAAAAAGCCTAAGGATAAAAAAGCATACGCGAATGGAAACCAAACATGCACATGATAATATTTACATAAAAAGACCTCCGAGAGGCCAGCATTCAACATAGTTTGGATACACCCCCAGTGGGTGGAACTGCGAAAACTTAACAAAGATTGTTGAAAGACAACAAAGCAGGAAAGATAAAGACGGCAGGTCAAGCTGGCGGAGCGGCCGACGAGCCAAACTGGTTGGCGGAGACGGTCGTGCCGGCTGAAGGAGCGGCCGGCTGACAAACTTCGGCTTGGTCGCCGCCTCCCGCAGAGGGCGCGCTTCCACGCGCCTCGTTGCTGGAGGCACGGTCAGCCTGAGGTCGGCCGGTTGTTCCACCAGCCGGCTCGACGTCTTCGCCGTCCTCTTCGTCGTCCTCGCCTTCGTCGCTGGAGGCAATCTCCTCCGCCGAGTCCTTGCCCACCGCCGGGTTCAGCCCAAACCACTCCTCCGGCTGAGCAACACCGTCATCATCGATTTCGGGTGCGAAAACGCTGATGTCGGTGCACCCGGCGATCATCGAAATTCACTGGGCGATAGCCGGCCTCACCTCTTCCAGCTCCGCGTCGGCCTCCATCCTCCAAGTGCGCAGCTGGTCCAGGCTCAGCCCTGGGTACCAAGCCCGAATGAACTCCAACGCCCGCCCGGCTCCGAGGCGGGCCGCCGACGCCTTCCAAGCCTCAAAGCGACCGACTGCGACCTCCAGCCAGTCGGCAGTTCGGCTTGGGGTGCGGGGGATCGTCTCGCCGGGCCAGAGGGCGGCCAGCACTTGCGCCCCGGCACGTTGGAGCCGACGAAGCATCCGATGAGCCGGCTGCAACCGCGCCTGGACAGCCAAGAGCTGCTCCTCAAGCGTCCGGTTTGCATCCGGCGCGATGTTGGCCCCCGCCTGACGACGCGCCTCGCGATGGGCCTCAATGCTTTGGGCGGTGAAGGCGGAGTAGCCTGGGAAGTAATCTGCAAGAAACAACAAGCAGCAGCTTAGGATAAGCCAAAACCCAGGCGGCAAGGGGCAGGAGAAGGGCTAAGAAGGCGACTTACCGTCGATCAAGTCCTCGATCCGGCCGAAGCCTTCGTCCAGGGCTCGCCGGGTCTCAGACCAGCTCACCGCCTCGGTCTCATACTCCGCCTTCAAGGCGGCTTTGCTTTCCTGCGCCGCATGCAGGGCCGCTTTGTGGCTCTCCTCTTGGTCGGCCAGCTTCTTGGCTAGGCGATCCCGTTCCTGGACCAAGGCGGCGCACTCGGCCTCCTTGGTATGAAGGGCGGCCTTCGCTTCGCCGAGCTCCTTCCTCAAGTCGGCGTTGGCCCCTGAAGACAAAGAAAAAGAAAAACCAATAAGGAAAGAGTCGTCAAGAAAGATCCGACCCGACTGCGCAGCAGTCGGCCCGAATCTCGGGGACTACACCCAGTGGGTGCGCTGACGCGCCCCCATAGGAGACAGACAAGATCGAGTACTTACTTCGGCTGTCGGCCAGATCGTCGGTCCTCCGGCTCAACTCCCGAGCCTGGGAGTTGAAGGCGGCAACACGAAGGTTGTGGTATTCCTGAAAGTTCAGAAAAAAGCAAAGTAAGGTAGCCGTCGAGAAAGATCCGACCCGACTGCGCAGCAGTCGGCCCGAATCTCGGGGACTACACCCAGTGGGTGCGCTGATGCGCCCCCACAAAAGAAATTAAGAAAGCAAAGCAGCCAGGAACGAAGGACTCACCCGGATAGTGGCTCGCGTTGACAAGAACTCCTGGGTGAACTGTTGCAGCAGGGCCGCCTGAGCTTGCAGCCGGCTCCGGACCCCTTGAGCTGCCACATCTAGCTCGCCAGTCCCCCCGCTGGGAGTCCACTCGGACGTGGCGGTGCTGGCCGCCTCCAGATCTTTCGCCAACTGGCCTACGCCCGCAACTCGGCGCAACTCCGGCGAAGCGACGCCTCCCCCTGCGCGCCGGCTCGCCGCCGGCTGCACCTCGAGGCCGGCTCTGTTCTCCGGCTCACCTCCGGCCGGCCCCTCTGGTGCCGTTGATGATTGGCCGCCTTGGCCCGCTCCGGTTAGCGCTGCTGGTGGCGCTCTCCTCGCAAAGGCCACGGGGTCCTCCCCCCTCTCCAACAGCGGCGGGTCTTGGACGATGTCCTCCGCCAAGGGCAATGGGGTATCGGGGGCTACGGCTCGGAGAGGAATGGCGAGCAGCGGAGGCTGGTTGCGCGAGCTTTCCGCCTCCGTCTGGGCCTTGGCTGCCGCGTCGGCCTGCTCCCTCGCCGCCTGGGCGGCCGCCTTCTCCGCTGCCTCGCGCTCCTCCCGCGCTTTGCGGGTGTTCCGCTCTGTGGCTTCCGTGAGATCGGCGCGGGGGTCCACGCGGCGGGAGCTCGAAGACCCTCTAGCCGGCCCCACGACGGAGCCGCCCGGACCCCGCTCAAGGGAAAGCGGCGCCCTGTCCAGCAAGCGAGAAAAAGTTAAGAAGAATATTCGAAGAGAAAGAGAATGATGACAAGCATGCGGCAAGGCAATCGAAGACTTACGCTGAGACCGCCGGAGGCTGCTTCACCGCCTTGCAGAAGCGGGCCGCTTTCGCAGCCGCCTCGTCTCGCTTGGTCGCCGTGGCGGAGGCTTTGGACTTCTTCGGCCGACTGCCAAAGAGGCCTGAAGCGGCCCGGTGCTTCTGTGCGCCGCCGCCGGCCGCCGGCGCGATAGACGAGCCCGCGCCCTGATGGTCAGCCGCCGGCTGGCGACGCGGGGCGACTTCGGCTTCGAATTCGTCCGGCCAGTCCTCGAAGCTCGCGGTGAACCTTGAGCCTCCGGGCTCGGCGTTGTCCCCCACCACGGCGTCTTCCATGGCGGCCGCCCCCAAGTCCGGGTCGTCAACGTCGTCCACCGTGCGGTCGGGGGCATACTGGCGTTCAATCCCTGCCGCCCTGGCCGGCGGCGCAAGAAGAGGGTTCTGCTCAAAGAACCGACTGGTCAGAAGCCGGCCGTCATAAAGCCGGCTGACGACAAAAAGAAGATAGAGAGAGAAGCTTACCACAGGCGGAGGATTGGCGCGAGAATACGGCGCCTTGCCATATTGCCAATCCCCGGCGAGCTTGCAGTTGGCGATGTAATTAACCATGAGCGCCACCTCCGCGTGGGGCATTTCCCATGTGCTCAGCCGGCTTGGGTCGAAGCGGCCGCTCATCTGACACATCATATGGGGCCGGCTTTGGAGAGGAAGAATCCGGCGCTCCACGAAGGCGGCCACCAAGTCAGCCCCGCGCAGGCCTTCCGACTGAATCATCACCCGAAGCCGGGAGATGGCGGCGTTCCCGGCCGGAGACAGTGACTGGGACCGGAAGCTCCACGAGGGCTGCCTCCCAGCCGGCAGGCCGGCTACGTAAGCCGGCAGGTTGATGTAGTCTCCTTGCTCGGCGACGTTCTTCACGTAGAAATACGATCTCTGCCAGACCTTCACCGACTGGATCAGGGGGATGGGCGGGAACGGGTTGTTCTCGCTCGCCCTCCTCATGGCGATGAAGGCCCCGCAGGGGGCGGGCACGCCGGGGACGACTGTGCCGAGCTTGCTCTGGAAGAACTCTCCCCAGAGCTCCAGCGTGGGGAGCAGCCCCAAGAAGCCTTCGCAGAGGGAGACGAAGGCCGACAGCAGCATCACCGCATTGGGCGTGAGGTGATGCGGCTGGAGGTTGTAGAATTCTAGGAAAGAGCGTAGAAATCCGCTCGCCGGAAGGCCGAAGCCGCGCAGGCAGTGCGAGCGGAAGACGACCCGCTTGCCCTCCTCCGGTGCCGGCGAGATCTCCTTCCCCGGCGCCAGGCGGACCTGTACGAGGTCGGCGCCGGGCAGGCGCCGAGTCTGGCGGAGGAACTCCACATGGTCGTCATGGACGTTGGAGCCGTCCCACGAGCTTGACAACGCCATGGGAGCGAGGCGGTGCAGAGACGTGGCGGCGCTGAGACGGGAAGCTGTGACGGCAGCGAGAGGAAGAAACGAGGTTTAGGAGGGGCGGAGCGGGAGAGAGCGTGCGAACCTCTGTTGCTCTCCCTCCCCCCTACTTATAGGCTCACGTGGCGAAGCCGAGGAGGCGCGACGTGGGGAAGCGTGGGGATCGATCGTGCCCACTCCCCACGTCCCGCGATTATTGAGCCTTTACGGCGAAAGAAAACTGCCTGGAGAAGGCGAGCGGCCCCTGTGGGCCACGGAAGATCCACGCCCGGACCAAGGCTCGCGAGTGGCGGGCCCGGGCCTGCGGCAGCGTCCCGTCGCGCGTGTGCGCTCGCAGGATCTCGCCGCCACATGGCCGCGGGAGGGCCCGTAGTCAGCACGCAGGTCCCCCCTCTCCTCCCGCCTACAGGACGCGGGGCTCTCTGAAGTCGGCATACGCCCGCGAAGCCGGCTCTTCAGGATGGGAAGCTGACCAAGCTTCTCGTCCCCCTGCTCGCCTCGGAGCTCGATCAGCTTCGGGGACTACTGTCGGAGTAAATAGCCATGGGTAGCCTAGCCGGCTTCCCCTGGCCCTTCTGAAAAAGTTGCGAGCCCACCCGGCTCTCAAGAATCCAAGGCATGGGGCCGCCTTCCCCATGTTGGCTGCCACCCACGCCGGCTTCCGGAAGGCGGTCCGACTTTAGCCCTTATGAGAAGGCCGACTCCAAGAAGCCGGCCATGAGAAGGCCGACTCCAAGAAGCCGGCTCCCCATAAAGCGGTCCAGACCGTACCCACAAAAGTTTGCACCCACCTAACGGCGGTGCGACGGGGCGTGGCTACAGTAAAGCCTGCCACCCCCGAATCCCGGAGCACGCCTGGCATAGTGCGCCGTACGGGGTAGGCATGACCCGTCCGGTGCGGCACTGTTGCCATGTTGACCCTGGCATCACCCACGACGGGCCGCCAGCATGGCCCACAGACGGTGGGCCCCTTTGAGCAGAGAGACGCCCAAAGGCGGCCACGCCTCCAACCAGTCGGCCCAAGACGGAGCCGGCTCCCCGCAGCCGGCTTGCCGCCTACCTCGAAGAAGACGCCCCATTAAGGAGACAAGACGCGGTGAGGCTACAGCGATCGCCTGACAGGCGGCGGCACTGTAGCCGCGCTTACCACGATGAAGCTCACGTCAACAATATGGAGCCACAGTAACCAGCCGCCGACCAGGCCCTGGACAGTGGGGCCTGGCTGTCGACCAAGGGGCCAGCAGCCGGCGGGATCCACCAGTCGGCGGGCCCCAGCAGCCGGCGCAGAAGCCGGCGAGCGCAGTCACAGACGGATGGACCCCGCGCCCAGTCGGATTACCATTGTACCCCCGGGGGGTAGGCCTATATAAACCCCCCAGAGCGCCCATGCAAAGGGTTCGACCCCCTGCTAGTTCTAGACACCACACGAGGAGAAGAAGCAGGCTAGCCGTGCCCTTCTTCCTCCTCCCGCCAGACAGCTCAAGGAGCGTTGTGTAGCTACTTGATTCATCTAGTGAACATGCGGAGACCCCGCAGAGCAGCAGTAGGGGTGTTATCTCCACGGGGAGCCCCGAAGCTGGGTAAGATCCGCCGGCGTGCATGTCTTCGCCTTATCCCGTTTCCAGGCACCGGCGATGTCTTACTGGCTCCCACAATGATAAGCCACCCGTTGGCATATGTCGCACCTACCACCCGACACCACACGTCAGTAAGGACCTTCCTGACGACCCTTATCATGGCTGCGTCTCCGTCAGTAATTACAGACCTCGGCTTCTTCTGACAATGAGCTCTTAAGAAGGTATGCAACACCCAAACGTATGTATCCTCCGTCTCATCTGACACAACTGCACAACCAAACACAGTGGTGCAACGATGATTGTTTAGACCAACAAAAGGTATGAATGGCATTCCGTACCTATTCATCTTGTAAGTGCTGTCGAAGACGATTACATCACCAAAGTCAAGGCAATTCCGACGTGACTGAGAATCACACCAGACCATGTTCTTCAACTTTCCTTCTGCGTCAACAGTGTGCTCAAAGAAAAAGTCTGGATCCCTTGTCTTTCTCGTCATCATGATACCAATCACAGTGTCCGCATCACCCTTTGCTAGCAACTTCATTTTCTCCCTATAACACATGTTATAAAGCTTCCTCCTCCTGAAACCAGCCAGTGCATATGATCCATACCTACTAACGAAGTTCTCATAAATCCAATGTTTTTTGAGCCCAGCACGTGCCATTGCTAAGATCTCGAGCTTCTGGTATTCCTTTATCTGATTATGAGATCAAAGACATATAACTTCATCTGGTCTAGCAAGAGTGTGACTATGTTCATCGCTGAAACTGCTGACATACCAAATGGAGCACTCTCTGTCAACCTTCACAGTTAGATGGGCCTCGCAATAGCACCGAGTCTCCGCTCTCAGCGTGCGCTTCTTCCCTTCCATGGTACAAAACTTGGCCTATCGTTTCCCAGACCTTGAAGAGAGAAACCTCCTCAACCGCCTACGTGCGTCGATACCCTTACTATATTTCAAGTTGTCCCTCCTAATGCTGAAGCCATGCTTTTTCGCATAGTCGTTATAGAAATCATATGCCTCCTCATTTGTCCTGAACGTCGTGGACATCACCGTCCAATGCCTGTCCAGTGATTCTTGCTGGTATTCATCGTACCCAGTATCAAAATTACACTCATCTCCATCGGCATCATCATCGTTTTCGCACGCGTCACCATCCTCTTCCTGAAAAAAATACAAACAACCGTATATGTCAGTAAATAGTTGTATAAGGACTATCATATGTATTCAGTTTCCACTACTTACTTTGCTCGAGCTGTCATTATAAGATGCATCGATATCGTTTTCGTCATTGGCATCATCGAAAAAATTCCACTGATAGTACCCTTCCACTTCCATCTGCGCAAATTGTAAATATGATATGTAAGACTTGATGCATATTTATTTCACTTTAAAATAACATACATAAATCTAAACCTAAATGGCTTCCGCTTTCAGCATATGAATCATCTAGATCCATATCCTCATTGTCATCATTCCCTCCTATCTGTGCATAGTCAAACATGTTATTGTAATCGCGGATGCTTGTATTTAATATGGTTGAGAACATGCATACCACTTACATTGCCACTGTAAGAATCATCCAAACTCATATAATTTTCGCCGTCATGTTCGTCTTCATCCAATGACAATGATCCGTCGTCGCTACCGCCATCATCACCGTCATATCCTATTTCAGCCTCAATCTATACACGTTCATATATAATCAAATATCCATTCAAACATCACGTAACATCTTCTCAATTAAAATCCGTTCGTAAATTACTATGCCAGCGCCTCGCGTACCTCGTTGCCTTCGTCAAACATGAGGCGGTTGTCGCCGGATACGAGCTGCCGGCGGCGGAGGCGTCTGCCCGACCGAGGCGGT
The DNA here is from genome assembly GCF_002162155.2 of Triticum dicoccoides. Classification (NCBI taxonomy): domain Eukaryota; kingdom Viridiplantae; phylum Streptophyta; class Magnoliopsida; order Poales; family Poaceae; genus Triticum; species Triticum dicoccoides. The sequence goes on from NC_041388.1 coordinate 541,200,242, forward strand.
TGTCGGCGTAGCGCACAAGGCGTACGTTTTTTCGTCGGCCAGGTACTGCCGGAGATGGCGGCGGCGGCGGCGGCGCGAGAGGAGGCGGGTGAGGCGTCTTGAAGATAGGGTTTGCCGATCGTTTTTTAATCACTCGGGCATACGCAACGGGCGCGGGCGGGCGTGCATGCGGACGTGGGCGCCTACGGGCGGCCGTGCATGCGGACGTGGGCGCGTACGGGCGGCCGTACGCGACAGCGCCGTACGGCGACGCAGGCGCGCCTACGGCGGGCGGGTATTATTATACGGCGTGTCAAAATGACCGCCCTACCCTTTATACGTCTTGGGGGGGGGGGGGTTGTACCGAAGACCACCTCTCCAGTGAATCTGAAGGTGTTGTCCTCACTCTTTATTTTTGCATCAATATAGTATTGGCACCATGGCCGAACTGTGACATCCAGATAGTCTCTCCACCATAGCGCTAGTCCTCCACTTTTGCCATTACAGTCAACCGCCACACCTTGGATGAAACCCAGACTCCATTTCAGCCGCTCCATTGCCCCCGCTTTCTTACTTGTTTCCGATAAGAACACCACCGCTGGGTTGTATGACTGTATCAGGTCCCAAAGTTCGCCTACCGTTGAGTCCAACCCTAGTCCTTGACAGTTCTAGGCCAAGACAATCATTGCTCTCGGCGGCCCCGATCCCTGGCAGGCTCCGCTGTTCTATCTCTTCATATTCAGAGATACGATCAAACACGGAAGACGTTTTCTGCCTTGTATCGCGAATGAACGCATCATGCCCTAACTGTCTCTCATTTCCTTCCTTCGCTACCCACATCTGTCTTGGCCTCATCTTTCTTGAACCAGGGGAGGTCTGGGAGCTCTCACCCCGTCGATAATAGTCTGAATTGTCCCTCTGAGGCTTCCTCACATAATATCCCTTCTTCCTCTTAGTGGGGTAATAGTAACTTGTACTATACCGTCCTTCTCTCTCTGAACCTCGGCTTGCTCATTACGTCTTCTAATCTCAGTCTGTTCCCGAGAATGCTCATGTTGTCTTTGTGTTCTTTTATCTGTTCGCGAAGATCCCTCTCCCTCTTCCGCTCTATTTCATGCCTCGGGTCTCTCTCAGCTGCCCACTCCCCACAGAAGCGGTTCTTCTCTGGGATTGATACCTCTCCCCTTTCCGGTCTTTGCTCAACTCCATTGCGTGAGCTCACCGTTTTATCAAAGTCTGCTTTCAAGTTACGTTTGGTGGGGAGGTTTCTCACACGTCCATGGTCGTCAGCTCTTTTTTTGCTATCATTTGATTGAGAACTTACAAAACTGCTGCTCTTATTTGCCTTTCCTTCTTTGCCTTCATTCATGTAGTCAGTGCTTCGTCCCGGGGAGGCTCTCAACCATCCCCCCATTGCATCGATAAATCCACAAGGGGATCACATCTTCATCAGCATGCACCAGTCTACCACACTCGAAACAGAAGTGTGGTACTTTTTCGTAATGGAAATCAAACAAAGTGCCTATTTTATCATCCCGAGATGCTCTAAGCTTGAAACCCCGGAGCAAAGGTTCAAACAGCGAGATTTTTTCCCTCACCCGAAGTTGATTGCCTCTGGCCACTCCATCATGATCCACATCTACCTTCACAACATCCCCTAGCCAGTTGCCAAGGGTTTTTACCAAATTCCTCTATACGCTTCCCTGGTGGCAGATCCATCACACGAACCCACACCTCTACATTGTCAAAAACCATCTCTGAGGGGCGGGTGTTACTCTCATAATCCTTTAGAGCGAGCATGTTAAAATCATATTGCCAAGGTCCATTGTTCATTGCATGCTTCCAGTCACCTTTGCTTCCAAAGTGTACCACAAAAATATTGTCACCCATATCCTGGAACTTAGCTTCGTGATGTAATCCCCATGCCCATTGCATTGTTTGTTCAAGCACAACCCTATTGAGCGGTCATGGGGAGAAAGACTTCCCCACAGCCGACCAGTTGGTGTATTTGGGCAAGATCTGATCTTCTTCCTCAAACACGAACCCCTCTGCTTCTTTATCCATCAGAATCATCCCTCCTAACCTAGCCAACAGGTTTGCTGTGGGATCCGGTGTTTTGATTTCGACCAGGGACTTTACAGAGCCCCCGCTCCCAGGAGTGCCCGGAGTTGTGGCCACCATCGGGGTCGCATCTTCACTGGGGATCCCTTCTCCTTTCCCTTCGTCCTCTCCGCCATAGCTCTGCTCCGTGGACAAGAAAGACTACACTGATCTATGCCGAGGGAAGCATCGTCGCCGCCCCCGATCACCTTCGTAACCTCACCACCCCCGTCCAGGAACCCTAACTCTAGCAAGGGAGGACGGTTGCCACGCGATCGCCTTCCCAATCGCCCTCCGTGTTCCTTTACGTGGTGGACCGCTTGCCCTCTTTGTAGAGCATCTTCAACAGGCGCGCAATGCGCTGCAAAAAATTGCGCGCACACCGTTCCAGCAGACGCGCTAAACTACAACACGGGCGAGCAGCCGACGCTTGCCTTATGTTCATTTTGGAGACAATATGGTGATATTTCAAATATCAAAACAAGACATAGAATAGTTTAAAACCACCCAAACCAGTTCATGACATAAAAGATCAAATCATACCCACATCATCATCCAACCATGTTCAAAATCATCGAACCAAGTTCATGACATAAAAGTTCACACAAACAAAGGGCACATCAACAATCATGACTCATCCTCATCTTCGTCCTCCTCTTTCTATGATTCTTCATCACCATCTTCGTCCTCCTCTTCCTCCTCTTCATTGTGTCGCGCTGCATCATCATAGGGAGCTTGGAAGGTGTTGGCAAGATCTCCACCGGCATCATGCGAAGGTATGTGAGGCACACCGGAAGACATGCGTCCACCCATGTCACTCGAAGATGATCCCATGCCTCTCATGAGATGTAACGCCCTCGATGCGGCTATATCTCCCACGTGTCGAAGCACGACTTAGAGGCATAACCGCATTGAAAGCAATGTCGCAAGTGAGGTAATCTTCACACAACCCATGTAATACATAAGGGAAAGAGATACATAGTTGGCTTACAATCGCCACTTCACACAATACATGAATACGGCATTACAACATCCGAATACAATCAAGGTCCGACTACGGAACCAATATAAAGAACAACCCCAAATGCGACAAGGTCCCCGATCGACCCTAACTGGGCTCCACTACTGATCAACTAGAACGAAACAACACAAAGGACAAGATCTTCATCGAGCTCCTCCTTGAGCTTGGTTGCATCATCGGCACGATTTCATCGGCACCTGAAACAGGTTTTGGAAGTATCTGTGAGCCACGGGGACTCAGCAATCTCACACCCTCGCGATCAAGACTATTTAAGCTTATAGGTAGGGTAAAAGGTATGATGTGGAGCTGCAACAAGCGACTAGCATATATGGTGGCTAATATACGCAAATGAGAGCGAAAAGAGAAGGCAAAGCACGGTCGAGAAACTATGATCAAAAAGTGATCCTAGAACAACCTACGTCAAGCATAACTCCAACACCGTGTTCACTCCCCGAACTCCGCCGGGAAGAGACCATCACGGTTACAAATGCGGTTGATGCATTTTAATTAAGATCAACTTCAGGTTTTCTACAACCAGACATTAATAAATTCCCATCTGCCCATAACCGCGGGCACGACTTTCAAAAGTTCAAATCCCTGCAGGGGTGTCCCAACTTAGCCCATCACAAGCTCTCACGGTCAACGAAGGATATTCCTTCGAGCGGCAAGACCCGATCAGACTCGGTATCCCGGTACAACAAGACATTTTGGCAATGGTAAAACAAGACCAGCAAAGCCACCCGAATGTGCCGACAAATCTCGATAGGAGCTGCACATATCTCATTCTCAGGGCACACCGGATTGTCCAAGGTTCCGGTAGGCCAACCCAGAGTTGCCCCTGGTGGCCACTGGCAGCTGACAGGTTGGACCAACACTCAGAGGAGCACTAGCCCCGGGGTTTAATCAAGATGACCCTTGAGTCTGCAGAACCCAAGGGAAAGAAAAGGCTAGGTGGCGAATGGTAAAACCAATGTTGGGCATTGCTGGAGGAGTTTGATTCAAGGCGAACTATCAAGGGGTTTCCATTATAACCCAACCGTGTAAGGAACGCAAAATCCGGGAACATAACACCGATATGATGGAAACTAGGGTGGCAAGAGTGGAACAAAACACCAGGCATAGGGCCGAGCCTTCCACCCTTTACCAAGTATATAGATGCATTAATTAAATAAGAGATATTGTGATATTCCCACATATAAACATGTTCCAACAAGGAACAACATATCCATGTTCCAACAAGGAACAAACTTCATCTTCACCTACAACTAACAATGCTATAAGAGGGGCTGAGCAAAGCGGTAACATAGCCAAACAACGGTTTGCTAGAACAATGTGGGTTAGAGGCTTGGCTTAACAATATGGGAGGCATGATAAGCAAGTGGTAGGTATCGTAGCATAGGCATTGCAAAAGAGCGAGCAACTAGCAAGCAAAGATAGAAGTGATTTCGAGGGTATGGTCATCTTGCCTGAAATCCCGCAAGGAAGAAGAACGAGTCCATGAAGAAGACAAATGGACATAGTCGAACGGGTCCTCACAAACACGACGTTAACGAAACCAACCCGAAGAAGCAACACCGGAAAGAAGCACACAACATAGTAAACAACCAACACATGAACATGGCAACATTGATATGCGGGATGCGGTATGTGATCCATATGCATGATTTGCAAAGGAATGAATGAACCTGGCCTCAACTTGGAAAACCAAGAGTGCCACTGGAAAGGTGAGTTGATTTCGGTCCAAACCGATATAAATATCACCGGAATCGGATGCACGGTTTGGAAATGGCAAGCAAAACAAATATGGCACCGGTCTGCGATAAGCAGCAAGTAGACAACTAAATGCATCAAGATAAATATGCTACAACACTCAAACATGGCAACAAATTACATGGCAGGGATCCACTCATGATGCTTGACAAAAGATGAACACTGAGCTACGGCTAATTCACTCATTAACAGGTTCAAACAAGCATGGCAAAAGTGCAAATGATAACAGGTTTCAGACTTAGTGAAATTAACACAAGTCTGGAATTTATCACCAGGAAGCAAACTTTAGAGCATGAAAACTACATGCTAAAGGAACATAACATGGCAAAGAAACGCATGGCATGAAGCTACTCAAGCATATAACAGAAGTCCCTTAGTGACCATGAGCCAAAACGGATCAGAGAATACAATTGCTAGCATGTGAACATAGCAAAAACATAAACAGATTCAGACTTTGTGAAAAACTGGAGCATGGCAAAACAGATTAACAAGTAGGCATGTTTACGAGCTGGATTCACTCACTACAAAGCATGGCATGATAAACTAAGCACACACCCATCAAGAAGACATGGCATAGAAGCTAGACATGGCAAGAACAACAACATAGCATGCACAGATCAATAACAACATCCTCGGCAAAATCGCTAAACATGTTAACAATCTGCCAGTAACATTTTATAGCAAAAGTAGAGCTTGATTGACTCAAGCTAGGGTGCTCCATAATTGCAAACAAAGGCATGGATGGATACAGCACAACAATATTAACAAAACATCCTTACTGATCATCCTCAAAAGAGGCACGGATCACTAGGAAACAAGATGAACATATGGCATAAAAATTAAGACAGGGCAAGGACTTATTGAAATTCTAAGTCCCTGAAATCAGCATCATCGAGTAAGCTACTATGCATGCTTGTGCTAGTCACCACAAAGATCACAAAAATACATGGCATACACCCCTGCAAAGATGGCATGGCATATAACAAAACACATGTAGAGCTCAGGATCATAGCATGCACACATTAATCATGTCAAAAATGACAAAAGGCTATTTGTTGAAATAGATCTGACAAATTCATCACATAGCCCTGTTCCAACAGCATTTAGGGCATCAAGATGAGCTCAAATGAAAATGATGCAGTGAGATGAAATGATATAATCGTCGAGGCGAACATTTTGATATGCTACACGCACGAATCGGAGCTACGAATTCAGAGTTATGGCATGTCAACGTATGCAAAAAAATTAGGGTTAGAGAAGAAAAAGTCAACCAAGAGGGGATTGATCTGGATCTCGCGGCACGTGAACCGAGGCAGCCGGAACAGTGCTCGCCGGAGATCCTTGGGGCGCCGGAGTTGGTGAAGGTGGCCGGATCCGAGCGTGCCCGGCCGGAGGAACTCGCCGGGCGGCGAGGAGGTGCGTGCCGGCGCGGGATCCGGCGGCTGTCCGGCGCAGCGGATGCGGTGGCGCGCCGCGGTGGAGCGGCGAGGTGGCGGCGCTCAGGACGCCGGCGATGGCGTCGCGGTGGCGGCGGTGGTCGCCGATGGCGGCGGATGGCGGCGTCGGGCGGTCGGAGGCGGAGGAGAGAGGAGCGGGCGGCGCACGGAGGAACCGGGCCGGGAGGGCCCGCGGCGGGCTCCAGCGGGCTGCGCGGTGGGAGGAGGCGCCCGGGACAGGTGGCGGCGCGGGATTGGCGGCGGCGGCTTTGTCCGGCCGGATCGGACATGTCCGTCGCTGGGCGAGCGGATTTTTAGGGTTTGGGGAAGAAGAGCCCCGGGATTTCGAGAGGGGGATCTATTTATAGAGGTAGGAGGAGCTAGGAAGCTCCAAATGAGGTGCGGTTTTTTGCCGCGCGATCGTGATCGAACGCTCTAGATGATGGAGGAGGTTTTGGTGGGTTTTGGTCCTAATTGGAAGGGTGTTGAGCTGCAACACACACAAGACCTTTTCGGTCCCTCGGTTAACCGTTGGGGTATCAAACGAAGTCCAAATGGCACGAAACTTGACAGGCGGTCTACCGGTAGTAAACCAAGGCCGCATGACAAGTCTCGGTCCAATCCGAAAACGTTTAACGCCCACACACGAAAATAGGTAGAAAGGGACACCGGGTGACATAGGAGCGCCGGATTGCAAAACGGACAACGGGGAAAATGCTCGGATGCATGAGACGAACAAGTATGCAAATGAAATGCACATGATGACATGATATGAGATGCATGACACGCAAGCAAAGATAGAGCAACAACAGCGAATAACTGGAAGACACCTGGCACGTCGGTCTCGGGGCGTTACAACACTCCACCACTACGAGATGATCTCGTCCCGAGATCTAGAATGGCACCGGAGGGAAAATGGAAGGGAAAGAGAAAAGGTAAAACTAAGTTGCTTCTTTGACAAACGAGTGAGACCAAAGAACCTTGACAAGATTAAGCCATGTCGAGAAAAGAATACCACGGAGATGAACAAAGTTGAAAACACTCCATTAGAAAAGAGGAACAAGGAAGAACAACGTCGAGCGGCACTCCGATTGAAAAGAAAAGGAATTGAATAAGAACTTGATAAGATGAGAAGACACTTGATGAAATCACAACATACAGCCTCCGGAACTATTGAATGAATGGAACAAGGGATTAGAAAGATCTCAGACAGCACTCTGGTTGAAAAGAGGTGCAAGGCTTGATAAGGCGAAAAGAACTTGAGCAAAGGGCACAACTCTCCGGTTAAATGGGATAAGCAAGGAAAAAGAATATGAACTTTGATAAACGGGATGATGATTGAAGAAAGCAATATCACAATGCCTCCGGAATGAAATAATAGAAGATGGATCGACGGAACAAAAGAACGAAGAGGAAAACAACATCTTCTACCTTAAATGAGCTTGCAAAAAGCATCTCTAGGAGAAGATTCGCACGCAGTTGTTGGAACGCCAACAACGAAAGGAATAAACTTGATATGGTCTTATGGAATACATCTCAAATTATGAGGTGAAATTCTGCCACTAACAAAAACAATGGATTTGGATTGATATGAACAAGGAGACGAGAAGCTATTTCACCGGGAGGATAACTGAAGAGCTTGGGTCATTTATAAGCACCAAAATAGCAAAATCCTTAGGGAAGGCTTTAGGTGAAATATAACCCAAGATAATTCCAAAGAAGAGATTGATGGATTTAAAATACCTCATTCTAGATAACTTGTGAATCATGGAGCACGACGGGAAATTATCACGAATGACATAACACCATCTAGAAGATAAGATAGGACGAATTGCACTTTGAAATGCAAGAAGAAGAATGCTTGGGATCCTCTGAAAAGAATCTTCATGAACACTTCGAGAATTAATTAAATCTTTGATGAAACCATCATGTAGAACCTTCATGAAGAATTCCGGTAATAAAAGGATAACGAGACGAAAGAGAAGTTGAAAAACACAAGCACTGGTAGAAAAAGGGTCAAACGTGAAGCACATTAGTGTCGGTTTGTATTTGAGCCAGCACTAATGTATACATTAGTGCCGGTTCCAACGGCTAGCCAGGCCGCTTTCATTAGTACCGGTTCGTGGCGAACCTTTAGCACCGGTTCGTGCCACGAACCCGTACTAATGAGAGTGGTGGCAGGATGTTGTCAGACTGGGGCCCCTCCAGCCCCTTTAGTACCAGTTCTTGGCACGAACCGGTACTAAAGGTCGTCCTACATAAACCCTTCGTCCACCCGAGCTCGCTCTGTTCTTCCCCTTTCCCCTCTCCTCTCTGTTCTTCCCCTCTTCCTCTCGAGCTCATCACACATTTTGCCCAAAATGTTTCAAGATTTGAAGGCCCCCATCCATTCAAATGATCACAAAGGTTAGCAACTTTGTCCTTTCATCTCTCATTGCTAGATTAGCTCTTGCAATGCTTTATATAGTGATTAATTTGTGAGTTTAGTAATTTGGGAGGATATATATATGTGCTAGTATTTGATTTATATGCAATTTGAGGTCAAAAATAACACTTAATTTGCATATGTAGGTGTGGTTTACTTAGTGCCTTCTAAATCTCCGTCGTAACCACTGTCGATCGCCCGCACCGTCCCGTCGCCGGCACCACCTTGTGGTGAGCCTCTTGTTCATGAAATTTTATATAAAAATTGATGTTTGTGTGATTTGGATATACACTTACTCGTATAATTATCTTACCCGTACGTTGTTTGTTATACATATAGTGCCATGGTTTTGATATCTGTCCCCGTCGGCCCTCGTCCTTGTTATGATTCGGATGTGGTATATATATTCTCTTTTAAAACTAGTTGCATTTCGTGTTTATGACAAATTATGCCCATCAAGTTGACATAGAAATTTTTTCTAGGAGGTATGTGAACCGGAAATTCCAACCGACCCTATTGTCGAGAGGTTAAATTTAGTTGAAAGAGAAAACGAGTACTTGAAAGAAAAATTGAAAAGAATTGAGGGGGAGAAGATGGAACTGGAGTTGCATGTTGCCGATGTCGTCGATGATCACAAGATCAAGATGGAGAAAATGCGCTTGAAGATTAGAAAGATTAGAAAATATGCCATCGATAGTGAGGCTTGGTATCATTATGCTGTTGGATCCATTGTTACCTTAGTTGCGATCTTGATCGCATTTGTTGTTGCATTTAAATGCTTTAGTTAGAGAGTTATTTGTTTGTTGCATTTAAGTGTTGTATGAACTTTATGTATGAACTTGTATTAATTTGGTCTATTCGGTGTTGTGTAATGAAGATGAGCCAACAATGGATGTACGATGACCGATGCTCTCCCCAGTTCGTTGAGGGCGTGCATACTTTTCTGCTTGCGGCTGAGGCAAACAAGCGGGCGGATGGTTTTATGCCTTGTCCATGTGCTGGCTGTAAGAATGGTCACAATTACTCTACGTCAAGAACCATTCACGTCCACCTGTTTAAGTCCGGTTTCATGCCCCACTATAATGTTTGGACCAAGCACGGAGAAAGAGGGGTTATGATGGAAGACAATGAAGAAGAAGAGGACGACGACATCTATCCTGGCCATGGGTTCCCTGAATACGATGATACAACAATTGGGGAAGAAGCTGAGCCGGTAATGCGGGAAGAAGCTGAGCTGGCAATGCGGGAAGAAGCTGAAGAAGAGGCATCAGATGAGCCCGTTGATGATCTAGGTCGGGCCATTGTCGATGCAAAGAGAAACTGCGCAAGTGATTTGGAGAAGAAGAAGTTGCAGCGCATGTTAGAGGATCACAAAAAATTGTTGTACCCGAATTGCGTAGGTGACAAGAAAAAGCTGGGCACCACACTAGAATTGCTGCAATGGAAGGCAGAGAATGGTGTATCTGACAAGGGATTTGGAAAGTTGTTGGTAATGATAAAGGATATGCTTTCAAAGGACAACGAATTGCCCGAGAGTACGTACGAAGCAAAGAAGGATGTCTGCCCTCTAGGGTTAGAGGTGCAGAAGATACATGCATGACCTAATGATTGCATCATCTACCGCGGTGAGTACGAGGATTTGAATGCTTGCCCGGTATGTGGTGCATTGCACTATAAGATCAGCCGCAATGACCCTGGTGATGTCGAGGGCGAGCGCCCCAGGAAGAAGATTCCTGCCAAGGTGATGTGGTATGCTCCTATAATACCATGGTTGAAACATTTGTTCCAAAACAAACAGCATGCCAAGGCGATGCGATGGCACAGAGAAGACCATAAGAAAGACGGAAAGTTGAGAGTACCCGCTGATGGGTCGTAGTGGAGAAAAATCGAAAGAAAGTATGGGAAGGAGTTTGCAGATGATGCAAGGAGCGTATGGTTTGGTCTAAGCGCAGATGGCATTAATCCTTTTGGGGAGCAGAGCAGCAACCATAGCACCTAGCCTGTGGCTCTATGTTTGTATAACCTTCCTCCTTGGTTGTGCATGAAGCGTAAGTTCATTATGATGCCAGTGCTCATCCAAGGCCCTAAGCAACCCGGCAAGGACATTGATGTGTACCTAAGGCCATTAGTTGAAGAACTCTTACAACTATGGAATGGAATAGGTGTACGTGCGTGGGATGAGCACATGGGGGAAGAATTTGACCTAAAGGCGTTGCTGTTCATGACCATCAATGATTGGCCTGCTCTCAGTAACCTTTCAGGACAAACAAACAAGGGATACCGCGCATGCATGCACTGTTTGGACGATACCGATAGTATATATTTGGCTAATTGTAAGAAGAATGTGTACCTGGGACATCGTCGATTTCTTCCGAGCAAGCATCCCATAAGAAAGAAAGGCAAGCATTTCAAAGGTGAGGCGGATCACTGGACGAAGCCTCGCCACCGTACTGTTGCTGATGTACATGATATGGTCAAGGATTTGAAGGTGGTCTTTGGAAAGGGTCCAGGTGGACAACCTGTTCCGAATGGCACTGACGGACGCGCACCCATGTGGAAGAAGAAATCTATATTTTGTTACCTGCCCTATTGGAAAGACCTAGAGGTCTGCTCCGCAATCGATGTGATGCACGTGACGAAGAATCTTTGTGTGACCCTGCTTGGCTTCTTGGGCGTGTATGGGAAGACAAAAGATACACCTGAGGCACGGGAGGACCAGCAACGTATGCATGGAAAAGACGGCATACATCAGGGTCATGCAAGCTACGCTCTTACCAAAGAAGAGAAGGAAGTCTTCTTTGAATGCCTGCTCAGTATTAAGGTACCGTTTGGCTTCTCGTCGAATATAAAGGGAATAATAAACATGGCAGAGAAAAAGTTCCAGAACCTAAAGCTTCATGACTACCACGTGATTATGACGCAACTGCTTCTGGTTGCATTGAGGGGGCTTCTACCGGAAAATGTTCGATTAGCCATTGTGAAGCTATGTGCATTTCTCAATGCAATCTCTCAGAAGGTAATCGATCCAGAAATCATACCAAGTTTAGAGAATGATTTGGTGCAATGTCTTGTCAGTTTCAAGTTGGTATTCCCACCATCCTTCTTCAACATCATGACGCACGTCCTAGTTCACCTATGTGAAGAGATTAATGTTTTGGGTCCTGTATTTCTACACAATATGTTCCCCTTTGAGAGGTTCATGGGAGTCTTAAAGAAATATGTTCATAACCGTGCTAGGCCAGAAGGAAGCATCTCCAAGGGCCGTCAAAATGAGGAGGTCATTGAGTTTTGTATTGTCTTTATTCCTGACCTTAAGCCGATTGGTGTTCCTGAATCGCGGCATAAGGCCAGACTGGATGGAAAAGGCACGCTAGGAGGGGAACAAATAATATGTATGGACGGACGTTCTCTCACTGAAGCACACTACACAGTTCTACATAATTCCGCCTTGGTGGCTCCGTATATAGATGAACACAAGAATTTGCTACGCTCCAAACACCAGGAGCGGTCTGATGACTGGATTACACGTGAACAAACCAGGAGTTTCGCCAGCTGGTTGCAGACACGTACCATGCATGGCACCTCTATTGAAGATGACTTGTACTTGCTGTTCCAGTTACCATCTTCGAATATAATGACTTTCAAAGGGTACGAGATAAATGGTAATACATTTTACACGATCGCCCAAGATAAGAAGAGCACCAACCAAAACAGTGGTGTCCGCTTTGATGCAGAAACCAAGACGGGAAAGGAAACATATTATGGTTATATACAGGACATATGGGAACTTGACTATCGACGTGGTTTGAAGGTCCCTTTGTTTCGATGCAAATGGGTCAATATGACACGAGGCGGGGTAACGGAAGACCCGCAGTACGGAATGACAACAGTGGATTTCAACAATCTTGCATATGCAGACGAACCATTCGTCCTAGCCAATGATGTGGCACAGGTTTTCTATGTGAAGGACATGTCAACCAACCCAAGAAAAAGAAAAGATAAGGAAGCGAATGCATCGTACGATGAGCCAAAGCGGCACATGGTTCTTTCTGGGAAGAGAAACATCGTGGGAGTGGATGACAAGACAGACAAGTCAGAAGATTATGAAAAGTTTGATGAAATTGCTCCATTCACAGTGAATATTGACCCGAGCATCCTGTTAAATGATGAAGATTTTCCATGGTTACGGCGCAAAGAGACACACGCGAAGAAAAAGTTTCACACCCAAAGATCTGGGATGTGATCGGCTTCACTATCATCACTTTCTTCTATGTTTCACACCCAAAAGGGAATCTCTGTAATAGTTAGGGTAGTTAATTATATGTTTTGGCATTTGAAACGCGAAGAAATTTTATGTGCAAACAAATTCTTTCATGCCTTTACTGATTTTTAAAGTTAAGTTATTCACAAACTAGTGATTCAAACTAACTTCAAATAATTCAAAATTTAAACTATTTAAATTTGAAAACTACAAGCACTAACAGAAAGTTTGTAATTTTTTGTACCTAAAGCAAAAATATTCACAAAGAAACTCTAAATACACAAAAAAGAACTCAAAAATAAATAAAGAAAAAAATAAAAAAGCCCGCCTACTAGGCCAGAGCGACCTGCATACGACTAGAAACCCAACCTGTTGTTGGGCCAGGATGCAGGCCCGCAAAGGCCCAGTAGGCCAACAGGGCAGCACAAAACATGTAGGCCCAGTAGGCCTGCTTTGGAGAGGAGCTCGAGAGAGCTACCGCACGGGGGTTTATAAACCAGTGCGGTCGCCCCTCGGCTAGCGAGGTGGGACTAAACTTGCGCACCGCACCTGCGCCAGCGCACCCCCTTTAGTACCGGTTCGTGGCACCAACCGGTACTAAAGGTGGGCCTTTAGTACCGGTTGGAGCCACCAACCGGTACTAAAGGGGGTGCGGTTCCCGCCGCTTGGCCTGGCCAAAACAGGCCTTTAGTACCGGTTGGTGGCTCCAATCGGTACTAAAGGTGCCTTCTATATATACAACACTTACGAAAATTTCATTCTCCCTCTGTTTCTTCCTCTGTTTCCGCATTGAAGCACCGCCCGCGCTCCCCGATCGATCGACGCCGTCGCCGTCGCCGCCCCCGTCCCCGTCACCGCCCCCGTCCCCGTCGCCGCCCCGGGCCCGTCCCCGTCGCGCCGTCCCCGCGTCGCCGCCCCCGTGTCATGCCCTGGCCCGTCGCCGCCCCCGGCCGTCACCTCGCCGTCGCCGTCGCCCCGCTGTGAGCTCTCCCCCTCTCCCTCGCCCCCGGCGGCCACCATGGGCGCCGCCCCTCCCCGAGCCCATACACACACACAAGCATGATGAACACACACACACACACACGTACATATGTATGAATTAATGCATGTATATATTAGTATATACGTATTTTGTATGTTTAATTAGTTTAGATTTTTTAGATTATTATTTTTTCGCTAGTATATATGTATGAATGCATGTTAGATGGATATAATTAGTGTTTAATTAGTATGGAATTTTTTATATAATGTTGTTTTTCAGTTTTTTAATGGATGTATAAAAGTTGTGTTTTCTGTTTTTAGTGTTAGATGCTTAATTAGTATGAAATAGCATATAGAATTATGACATATGCAATGATAGCATAATTAGTGTTATATAGAAATGTTAGAAATTTTAGTTATCAAAATCCAATCATTAAAAAAATGTTACTTTTTGCGGGCATATAGCTAGTATTTGTTCTCGACGATGCCCGGCCCGCATCCTCGCCGTCGACCCGTCCGCGACGATGTCCGACTGACCCATGTCCGGGACTGGGCTCCGCGGGCTGGCACTGGGAGGTGCTTCCTGGAGGGGCGTGCCGCTTGATGAGGAACCCGGCCCCGGGTCCCGTCGTCGACCCTGATCTCGTTTGGTGGCGTTCGCGTGGGCCAGTTTCGGTGCGGAGGGAGCCGGCCCCGCCGGAGGTGGTACGTCGCCGTGTCAGGGAGGAGGACGAGCACGTCCATTGCTACATGGTTGCATTAGAGGGCGGCAGGTCCTCCAATACCTGGCAGTTTCTTTGGGGATCTCACTTCAGCTATGATCCTATGAGGGTTCCTTCTCTTTGGGTGTCCACCGCCCGCGCCGCAGGAACCGCGAGTGTCCTAGATTCTTCTGTAGTATTCGATCTTTAATTAGCTACCTAGCCAGTGATGTACTATTCAATATTATGTATTATTCGAGACGATGTATTCGAGATTATATCTATCATTCGAGACGATGTATTCGAGATTATATCTATTATTCGAGACGATGTATTCGAGATTATATCTATTATTCGAGACGATGTAATTTGAATACTAAATTGTTTTATATTTCTTTTGGCATAGTTAAATAAAAGCTATGGCGGACAATACCGACAGAGAGGGAGAACAAACCATGTTCGATATCATACGCGGGCCAGATGATGATCAGAATGAAGAAGATTATGACGGCTCCGAATTTCTAAACAACACCGGAGAGGGTGATATGATATTCGATCGCGACGACCGAATGGATGAAGTCATGAACTACGATTATGACAATGACGAAGAACATGTTGATCGTGAAACAACAAAGACCGGCGAGGTATATATATTTATATAAGCAGGCATCTGGTGATCATCACATGTTTTAAATGAGTTGAAGATATATTAACGAATCGATCTTTTTTCTTTCAGCCATCCGGATCGAGCAAATCTTCAGGCAACAGGACGAAACAAGGCCCGAACAAAAAGTTGAAGGAGGGCGTAAAGTATAATATCGAGGCAATCAGACCTAATGGCGAACCATTAGCGCCTAAGAAGATTGCGGACAAGTTCGTTCGTCAGTGCAGAGTTCTTGTGAAGGACCAACTCCCGATCTCCCTTCAAGAGTGGAGAGAGCCAGCAAAGCCACGTCCAGATCTTACTTTTGTCAACGACAGACAAAAAGTCTGCTTTGGGATACTCTCATGGAACATTTCACCCTACCAGATCATTTCACAGAAGCAGATGTGCAGAAAGTCAAAGACGCTGCTCTTAGGAAGATGGCGGTTGCATTCAAGAACCACAAGAATCGTGAATGGGACAAGTACGTCAAGGGAGGAAGGAAGACTCCAGTATTCGAGGGAACACTAGAGAATCAAAGTTCTCATTGGGACGATTTCGTGAAATTCAAGGATTCAGAATTAGCTAAGGAACGGTCGAGAATAAACAAAAAGAATGCCGAAAAAAAGGATAAGTTCCATAAGCTGGGGCCAGGTGGATACGCGGTGGCAATGCCTAAGTGGGATAAGTCTGAGAAAGAGATGGAGGATGCAGGTGTCACTCCGGTTACTAAGAGCTGGCCCCCAGGTGCAGGACTTGGTTCTATGCGCATGGGGGGAGTTGGACCCAAAGACAGGCAAAGTTTCAACGAAGGCATGTTTGAACGGAGCCGACGATAATATACTTGTTGCAATAGAAGAGGCTCGAACGGGGGTGTTCTAGCCCAACAGAGAGAACGACGAGCTTACGGGTGCCCTTGGAAATCCTGAACACCCGGGAAGAACACGAGGCAAGGGCGCTATTCCATGGTATGAGGGGTTTTCGGACTGGAACGCCGATTACAGAACCCGTGCGAGAAGGAAGATTGCGGAGGAGAAGCAGAGGAAGATGGAGGAGGAGAAGAGGAAGCTGGACTATGAACGCCTTCAAGGCCTAGAATCAGCGCACGCGGACTTGGTAGTCAAATTCCAGTGGCAGCAGGAGCAGATCGACTCACTTAGCCAGCAAAGGGGGTCTCAGCAGCTGCAGCAGCTAGCGGATGATCCAGCATTGGATACCATCGCCCCATCCATGCTGAGAAGCAGCGTGGGTTCCGCCCCGTTAGACGCAATGCTGGATAGATACCTCGTGGATGACATCACGGAGAACACTATCTGCGAGCTACACTTCAAAATTAAGAACATAACCTTCAAGGTGGCGGACGGCGTTGCTTATACAAATTCCCCTGATGCAACCTTCCATTGCAACCCGATTCCAGCAGGCTATGCTCGTGTCGTGGTTGATGAGGTGGTGGACCAATATTCGGGGCTAGAGCTTGACATTCCTGGAGGTGACGAGGAGGACACACTCGGAGATGCCAAACATCGTATCATCCTATGGAGAAAGGATTGCATCATCTTTCGAAGGCCACCGACACCGCGTCACCCGACTCCTCGTCGAAGTCCGCCACCGAGTCAGCAGACTCCCGCTCCTCCAAGTCCACCAACGCGTGAGGCCACTCCTCCTCCTCCAAGTCTGGCAAAGTGTCAGACCACTCCTCCTCCAAGTCCGACACAGCGTCAGACGTCCACTCCTCCTCCAAGTCCGGCACAACCTCAGGCCACTCCTCCTCCAAGTCCGACACAGCTTCAGGCCACTCCTCCTCGCCCAACTCAGCCCCGTCAGCCGTCTTCGCCGCCTCAGCAATCGCAGAAGAGACACCCCGCAGCTATGGTGCGTAGCGGTACGAGTCGAGGTCATAGTACAGGAAGTACAGGCGGAGGCAAACGATATAAATATGGTCCAAACCTCACTACTCCTCTTCCTGAGAGGGCTGACGACAGGACCGAGGAGCAAACCAATGCCATAGTGCGGGCAGAAGTCGACGCCCATTTTGGACCGAAACCGCCACCGCCGCCAAGGGAGAAAGTGCCTGTGGAAGTAGTTGACCACTTCATTCGTATGGCTCAACCACCAGCTCCTAAGCCTGTTGACACAGACTATGAGCGCCACATCAGGAAGTTACATCGACAACGTCTACAGAAGGAGGCGAGCTCGAGCTCGAGCAAACAACAAGCAGCTGTCAAAAAATGCGGGAAAACCGTTGCCCAGCTGGGAGAACAGGCGGCGCAATCGATCCCCCCGCTTGTTGTGCCGCCAACAACACGTGACAGTACACGCGCCCAATATTATTGTGGGCAAACAGTTTACGTTCCCGAGGTGGGCGATGTGGTAATAACCTAGGAGCATATAATGCAGGCTGAAACTCTCAACATCACTATTGGATAACTCCTCGAGATCGAGGACATGCCTGTGCTTACAGAGGAGGAAATAAAACGGAAATATGCCCGGGGCCAACCTTTGGTCAAGCCAGAAGAGGTCAAGAAGCTCCCAACGAGAATGTATGAATTGCATCAATGGTACATGGACATTACCAAGAGATCCGATCGAGAGTCCCTCATGGTGCAAGTCAAGAAGGATCATTACTACCATCAGAAACCTGTGACCGTTGAGTATTCTGAACTGTTTCAGTTATACAATCAAGACGCACTCGACAAATCTATCGTCAGTTGCTATTGTCTGTAAGTGATTTCTTTCTGTAATTTAAGTCTCAAGCTAGCTGTGGTGATCCTTTTGATCAATCATTACCTGTAATTATCCTCACTATATTCTTTTCTGTGGTATTATGCAGGATGAAGATGTATGAAATGAGAAAAGGTGGACGCTATGGCATTGGGTTCATTGACCCAAACACCGTTAATGAACACACATGGAAAATAAACAAGCATCATGAAAAGCAGGTAGAGGACAGCATGTTATAGTTCTTGAAGCGCCTCAAATACAATGAAGATATACTACTTCCTTACAACTTCCAGTGAGTCACACTTTCTTGTACTACAAATTCTCTGTTTTTGCCAACTAGCTAGCTACATGTTTTTGCTTACATATGCCCGCTTAATTAAGACATGCAAACGTGTGTGCATGCAGATTTCACTGGATCTTGTGTATCATTAAAGTTGACACCGGAACAGTTGAAATGATGGACTCACTACTCAAAGCAAATAGTGACTATAACATCTTGTTTGGGATAGTCAACAGGTAATTTCAATCATTATTAACTATATATCTCGGCCTATTTAGTTTGTCATTTCATGATATGAACTATTTAATAACCCCTTTATTCATTTTATTTGTCAGCGGGCAGGGCTTGGGCAAGGTTCATCAGCGTCACGGAAGGCGAATGGAAACGACAGCTGAAATGGTTTCGACCCAAGGTAAGTAATTAAGTAGTACTAGCTAGCTAGCTAGCTGCCATCTCTTTAATTATCATGCTTGATTAATTATTATCTGATCAAATTAAATTCCATTCTCGTAATGAAGGCCCTGAAGCAGGCGCAGGGGACTGATCTGTGTGCATTCTGCGTTTGCGAGAACATTCGCATGATGGCGTCCGAAAGGAGCAGATCTCAAAGACAGGAATGGATACGCTTATCAGAACACTATTCACAATTTTTACACCATTATCGATATCAGTCACACAACTAATACACATGCATATTGATCTCCTTCTTAACAGTTCAAAGAGGTGCGGGACTAGCTCCTACAAACAGAGCGCGTAGAAGCACTTCAAGAGGAAATAGCAGGATTTTTGCTCGACCAGGTCATAAATCCGAAGGGAGAATACTATTACCCGCTACCGCCCCCATCGACCAGGTCATGAACCACTTCCAATTGTCATCGTGCTCCGAAGGCACCAATTAGGCTAATGACACTGGCTCCGAAGGCAACATGCATATGTAGGAGAAATTGTATATAGCTATACATGTGTGTATGTGTGAATTAATATGGTGGTTTGTGAGACATTGATGATATATATATGATTGGTTCTACTAGAAATTCTATTTATATATATATATATGCATAACGTGTACAATGTGTAGTATCATAAAATACCAGCAAACGAAAAAGAATTAAAATGGAAAACACAAAATTAAATGAAAAAGAAATCATAAAACCAAAAACCCCCCAAACATTTTAGTACCGGTTGGTGTTACCAACCGGTACTAAAGGGCTCCCGGCCCCCGGAGCTGGCTCGTGCCACGTGGTTTCCCTTTAGCACCGGTTCGTGCTGAACCGGTACTAAAGGGGGGGGCTTTAGTGCCCACACTTTAGTGTCGGTTATGGAACCGGCACTAAAGGGCCTTACGAACCGGTGCTATTGCCCGGTTCTGCACTAGTGAAGGTGAATCCTTGCAATGATTAGATGGACCTTCGCGATGAAATAAATTGAGAGAGCTTCGAACTCCGGAAAAGAAAAGATGAAACAAGTGAAACTGAGAATTTGATCATCGTGAACAAACTTCGGAAGAAAAGATTAACATATGGATGAAACAAGAATAAGAATTACATTATGCTTAACCTTCACCAATTTAATTGATGACAAGCAACGGATTTGCATACTACTTATTCTCGTAGAAAGCATTAAGATAGATATAGCGCGAACTTAAGAAGGTCTTCAATGAGCCACTGGTAGGATTGAAATAACGAATGAATTGATATCATAACGAATGACGAGAACTCTTGAATGAACCACCGTAAGAATTGAAAATGAATGAAGTAAAGGAATGAATCACCGATAAGTATTGGAAATGAACGAAGAAAAGAGAGCAAAACCCCGGGAAGAATTAGAGAACGAATGAAGATACTTGAGAGATTTTAGATACATGAGAATGAAGAGATCATGAACTGATTAGAGAATACTTGAGCGATGCACCGGTAAGATTTGGAGAATGAGAGCTGAAAGCTGGAATGAATAAATCTGAGATGATGGGCTCCGGATGATCAAACTAAAAAAAACTCATGAATTGCTCCGGATGGGGTGAAAAGAATTCTCACAATCAAAAATAATTATGAGAGGATGGAGACAAGCTAGAATAACAACTCCTCAAGAGAACGGATAAGGATTTAAAAGGAACTCTTCTTCGGTCTTCAAAATCCGAGTATGACGATGAGAAACACCACCATGAATTATTTAGACACTTCGGAAGAATCAAAAGTGAAGAGGTAGAGCCAACAATGAAAAGAAATGAAAGATCTTGGAGAAAAACATATGACTGATGATGAATCATTCTTACATCGATGTTGGAGAGAATTCGAAAAGCTCCGGGAAAGTTAGAAGAGTCAGGTAAGATCCTGGGAAAAGACCTGTGGGTTAGGGCCCACTGAATAGAAACAGCGTTGAAAAGATTACAAAGAGAATTTTGCACCAGTTTAATTAATTGACTTGAATGAGATAACCTCCTCGAAAGAGCTTGAATGAAAACAGAGTGAAAACGCAAATTTTCGAGATATCTTGAGTACTCCAGAATGATTGAATAGCGAGAAGTGGATGATTAAGAAGTGCACCGGCACGAGAAAACATTAGAATGAGGAAAAGGAATATGATCAACACCAAAAGCTTGAATTAAGACCACCGGTGAAGAAAAGCGAATGAAGAAATATGAACTAGTAGAGCATCTTCAAGAAAACCATCGGGTAAGAACGTTGATTGAAAAGAATGGAGAGACTTCTCATCAATAAAAGGATACTTGATTAAGAAATCTGCGTCCTTGAAGAAATAAGGGTGGGAGGGCGGGAAAAACAAAGACAGCTTAGGACGGAAGAAATGAGCACCGTTGAAAAGAACTGATAATTGATCTTGCTAATGTTGAAAAGATCGGATCCGCTTGAAGAGAAACAAGCCGGTTGAAAAGGATTGACATGACACTCTCGATGGTCAAGAAGGATTAGTATTGACATAGAAATATGAGAACACCGCTTAGAAAGGGTATGGAATCAACGCTTGACTTCGAAGCAACTCGAAAACCACAACTCAAAACAAACAAAGGATTGGCTCGCAGAATAAGTCGGAAATAACCGCGTGATCCTAAAATAATTTTTCGTGAAATTTGAGAAGAGAAGAGTCAAAACTCTACGTCAGGATGCCTCACTAGAGCGACGAAGGGACTAAGGAGTAAAAAGAATCCTACTCTCTGATATATAATCCTAAAGGACTCAAAACATTTTTCTAGACACACAACGCCAGCGATCGATCATGCAGGGGGGCTCCTAAGGTTGGGGAAGGCTCTGATACCAACTTGTAACGCCCTCGATGCGGCTATATCTCCCACGTGTTGAAGCACAACTTAGAGGCATAACCGCATTGAAAGCAATGTCGCAAGTGAGGTAATCTTCACACAACCCATGTAATACATAAGGGAAAGAGATACATAGTTGGCTTACAATCGCCACTTCACACAATACATGAATACAGCATTACAACATCCAAATACAATCAAGGTCCGACTACGGAACAAAATAAAGAACAACCCCAAATGCGACAAGGTCCCTGATTGACCCCAACTGGGCTCCACTACTGATCAAGTAGAACGAAACAACACAAAGGACAAGATCTTCATCGAGATCCTCCTTGAGCTTGGTTGTGTCATCTGCACGATTTCATCGGCACCTGAAACTGGTTTTGGAAGTATCTGTGAGCCACGGGGACTCAGCAATCTCACACCCTCGCGATCAAGACTATTTAAGCTTATAGGTAGGGTAAAAGGTATGATGTGGAGCTGCAGCAAGCAACTAGCATATATGGTGGCTAACATACGCACATGAGAGCGAAAAGAGAAGGCAAAGCACGGTCGAGAAACTATGATCAAGAAGTGATCCTAGAACAACCTACGTCAAGCATAACTCCAACACCGTGTTCACTCCCCGAACTCTGCCGGGAAGAGACCATCACGGTTACACACGCGGTTGATGCATTTTAATTAAGATCAACTTCAGGTTTTCTACAACCGGACATTAATAAATTCTCATCTGCCCATAACCGCGGGCACGGCTTTCGAAAGTTCAAATCCCTGCAGGTGTGTCCCAACTTAGCCCATCACAAGCTCTCACGGTCAACGAAGGATATTCCTTCTAGCGGGAAGACCCGATCAGGCTCGGAATCCCGGTTACAAGACATTTCGACAATGGTAAAACAAGACCAGCAAAGCCACCCGAATGTGCCGACAAATCCCGATAGGAGCTACACATATCTCGTTCTCAGGGCACACCGGATTGTCTAAGGTTCCGGTAGGCCAACCCAGAGTTGCCCCTGGTGGCCACTGGCAGCTGACAGGTTGGACCAACACTCAGAGGTGCACTGGCCCAGGGGTTTAATAAAGATGACCCTTGAGTCTGCAGAACCCAAGGGAAAGAAAAGGCTAGGTGGCGAATGGTAAAACCAATGTTGGGCATTTCTGGAGGAGTTTTATTCAAGGCTATCAAGGGGTTCCCATTATAACCCAACCGCGTAAGGAACGCAAAATCTGGGAACATAACACCGATATGACGGAAACTAGGGCGGCAAGAGTGGAACAAAACACCAGGCATAGGGCCGAGCCTTCCACCCTTTACCAAGTATATAGATGCATTAATTAAATAAGAGATATTGTGATATTCCCACATATAAACATGTTCCAACAAGGAACAAACTTCATCTTCACCTGCAACTAACAACGCTATAAGAGGGGCTGAGCAAAGCGGTAACATAGCCAAACAACGGTTTGGTAGAACAATGTGGGTTAGAGGCTTGGCTTAACAATATAGGAGGCATGATAAGCAAGTGGTAGGTATTGCAGCATAGGCATAGCAAAAGAGCGAGCAACTAGCAAGCAAAGATAGAAGTGATTTCGAGGGTCTGGTCATCTTGCCTGAAATCCCACAAGGAAGAAGAACGAGTCCATGAAGAAGACAAACGGACGTAGTCGAACGGGTCCTCACAAACGCGACGTTAACGGAACCAACCCGAAGAAGCAACACCGGAAAGAAGCACACAACATAGTAAACAACCAACACATGAACATGGCAACATGATATGCGGGATGCGGTATGTGATGCATATGCATGATTTGCAAAGGAATGAATTAACCTTGCCTCAACTTGGAAAACCAAGAGTGCCACTGGAAAGGTGAGTTTATTTCGGTTGAAATCGATATAAAGATCACCGAAATCAGATGCACGGTTTGGAAATAGCAAGCAAAACAAATATGGCACCGGTCTTCGATAAACAGCAAGTAGCCAACTAAATGCATCAAGATAAATATGCTACAGCACTCAAACATGGCAACAAAATACATGGCAGGGATCCACTCATGATTCTTGACAAAAGATGAACACTGAGCTACGGCTAATTCACTCATTAACAGGTTCAAACAAGCATGGCAAAAGTGCAAATGATAACAGGTTTCAGACATAGTGAAATTAACACAAGTCTGGAATTTATCACCAGGAAGCAAACTTTAGAGCATGAAAACTACATGCTACAGGAACATAACATGGCAAAGAAAGGCATGGCATGAAGCTACTCAAGCATATAACCAAAGACCTTAGTGACCATGAGCCAAAAAGGATCAGAGAATACAATTGCAAGCATGTGAACATAGCAAAAACATAAATAGATTCAGACTTTGTGAAAAACTGGAGCATGGCAAAACAGATTAACAAGTAGGCATGTTTACGAGCTCGATGCACTCACTACAAAGCATGGCATGATAAAATAAGCACACACCCATCAAGAAGACATGTCATAGAAGCTAGACATGGCAAGAACAACAACATAGCATGCACGGATCAATAACAACATCCTCGGCAAAATCGCCAAACATGTTAACAATCTGCCAGGAACATTTTATAGCAAAAGTAGAGCTTGATTGACTCAAGCTAGGGTGCTCCATAATTGCAAACAAAGGCATGGATGGATAGAGAACAACAACATTAACAAAACATCCTTACTAATCATCCTCAAAAGAGGCACGGATTACTAGGAAACAACATGAACATATGGCATAAAAATTAAGACAGGGCAAGGACTTAGTGAAATTCTAAGTCCCTGAAATCAGCATCATTGAGTAAGCTACTTTGCATGCTTGTGCTAGTCACCACAAAGATCACAAAAATACATGGCATACACCCCTGCAAAGATGGAATGGCATATAACAAAACACATGTAGAGCTCAGGATCATAGCATGCACACATTAATCATGGCAAAAATGACAAAAGGCTATTTGTTGAAACAGATCTGACAAATTCATCACATAGCCCTGTTCCAACAGCATTTTGGGCATCAAGATGAGCTCAAATGAAAATGATGCAATGAGATGAAATGATGTACTCGTCGAGACGAACATTTTGATATGCTACACGCACGAATCGGAGCTACGGATGCAGAGTTATGGCATGTCAAAGTATGCAAAAAAATTAGGGTTAGAGGAGAAAAAGTCAACCGAGAGGGGATGGATCTGGATCTGGATCTCGTGGCACGCGAACCGAGGCAGTCGGAACAGTGCTCGCCGGAGATGCTTGGGGCGCCGGAGTTGGGGAGGTGGCCGGATCCGAGCGCGCCCGGCCGGAGGAACTTGCCGGGCGGCGAGGAGGTGCGTGCCAGCGCGGGATCCGGCGGCCGTCCGGCGCGGCGGATGCGGTGGTGCGCCGCGACGAAACGGCAAGGTGGCGGCGCTCAGGGCGCCGGCGATGGCATCGTGGTGGCGGCGGTGGTCGCCGATGGCGGCGGATGGCGGCATCGGGCGGTCGGAGGCGGAGGATAGAGGAGCGGGCGGCGCGCGGAGGAACCGGGCCAGGAGGGCCCGCGGCGGGTTCCAGCGGGCCGCGCGGTGGGAGGAGGCGCCCGGGACAGGTGGCGGCGCGGGATTGGCGGCGGCGGCTTTTTCCGGCCGGATCGGACATGTTCGGCGCGGTGCGAGCGGATTTTTAGGGTTTGGGCAAGAAGAGACCCGGGATTTCGAGAGGGGGGATCTATTTATAGAGATAGGAGGAGCTAGGAAGCTCCAAATGAGGTGTAGTTTTTGGCCAGGCGATCGTGATCGAACGCTCTAGATGATGGAGGAGGTTTTGGTGGGTTTTGGGCCGAATTGGAAGGGTGTTGAGCTGCAACACACACGAGGCCTTTTCGGTCCCTTGGTTAACTGTTGGGGTATCAAACGAAGTCCAAATGGCACGAAACTTGACATGCGGTCTACCGGTAGTAAACCAAGGCCGCATGACAAGTCTCGGTCCAATCCGAAAACATTTAATGCCCACACACGAAAAGAGGTAGAAAGGGACACCGGGTGACATAGGAGCGCCGGATTGCAAAACGGACAACAGGGAAAATGCTCGGATGCATGAGACGAACAAGTATGCAAACGAAATGCACATGATGACATGATATGAGATGCATGACACGCAAGCAAAGATAGAGCAACAACAGCGAATAACTGGAAGACACCTGGCACATCGGTCTCGGGGCGTTACAACACTCCACCACTACGAGAGGATCTCATCCCAAGATCTAGAATGGCACCGGAGGGAAAACGGAAGGTAAAGAGAAAAGGTAAAACTAAGTTGCTTCTTTGACAAACGAGTGAGACCAAAGAACCTTGACAAGATTAAGCCATGTCGAGAAAAGAATACCACGGAGATGAACGAAGTTGAAAACACTCCATTAGAAAAGAGGAACAAGGAAGAACAACGTCGAGCAACACTCCGATTGAAAAGAAAAGGAATTGAATAAGAACTTGATAAGATGAGAAGACACTTGATGAAATCACAACATACAGCCTCCAGAACTATTGAATGAATGGAACAAGGGATTAGAAAGATCTCAGACAGCACTCCGGTTGAAAAGAGGTGCAAGGCTTGATAAGGCGAAAAGAACTTGAGCAGAGGGCACAACTCTCCGGTTAAACGGGATAAGCAAGGAAAAAGAATAAGAACTTTGATAAATGGGTTGATGATTGAAGAAAGCAATAGCACAATGCCTCCGGAATGAAAGAATAGAAGATGGATCGTCGGAACAAAAGAACGAAGAGGAAAACAACATCTTCTACCTTAAATGAGCTTGCAAAAAGCATCTTTAGGAGAAGGTTCGCACGCAGTTGTTGGAACACCAACAACGAAAGGAATAAACTTGATATGGTCTTATGGAATACATCTCAAATTATGAGGTGAAATTCTGCCACTAATGAAAACAATGGATTTGGATTGATATGAATAAGGAGACGAGAAGCTATTTCACCGGGAGGATAACTGAAGAGCTTGGGTCATTTATAAGCACCAAAATAGCAAAATCCTTAGGGAAGGCTTTAGGTGAAATATAACCCAAGATAATTCCAAAGAAGAGATTGATGGATTTAAAATACCTCATTCTAGATAACTTGTGAATCATGGAGCACGACGGGAAATTATCACGAATGACATAACACCATCTCGAAGATAAGATAGGACGAATTGCACTTTGAAATGCAAGAAGAAGAATGCTTGGGCTCCTCTGAAAAGAATCTTGATGAACACTTCGAGAATGAATTAAATCTTTGATGAAACCATCATGTAGAACCTTCATGAAGAACTCCAGTAACAAAAGGATAACGAGACGAAAGAGAAGTTGAAAAACACAAGGTGAATCCTTGCAATAATTAGATGGACCTTCACGATGAAATAAATTGAGAGAGCTTGGAACTCTAGAAAAGAAAAGATGAAACAAGTGAAACCGAGAATTTGATCATCATGAACAAACTCCGGAAGAAAAGATTAACATATGGATGAAACAAGAATAAGAATTACATTATGCTTAACCTTCACCAATTTAATTGATGACAAGCAACGGATTTGCATACTACTTATTCTCGTAGAAAGGATTAAGATAGATATAGCGCAAACTTAAGAAGGTCTTCAACGAGCCACCGGTAGGATTGAAATAACGAATTAATTGATATGATAACGAATGACGAGAACTCTTGAATGAACCACCGTAAGAATTGAAAATGAATGAAGTAATGGAATGAATCACCGGTAAGTATTGGAAATGAACGAATAAAAGAGAGCAAAACCCCGGGAAGAATTAGAGAACGAATGAAGATACTTGAGAGATTTTAGATACATGAGAATGAAGAGATCATGAACTGATTAGAGAATACTTGAGCGATGCACCAGTAAGATTTGGAGAATGAGAGCTGAAAGCTGGAATGAATAAATCCGAGATGATGGGCTCCGGATGATCAAACTAAAAAAACACATGAATTGCTCCGGATGGGGTGAAAAGAATTCTCACAATCAAAAATAATTATGAGAGGATGGCGACAAGCTAGAATAACAACTCCTCAAGAGAACGGATAAGGATTTAAAAGGAACTCTTCTTCGGTCTTCAAAATCCGAGAATGACGAAGAGAAACACCACCATGAATTATTTAGACACTTCGGAAGAATCAAAAGCGAAGAGGTAGAGACAACGATGAAAAGAAATGAAAGATCTTGGAGAAAAACATATGGCTGATGATGAATCATTCTTACGTCGATGTTGGAGAGAATTCGAAAAGCTCTGGGAAAGTTAGAAGAGTCGGGTAAGATCCTGGGAAAAGACCTGTGGGTTAGGGCCCACTGAAGAGAAACACCATTGAAAAGATTACAAAGAGAGTTTTGCACCGGTTGAATTAATTGACTTGAATGAGATAACCTCCTCGAAAGAGCTTGAACGAAAACAGAGTGAAAACGGGAATCTTCGAGATATCTTGAGTACTCCGGAATGATTGAATATAGAGAAGTGGATGATTAAGAGGTGCACCGGCACGAGAAAACATTAGAATGAGGAAAAGGAATATGATCAACACCAAAAGCTTGAATTAAGACCACCGGAGATGAAAAGCGAATGAAGAAATATGAACTAGTAGAGCATCTTCAAGAAAACCACCGGGTAAGAACGTTGATTGAAAAGAATGGAGACTTCTCATCAATAAAAGGATACTTGATTAAGAAATCTGCGTCCTTGAAGAAATAAGGGTGGGAGGGCGGGAAAAACAAAGACAGCTTAGGATGGAAGAAATGAGCGCCGTTGAAAAGAACTGATAATTGATCTTGCTAATGTTGAAAAGATCAGATCCGCTTGAAGAGAAACAAGCCGGTTGAAAAGGATTGACATGACACTCTCGATGGTCAAGAAGGATTAGTATTGACATAGAAATATGAGAACACCACTTAGAAAGGGTATGGAATCAACGCTTGACTTCGAAGCAACTCGAAAACCACAACTCAAAACAAACAAAGGATTGGCTCGCAGAATAAGCCGGAAATAACCGCGTGATCCTAAAATAATTTTTCGTGAAATTTGAGAAGAGAAGAGTCAAAACTCTACGTCAGGATGCCTCACCAGAGCGACGAAGGGACTAAGGAGTAAAAAGAATCCTACTATCTGATATATAATCCTAAAGTACTCAAAACATTTTTCTAGACACACAACGCCAGCTATCGATCAAGCAGGGGGGCTCCTAAGGTTGGGGAAGGCTCTGATACCAACTTGTAACACCCTCGATGCGGCTATATCTCCCACGTATCGAAGCACGACTTAGAGGCATAATCGCATTGAAAGCAATGTCGCAAGTGAGGTAATCTTCACACAACCCATGTAATACATAAGGGAAAGAGATACATAGTTGGCTTACAATCGCCACTTCACACAATACATGAATACGGCATTACAACATCCAAATACAATCAAGGTCCGACTACGGAACAAAATAAATAACAACCCCAAATGCGACAAGGCCCCTGGTCGACCCCAACTGGGCTCCACTACTGATCAACTAGAACGAAACAACACAAAGGACAAGATCTTCATCGAGCTCCTCCTTGAGCTTGGTTGCGTCATCTGCACGATTTCATCGGCACCTGAAACTGGTTTTGGAAGTATCTGTGAGCCACGGGGACTCAGCAATCTCACACCCTCGCGATCAAGACTATTTAAGCTTATAGGTAGGGTAAAAGGTATGATGTGGAGCTGCAGCAAGCGACTAGCATATATAGTGGCTAACATACGCCAATGAGAGCGAGAAGAGAAGGCAAAGCACGGTTGAGAAACTATGATCAAGAAGTGATCCTAGAACAACCTACGCCAAGCATAACTCCAACACCGTGTTCACTCCCCGAACTCCACCGGGAAGAGACCATCACGGTTACACACTCGGTTGATGCATTTTAATTAAGATCAACTTCAGGTTTTCTACAATCGGACATTAACAAATTCCCATCTGCCCATAACCGCGGGCACGACATTCAAAAGTTCAAATCCCTGCAGGGGTGTCCCAACTTAGCCCATCACAAGCTCTCACGATCAACGAAGGATATTCCTTCTAGCGGGAAGACCCGATCAGGCTCGGAATCCCGGTTACAAGACATTTCGACAATGGTAAAACAAGACCAGCAAAGCCACCCGAATGTGCCGACAAATCCCGATAGGAGCTACACATATCTCGTTCTCAGGGCACACCGGATTGTCCAAGGTTCCGGTAGGCAAACCCAGAGTTGCAGGTTGGACCAACACTCAGAGGAGCACTGGCCCAGGGGTTTAATAAAGATGACCCTTGAGTCTGCAGAATCCAAGGGAAAGAAAAGGCTAGGTGGCGAATGATAAAACCAATGTTGGGCATTGCTGGAGGAGTTTTATTCAAGGCGAACTATCAAGGGGTTCCCATTATAACCCAACCGCGTAAGGAACGCAAAATCCGGGAACATAACACGGATATGACGGAAACTAGGGCGGCAAGAGTGGAACAAAACACCAGGCATAGGGCCGAGCCTTCCACCCTTTACCAAGTATATAGATGCATTAATTAAATAAGAGATATTGTGATATTCCCACATATAAACATGTTCCAACAAGGAACAATATATCCATGTTCCAACAAGGAACAAACTTCATCTTCACCTGCAACTAACAATGCTATAAGAGGGGCTGAGCAAAGCGGTAACATAGCCAAACAACGGTTTGCTAGAACAATGTGGGTTAGAAGCTTGGCTTAACAATATGGGAGGCATGATAAGCAAGTGCTAGGTATTGTAGCATAAGCATAGCAAAAGAGCGAGCAACTAGCAAGCAAAGATAGAAGTGATTTCGAGGGTATGGTCATCTTGCCTGAAATCCCGCAAGGAAGAAGAACGAGTCCATGAAAAAGACAAACAGACATAGTCGAACGGGTCCTCACAAACGCGATGTTAATGGAATCAACCCGAAGAAGCAACACCGGAAAGAAGCACACAACATAGTAAACAACCAACACATGAACATGGCAACATGATATGCGGGATGCGGTATGTGATGCATATGCACGATTTGCAAAGGAATGAATTAACCTGGCCTCAACTTGGAAAACCAAGAGTGCCACTGGAAAGGTGAGTTGATTTTGGTCGAAATCGATATAAAGATCACCGAAATCGGATGCACGGTTTGGAAATGGCAAGCAAAACAAATATGACACCGGTCTGCGATAAACAGGAAGTAGCCAACTAAATGCATCAAGATAAATATGCTACAACACTCAAACATGGCAACAAAATACATGGCAGGGATCCACTCATGATTCTTGACAAAAGATGAACACTGAGCTACGGCTAATTCACTCATTAACAGGTTCAAACAAGCATGGCAAAAGTGCAAATGATAATAGGTTTCAGACTTAGTGAAATTAACACAAGTCTGGAATTTATCACCAGGAAGCAAACTTTAGAGCATGAAAACTACATGCTACAGGAACATAACATGGCAAAGAAAGGCATGGCATGAAGCTACTCAAGCATATAACAAAAGACCTTAGTGACCATGAGCCAAAAGGGATCAGAGAATACAATTGCAAGCATGTGAACATAGCAAAAACATAAATAGATTCAGACTTTGTGGAAAACTGGAGCATGGCAAAACAGATTAACAAGTAGGCATGTTTACGAGCTCGATGCACTCACTGCAGAGTTATGGCATGTCAAAGTATGCAGAAAAATTAGGGTTAGAGGAGAAAAAGTCAACCGAGAGGGGATGGATCTGGTTCTGGATCTCGCGGCACGCGAACCGAGGCGGTTGGAACAGTGCTCGCCAGAGATGCTTGGGGCGCCGGAGTTGGGGGAGGTGGCCGGATCCGAGCGTGCCCAGCCAGAGGAACTCGCTGGGCGGCGAGGAGGTGCGTGCCGGCGCGGGATCCGGCGGCCGTCCGGCGCGGCGGATGCGGTGGCGCGCCGCGGCGGAACGGCGAGGTGGCGGCGCTCAGGGCGCC
>NC_041388.1:541231918-541247407 GCF_002162155.2 Triticum dicoccoides
ATGGCGTCGCGGTGGCGGCGGTGGTCGCGGATGGAGGCGGATGGCGGCGTCGGGCGGTCGGAGGCGGAGGAGAGAGGAGCGGGCGGCGCGCGGAGGAACCGGGCCAGGAGGGCCCGCGGCGGGTTCCGGCGGGCCGCGTGGTGGGAGGAGGCGCCCGGGACAGGTGGCGTCGCGGGATTGGCGGCGGCGGCTTTGTCCGGCCGGATCGGACATGTCCGGCACGGTGCGAGCGGATTTTTAGGGTTTGGGAAAGAAGAGACCCGGGATTTCGAGAGGGGGATCTATTTATAGAGGTAGGAGGAGTTAGGAAGCTCCAAATGAGGTGCAGTTTTCGGCCACGCGATCGTGATCGAACGCTCTAGATGATGGAGGAGGTTTTGGTGGGTTTTGGGCCGAATTGGAAGGGTGTTGGGCTGCAACACACACGAGGCCTTTTCGGTCCCTCGGTTAACCGTTGGGGTATCAAGCGAAGTCCAAATAGCACAAAACTTTACAGGCGATCTACCGGTAGTAAACCAAGGCCGCATGGCAAGTCTTGGTCCAATCCGAAAACATTTAACGCCCACACACGAAAAGAGGTAGAAAGGGACATCGGGTGACATAGGAGCGCCGGATTGCAAAATGGACAGCGGGGAAAATGCTCGCATGCATGAGACGAACAAATATGCAAATGAAATGCACATGATGACATGATATGAGATGCATGACACGCAAGCAAAGATAAAGCAACAACAGCGAATAACTGGAAGACACCTGGCACATTGGTCTCGGGGCGTTACATGAGAGACGCAAAACTCATGTCTCCCATGGTAGCTCCGAAGCCACCCATGCCTCCCATGGCCCTCATGGTAGCTCCGAAGTCACCCATGCCTCCTATGCCACCCATGGTAGCTCCGAGGCCACCCTCCTATGTCGCCCATGGTAGCTCCGAAGCCACCGATGCCACCCATGCCTCCCATGCCGCCCATGGCTCTTTTTTGGACCAAGACTTCTTCACGGGAAATATTGACGTACTCCTTTTGCTTCTCATCGATGGTAGATGTGTCCATGAACAACAAGTACTTCTCCCATTCCAACAATCTAGTTCGCTCCTCCATGGCCAATTTCTTCTCCTTCAGTGCCACCTTCCTCTCCTCGGCCGCCACCCTCCGCTCCTCGGCCGCCGCATGTTGGTTCCTTGCCATCTTCCTCACCTCGCCCGCTTCCTTTTTGCGTTCACAATAGCTTCCATAGCATTTTTAGCTTGTCATCTCCTTTCCTCTCTTTTTTCCGTTTTTCTTGCATCCATTTGGTCTTTTTGGCTTGGAGTACACAGCCAAGTTTGATGTAGGGCTTCTCTTGCCGTCATCACTTGATGCCTCCTCCTCATGATCATCCAAATCAATAGTTTGCTTGCGTTTATTTCTCTCCTCATCATTGACACCATCACGGGGCTTCCATTTCTCATCATCCTTCCACACATCATTGCAACGAGGCAAGGTAAATGGTCTCCCTTTCTTGGTCTTCTTCTCCTCTCCTTGAAATAAGTTTTGTGCAATAGTGAGATACAAACAAAGGAACAAGTTAGCACTTGAAACACCAAGAAGAAGCATGATGAACATGGAAGAATCATGAAAAAATGGCACTTACCCTATCTCTATCATTAGTGCCACTTGGGTTTAATGTGTCAACCGCCTTAAGTGTGGCCGCCCACCTTTGACAATCTCTGTTGATTGTCGACCACCGGGAGAGAAGAGATCTTTCCGAGCGGTCAATTCCACTTTTGTTGTGTAAATCAAAGTGCTCCTTCATCCGGATCCAATATGCATCTCTAGTTTGATCCCCTCCAATGGTGGCACCACTCGACACTTGCAACCATGTATAGCATAGCAAGATGTCTTCGTCCATGGTGTAGTTGCCTACTCTACCTTTCGATGCATCGATGATACCCTCAGCATCCTCGTCCACCTCAAACTCATGATGATCGAAATGCACATCGCTGGTTTGAGACCAATGAGAATTATTGGAGCCAACACCCATAGTTGACATATATGTCTCATCATTGAAACTATAACGTATATACAACAAAGCAAATAAGCTATCCATATGTATGCACTCAAAAAACAACAACAAAAAAAGTGGGTGAAATTTTACCTTGTGGGCATTTCATCGAACACCTTGTGCGCCTCGGCCCCTGGCGCAACAAGCGAGCTCACCGGCGGTCGCCGCCGCATCCATCGCACGCCCTGCAAGCTTCTTTTTCGGCCGCCTAGAGGAGCCGTCTGTTGCCTTGTTCTTCTTCCGGACTCCTTGCCCGCGCCGCATTGGGGAGCTTCAAGAGGGGGGCACGTGGCTTCACGACGGGCGCCGGCGCGACTCCACCCGCCGCCGAGGTCGTTTGTGGCGCCATGAAAAGGCTGCACGCGATACCGGTGCCTGGAGGAGCACCGGCGGAGGCGAAGCCAAGTTCCCCGTGCTAGGGTTTGCGCCGGCATTTGCATCTCCATCCCTAGCGCAAAAAATGGCGTTTGCATCTCCAACAGTGGCTGTAAAAAACGCGTGTGGGGTAAAAGTGGGTTTTAGTGCGTGCGGGACAGTTGCGCGTGCTCCAACAGCGGCGGGAGACTCAGACATGCGGGAAAAGATCACGCACACGCACGAAAAAGCGGCCGGGCGCGCGCTAGTTTTGACGCGTGGCGTCCGACGCGCTTTATAAATGCAGCGTGCGCCATGCGCCCTCCCACCGCTCTCCTCCTCGCGATGCGCCCTCTGCCGCTCTCTTCCCGCTCTTTCTCGCCTCGCCGCCGGGGAGTTTTGGGCTACCGGGGCATCCGCGCGCGCTCCTCGGGCGCCTTCTCCGCTGAGATCCGGTCCGGTGACATGCACCTCGGCCTTGGCACTTTTGACACCGCCCATGAGGCCACCCGCGCGTACGACGCGGCGGCATGGCGCCTCTGGTGGCCTCGTAGGGACATAAACTTCCCCGATGTGCCGACGCGGGAGCTGGCGCCTCCCCCGCAGCTTATCATCGACGAGGATCGTCGCGACAATCGGAGGCGGGAGCGCCGTCTCAGCCTCGCCGAGTTGGACGAGGAAGCCATGGCACTGTCGCGCCAACACTTCCCACATGACGTTAACAACGAGCGCCAGTTCTACACGCAAAGGAGGACGGAGAGGGCAGAGAGGAGGGCAGAGCGCGCCGGCTATCGCGAGGACATGTGTATGCGGAACGCGACCGTTCAATTCAACATCGACCTAGGAGCAGTGTCGTCCTGGGACTCCGACGACGATCAGTACCTTGACGCCTTCATTGAGATGTTGGAGGAGGACATCACCGAGGCGGAGTCGGAGGAGGAGGAGGAGGACAACGGGGAGTAGTTG
Source organism: Triticum dicoccoides (assembly GCF_002162155.2). Classification (NCBI taxonomy): domain Eukaryota; kingdom Viridiplantae; phylum Streptophyta; class Magnoliopsida; order Poales; family Poaceae; genus Triticum; species Triticum dicoccoides. The sequence continues at coordinate 541,235,279 of NC_041388.1, forward strand.
AACTATCTTTTTTTATCTATCTAGGCTATGAACTATCTATATACCGTTTTATCTATCATTTTTATCTATCTATATGTACCTTTTATTTATCTATCTATGCCTATCGTATCGAGTTGGAGTCGAATGTGTACCGAGTCGGAGTAGAATGAGAAGGCGCGAGTAGTAAAAATATAGCGCGTCTATTGGAGCGGCGCGCGCAATTTTTATAGTGGCCGCCGGAGCCAGCGCTTCGCGGCGCGCAAAACTGACTATGAAGGCGATGTAAATGTTTTTTTAGCGCGTCGCGCGTTGCGCGCCTGTTGAACATGCTCTAATGTGAGACACAGACATAGGGCACCCCGTGGAAGCTAGGGTTTGAACGTGGGCAAAAAAAGCCCCGTGGGAGCTAGGGTTTGAACGGGGCAAAAAAAGCTTTCCGGTTTCCTCTATTCGTCTCGGAGTCCATCTCCGGTTATTTCCTTGCCTGATCATACTAGTAAGCATGCACGTGCAACGCACGTCTCAAACGTAAAACAGGTGAATTCACATAATATAAAAAAATAAACATTTTTAAAAATATAAATTAAATGGATACACAATGTTTGATGTCGCTCAAATTGCATTTTCAAAAGCGAGACACAATAGTGGTTATGTTGCTGCATAGAGTAATAGCAGGAAAATATTCTCATTTAAATAAAATCAGCAATTATTTATTAATGCAGTAATATATGCATGTAGTATAGTCTTCTCTTCGAGTGTAGCCAGGAAAAAAAAGTATAAACTGCCTTACGGTGCAATTATATTGTTCAAGATGCTTAATTCTTGAATCTTATTTTATTCTACTAATCTGCATAGCAAAATATATATTTGTACTAATTTGGATCAAATTATATATATTTTTTGGTTGTGTGGACTGCCAAAATTATATAGCTACCTACTATGGATAATAGGAAATAGAAGATGATATGTGACTACAATGACTTCTATATGAAATAAAGATGATTTACAAGAACTAATTGAAATGTAAAAGGGCTAGAAGAAATCCAATAATTATCATGATAGAAAATATTTATCTGGTTTTGTATGTGTTTATGTGTTGGCAACCATACTAACTTACAATGATGTAAGATGCTTTGTACGTATAGAAACTGAAATGAGTTATGAAGAAAAATAAAGATGGAAGGAAAAGTATTCTAGAGTATTTGTCAAGCTTAACCTTATCAAGCTTTCAGGTCAGCTTCTAAATTACAAAAAATGATGAATCCTCAAATAAGAAAGAGCCAACAATTTGGAACATGCTACAAAACTGGTGAAGATAGAAAGTATTCTTCATTGGATCCTTCTGTATGGTAAAATTCTCTTTATTGGAACGCAGTAGAGATTGCATACCTTTACAGAACAGCAAGAGATATATTCTCTAACAATAGTTACGGAGTCATGTGACCCGTTTTAGATGTATAGAATCATGTAACTGAAATAGTAGTACATCTTCAATATCTTGCCTCCTACTGAATCTTACATAATTTACTGGATTGCTGTGCAATTATGTTAAAGTGACGCGTGTAAAGTTTTCTCTAAGAATGAATTATATATTCTGATTTCCAACCTATCCCTAGAGATAGTGCTTAGCCAAGTGCAACCCACCTTAATTCCAGGTAAAGCAACGTCATACGTAAAACACACACTGATCAAATAGCATAAATAAGGCAATTCTAATCAAGGGGATGGTGTTACCTCTTGATACGGTCCAGTTTAATGCATATGGTGGTACGAAGTAAAGACCAAGGAAGCCGACATGAACATGAGAAGTAATCATGGGAAATAGACTCTGCATCTTGACTTCTTCAGTATCCCTCTTGATCCTACTTTGTAAGATAAGATTGCTGCATTCTTATGTACGTGCCATATATAATTACACATTTTCAGTACAACAATCGGCAACCTAAGATAATCCCAAACCTATAATTCTAGATTGCTTGAAGGCCCACGATTCTTATTTAATATGTAATGCACGTGCACCCACTGAACAGACACTTTGTCGGCATGGGTGCTGCGAACGGAGCTGAAGTCAACGCGGATGTCGATGGTTGCCGGAGAGCATGCCCTGGACGTGGATGGAGTCGTCGCAGTAGCGGCAGAAGAGCGCCTGGCCTCCAAACAGAAGACGATGGCGGCGATAGCACGTGTGTTCCCGGAGAAAGACGAAGCTCCTCGCGCTTCCCTCATCGTGGCTATGCATGATGGCGGCAGGCGGCTCGCGATTAGCTTCCTAATAGGATGGATGCGTCCGAGATAAGTTTTTTAATAGGATGGATTTGTCTGAGATTAGTTTCCTTATAGGATGGATGCACTCTGATTTAGTTTCCTAGAATAGGACGCACCCGTGATTATTAGTTTCCTAATTGCGTAGGCGTGGAGTTTCATATTTTCCTCCACGGTGGAGTACGGTCAGTCAATGTAAATTGCTAAGTGCACACAGAAAATGATTTAGGTTAAGGCTAACCGATAGATTGATTTTAGTGGGCCTAATCGTGCGGTGGTATTGGATCTGTGTACGCTTTGTGGGGTGTGCTTAAAAATGTTCTTGTTTGATTGTTTAATAGTAGTATAGATTTGTGTCCTCTCGGGTTCCCTTTAGGTTTTGTTTTTTCCTGCTCGATTGGTATCATATCTACGTGGGTAAAGCCCCCCAACGAACGGATCGAGCAAAACCCGCGCCCCTCGATCGTACCTTCCACAGCTTCAATCTCATCGAGCAAAACCCGCGCCCCTCGATCGTACCTTCCACAGCTTCAATCTCCATGGCGCTCATCTTCAACGAAGATGGCACATACTCCATGGTCTACCCCGAGGGCACCACGCCGATCTGGCTCCTACCGGCTGACCGCCCCAAAGCTGCAGATCCAACACTTGCCCCACCCAAGTCCGTCCTCCTCGACACCCTGGGCTATGTCGACGCCGACTGCAACGACACGACGGCCGCCTATGTCGGCGAGGACGGCAAGAGCATCCAGGTGACCTTCTGGATGCACCACCCGCCGCTCGTCTCCTATTTCACTGTCCACTCCCCCGGCGTGAAACCCGACGCGTTCCCCGAGATGGCCAATGTCCTCGCGACGGACGGCGACCTCGCGCTCTTCCGCCTCCCCTCCGGCCCAGTAAATCCACTCAGCGATCCGCCCCCCGACAGATACTTCATCTACCGGATCGGCAGCGGCGCCGGCGGCGAGAAGCATCCTTGGCTTCGACAGCTCCCCAATCCCCACAAGCTCATATTTATGGACGATACCGTTGGTTTCCTGAACTACGGCACCCACGACCACGATAGGTTCTTCGCCGCTGCGTTCTACAAAGAGCACCCGCTCAGGCCTGGCGGATCCGTGAAATTCTACATCAGCCTGTTCGACTCCGAGACCTGGGCATGGACCAGAAAGGAGGTCTTCGTCGATTCGCCGGAGGTTTATCGTTACAGGTTCACCAACAAGGTGATCACGATCGGAGGAGAGCACGGCTCGATCGCCTGGGTCGACCTCTCCAATGGCATCCTCGTTCACGACCTGCTCCTGCGCAACAACAAGATCCTTCGTTACATCCCGCTGCCGCCGTCGGAGCTGCCCGACCTCAGAACCAACTCTGTGCGGGACATGGCTGCCGTCAACGGCTGCCTAAAGTACGTCAGTATGAGCTACCCTTCTATGACCGAAAGCAGCACCAGCTACTACTTTGGAGATTGGAAAGCCAAGGCATGGAAGATGGCGACGTATCCTTCAGGGACCTGGCAATGGCAGGAGGACTACCATCTCAGAGCTTCGGAGATCACGATAGAGTCTTGACGAGTCTCCACGCAGGGAGTCCTGCATTGAGCTTGCATGATGATAACACTGTTTACATCATAACCAAGGTTGAGTACTCAGATCGCAAGGTTTGGGTGCTTGCCGTCAACACGAGCACCAAGGCTCTACAAGCGGTGGCTGAGTTGGACGCTGAAAGATGCATGGGTTTCAGTTTCACCTACACTCAAAGTGGGATCTCCAAACATATGGGTGTTGAGTTAAAAGAAGATCAGTGCCAGGATGATGAGGACTCATGGACCACTGTCTCATACAAGAAAGAAAGGAAGAAAAGGAGGTGGTAACTCTATTGTGGGTGCTTACAAATGCATGACGAGCATCCATTGTGGGTGATGACATTTACTTCCGCTGTTTGCTTGCTCAATGTACGTGAAAAACTGTATTCTGTAACTTGAAATCGTATATATGGGATTGATATACATTGTGATGAATAATATATAGTGTTAGTTCAACAAAGCATTGGGCCTTTAGGACTAGGAACCCCATGCAAAAGTAGCATCTAGCTTAAGGCCTTGTCTCAAATGCAAGAACTAAAAACCTGGAGGACTTGAGATGTTTTTTGGACACCACACCAGGGCTTGCACCACACAGGAAAAACACAGCAAATCTTTCTTTTTTGACACAAAAGAGAAGAGACTATGAAGTAGCTGCTAGAGGCATGTCTGGCTGCATTATATTGATATACATCGATAATAAATAGTCTTACAAAATTTACTAACGCTGCTAGAAGCATGTGTGGCTCCATTTTGTTGAAGGTTGGAGTATCGAAAATGCATCTTTGCACCCGAGCTCAACTTTGCTAACGCTGCTACAAGCATGTGTGGCTCAGTATGTCCTTTCTTGACTACTTTGATTTATACTCCCTCTGTCCTAAAATAAGTGACTCGACTTTGTACTAATACAAAGTTGAGTCACTTATTTTGGGACGGAGGGAGTACATCTCAACCATCCAAGGTACAGAGACAGTGATGCGTGCAGTGAACCAATTATTGACAAGAATGAGCAATATATTTGAGTCCTCTAGTAACAACACACATGAATGCTAAGTTGGCTAAGCCTATATACATGTAGGATACTTTCCTGGTCACTTCTCTAGCACTGGCATGAGCCACTCAAATTCCTGAGCTGTATGACAGCCTAGGTTCGAGACACAAGAGCAAGAGGGTTTTGATTGAAGTGATCATAGTAATCTTAACACTAGCATATCACGAATGGGAGTATTTGGAATGGGAATGGGTGGTGTTGGAAATGGTGTTAAACCACATCAAAGAATATGCTGATCCAGGCTTCGCCGGCAAGTCGGCTGGTTGCAGGGGCAGTCTCTGCCAGCTTACAAGGTTGTGACTGTGAATACTAAATTCGGTAGTAAGTGCCTTGTTGCAATTGCAATAGGCCCGTCGTTGCAAAATGCAAAAAAGATGACTTTATTTTGCGAGCAGTCTCTTTTTTTAAAGGCGGCTGTAACATGACTTTTTTGCAATAAGAGCCTTGTTGCAATCGCAACAGGTCCTTTGTTGCAAATTGCACATGGACTTATTTTGCGAGACGTTGTAACCAAACTCTTTTGCATCCTAACAAAACTCTTTTGTAACGGGTTTTTAGTTGTAAAAAAAGCATCTCCTCTCACAGGCATGTCCATTGTCGGGGTCATGTTCTTCAACAAAAGACACCACCTCTCTGCCCTACCACCCCGACCAATGCATCCCACCTCTCTCCACCTTCATCCTCTCGTGCTCGCCCTGCCGACGCCCACCTTCCACTAGCAATAATGATCGACAGAGCAGAGCCCTGCCCCGCGCCACCCTAACCCACGCATCCCACCTCCCTCCAACGTCCTCCTCTCATGCTCGTCCTGCCAAGACCCACCTTCTACTGCCAGTAATGAATCGACACAACACAGTCCTGCCCCACCTTAGCCCCGGCTACGTGCCGCGCACGGCCTACCCATTCACTAGCTTCTTCCACCGACGATTGGCGTGCGCCTGCCCTCTTCGCACCGCCATGCCCTCCGCTTCTTCGGATCTGAGACGGCCACGACCCCTCGCCGTTAGATCTTCGAACCGCAGGCCCTGACATGGCCAGTGTTCATCGCTGTGGGGATCCAGCGGTCGTCGCCGTTACCTTCACCCAGGCGGTCGCCGCCGCTATTCAGCAACAAAACCTTTGTTGCAGTCAAAAGGATTCAACAAGGGCGAAGTTGCAAACCAGGCTATAATGGAGGTTGCTTAGGAGTCGTCCAATTAAAACATACATGATCGACGCATGCTAAGAAATTATCATGAATACAAGCATTTCCCAAAGCATATTTCTCAAAATTCTTGCAAAAACCGTAACCAAATTTACCGCCTTTACGCAACATAGCCCTTCCCAGGCTATGCACAGCATTACGATTTTTTATTTGACAGCACAACATTACGAAATTCATCCAATCGAGTACCATCGAAGCGGGATTAGAGCCAGATTGACATTTATTCAAGACACCATAGGTTTTTTTTAGATGAGACAAAGACACCATAGGTAGTATTTCATCGTCGGGTTGATGCTGCCATGACATCAAAAAGCTAGACAAAGAGATCTTAACTCCGGCCCAAGACACAGGACACCAGAGCAATGGCCATCGGCAGACGGGTGGGAGCTAGGGTTCGAACGTGGGCACGAAAACCTGCGCTCCAAAATCATACCCGATTTCTAAAGAAATCAAGGGTTTACTCTATTCGCCTCCGACCGAGTCCATCTCCGGTTATTGCCTGATCATATCTGTGTCCTCTCGGGTTTAGGTTTTGTTTTTTCCTTCTAGTCCAGGCTCGATTGGTCTCATGTCCACCTGAGTAAAGCCCCACAACGAACAGATCGAGCAAAACCCGCGCCCCTCCTCGATCGTCCCTTCCACAGCTCCAATCTCCATGGCGCTCATCTTCAACGGAGATGGCACATTCTCCATGGCCTACCCCCAAGGCACCACACGGATCTGGCTCCGTCCGGCTGACGGCCCCAAAGACGATCCAACACTTTCCCCACCCAAGTCGGTCCTCCTCGACACCCTGGGCTATGTCGACGGCGAGTGCAACGACACGACGGCCGCCTACGTCGGCGAGGACGGCAAGGGCGTCCAGGTGACCTTCTGGATGCACCACCCGCCGCTCGTCTCGTATTTCACCGTTCACTCCCCCGGCGTGAAACCTGACACGTTCCCCGAGATGGCCAAGGTCCTCGCGACGGACGGCGACCTCGCGCTCCTCCGCATCCCCCGCTTACCTGTAGACCCTGTTAGAATATGTATAGGATAGAGATAGTTTCATTAAAAACTACATCTCGAGAAATATATATATGGCCAGTTGTAATTTCTAGGCACTTGTATCCCTTGTGAAGATTACTATAGCCTAAAAAAACACATTGAGTGGAACGGAATTCAAGCTTATGATGATTATATGGACGTAAATTTGGATAGCAAGCGCACCCAAATTTTTTGGGAGAGTTGAGTCCGGTTTTTGATGATAGAGACGTTCCAACGGAGTAGAGTTGCCAATGACTTTACTTGGAAGACGATTAATGAGATATGTTGCTGTAAGAAACGCTTCATCTCAATATTTTAGTGGCATAGACGCATGAGTAAGAAGGGAGAGACTAACTTCAACAATGTGATGGTGTTTGCGCTCGGCAGAACCGTTCTGTTGATGAGCATGTGGGCAAGAAACATGATGTTGAATGCCTATGCTACGGAAAAAGGAGTTGGGTTTTTCGTACTCCCCTCCCCAGTCACTTTAAACTGTAAGGATTTTCCTGTTAAAATGCCTTTCAACAAGTTTCTGAAATTCTTGGAAGATAGAGAAGACTTCAGATTTATATTTGAGCAAATAAATCCAAGTAAACTTGCTATAGTCATCAATAAAACTAACATAGTATTTATTTCTTTCAAAAGAATCTCTTGCATGACCCCATACATCACTGAAAATAAGCTCTAAAGGAGCATGAGACATACTATTTGACTTGGGATAAGGAAGTTGGTGGCTCTTGGCACACTGACAAGCTTCACAAACTGACTCACTATTTTGACTATGTGACAAAGAAAGTTTGTCTTTATTGACTACTTGCTTAACTATGATCGATGATGGGTGTCCTAATCTTTGATGCCACCTTTTCAAAGAGGGTTTGATGGCAGAATAAACTTGACGACTCTTGTGACTAGGTGCTCCGGATGTGATGGGGTAGAGCCCTCCAATGCATCTACCATGATGAAGAAGTTCCCTCGTTGACCGGTCCTTCATAAAAAAGTAACGAGGGTGAGTTTCAAAGAAGACATTATTATCAGTGGCTAGATGAGACATAGAGGCAAGGTTTTTGTCAGCTTGTGAAACACGAAGGACATCCTTAAGGACTAGACCACGTTTGATATTAGGGGAATTAATGAAAGCTTGTCCAATGTGACAAATATCCATACCTCCACCAGTAGCCGCGGTGTGAATCTGGTCGCCGCCGTGGTATCTCTCTCTGAGCGCAAGTTGCTCTAACTCGCTGGTGACATGATCTGTTGCACCCGAGTCCACGTACCAAATGCCATCTCCTCCTCCTCCTTCTTCACGGATGGCTGCAGCAGCATGACAAGCGTCAGGGACGAACTCTTCATCATATCTGTGCCAGCAGTCCATGACCTCATGGCCCGACTTCTTGCACAGTTGACAACGAGGACAGCAATTTGAAGAAGCGCGGCGGCTTTTGTTGTTATTGAAGCCGCCGCCTCCTGCGTTGTTGTTGAAGACGCCGCCTCCTGAGTTGCTGCCACCACCAGAACGAGCGCCCTCGCCCTGGTAGTTGCCGCGACCACGACCGCCGTTGTTGCCGTTGCGGCTCTGGCCCTGGTGACCGCGTCCACGACCGCACCCGTGAGCCGCCGAGTTGACAGAGGACTGTCTGATGTTGGTGCCGTGGAGGAGCGCGAGACGAGCATCGAAGCTCAAGAGCTGGCTGTACAGCTCCTGAACCGAAACTGGCTCAACCCTAGCAGACAGAGCGGACACGACTGGATTGTAGTCCAGGTCAAGGCCAGCCATGATCTTGGAGACGATCTCGGGGTCGGGAAGAGGGACTCCGGTGCAGCATGCGATTTCATCTGTAAGAGTTTTGATTTTGCCAAGATATTCAGCCATGGACATGTTACCTTTCTTCAGGTTTGTGAGCTCGATGCGGGTGTTGATGGCCTGACTTTGGCTCTGGGCGGCGAACATGGCGTTGATGGCGCTCCATACTTCTGCCGGCGTCTGGAGAGTGGCGACTTGAGCGAGTATCTCATGGGACAGAGATCACATCAGATACCCCTGGAGTTGCTGCTGCTGTGCGTACCAGAGGGTTCGGGCGAAGTTGGCGATCTGTTCGTCTTTGCCATCTTTGGTGATGGTGAGGGTGGCTGGTGGTTCCGGACTCTTCCCGTTAAGGTGGTGCTCCATCTGTGCGCCTCTGATCTGCGGGAGCACGACGGCCTTCCATAGAAGGAAGTTTCCCCTTGATAGCTTCTCCTGCGGTGGCGGTCCGAGAGGAACAGAGCTGCTGCTGGATGATGATGCGAAGGTGGAGGACGTGGAGGTGGAAAGCGCGCTCGTGGTGGAAGATAGGGCTGCGGAGGAGGACATGATCTCGGCCGCGGGGAAGGTAGCTAGATGCGATCTTCGATCTAAAAGGAAGATGCTCTGATTACCATGTAAGTTTGGTTGAAAGCGTTGAACCCTTTGGTCTCGGGCCGCATGTATATATATTGGCAATGCCTTGGAGTACAAGAAGAGATCAGAGAAGAATCGATAACGAGAGAAGGGAGAAAAGGACATAGGGACAGATTACAATTTGAATGAAACTATCTCTATCCTATACATATTCTAACAGACACCTTCAGCGATCAGCCCGCCAACAGATACTTCATCTACCGGATCGGCGGCGGCGCCGGCGGCGAGAAACAGCCTTGGCTTCGACAGCTCCCCAATCCCCACAAGCTCATATTTACCAACCGTACTGTTGGTCTCCTGAACTACGGCACTCATGGCCAGGCCGACGATAGGTTCTTCGCCGCCGCATTCTACCAAGAACACCCGCTCAGGCCTGGCGGCTCCGTGAAGTTCTATATCAGCCTGTTCGACTCTGCGACCTGGGGATGGAGTAGAAAGGAGGTTTTCGTCGACTCGCCGGAGGCTTACCGTTACAGGTTCACCAACAAGGTGATCACGATCGGAGGAGAGCACGGCTCGATCGCCTGGGTCGACCTCTCCAATGGCATCCTCGTTCACGACCTGCTCCTGCGCAACAACAAGATCCTTCGTTACATCCCGTTGCCGCCGTCGGAGCTGCCCGACCTCAGAACCAACTCTGTGCGGGACATGGCTGCCGTCAACGGCTGCCTAAAGTACGTCAGTATGAGCTACCCTTCTATCACCGAAAGCAGCACCAGCTACTACTTTGGAGATTGGAAAGCCAAGGCATGGAAGATGGCGACGTATCCTTCAGGGACCTGGCAATGGCAGGAGGACTACCATCTCAGAGCTTCGGAGATCACGGTAGACGACCCGAGCCATCTCGAGCTGCTGCCTGATCCGCCCAACAATGCCGACAAGAAGCGGGCCTTGACGAAGCTCCACGCAGGGAGTCCTGCTGTGAGCTTGCATGATGATGACATTGTTTACATCATGACCAAGGTTGAGTTCTCATATCGCAAGGCGTGGGTGATTGCTGTCAACACGAGCACCAAGGCTCTACAAGCGGTGGCTGAGTTGGACGCCGAAAGATGCATGGGTTTCAGTTTCACCTACACCCAAAGTGGGATCTCCAAACATATGGGTGTTGAGTTAAAAGAAGATCAGTGCCAGGATGATGAGGCCTCATGGACCACTGTCTCATACAAGAAAGAAAGAAAGAAAGAAAAAGAGGTGGTAACATATGGGTGGACTGTTGTGGATGGTTACAAATAGAGAAATAAAGCTGTATTCTGTAACTTGAAATCCTATATGTGGGACTGATACATTGTGATCAATATGTAGTGTTTAGCTCAATAAAGCATTCCGCTTTTAGGACTAGGAACCTCATGCAAGTAGCATCTATCTTAAGACCTCATCTCGAATGCAAGAACTCAAAAACTCGAGGAATTAGGGTGTCATGTCCTGAATTCCTACATTAATCCAAAACAGAGGAATACTCCAAAACTGCTTTTCGAATACCACACAGGAAAACCGCAGTAATTCTAGACATGACACGGAGGAAACCATGAAGTGGATGCTAGAGGTATGTTTTTCTAGAACGAAGGCTCACGCAGAACCCGGCTTTGAATTAACAAAGCCATCAACCGGCCAGGAGTTACAACAAACAACCAAATTACAGCGGTCAGAACGATACAATGGAGAACACTGGACTGAAACGCTGACTACAACCTCCACAAGCAGCTAATGAAAAGGAAATTAAGAATACAGCTTGCAAAGGCCGAGCACTCCACACTAGGATCATATGTAGTAGAGCAGAGCAGCAGAGCAGGACATAGCCGACCTTCGAAGATGGCCATGCTCCAGGAACACCTAGAGAAGAAGGGGAACATCAGCTTCCATCTCTAACACCAAAGAGGGACCCTACCCCCTCGCCATGGCTCGTAGGCGCCGCACCGTCGGGATTTCGAGAAGCTCACCCTAGAGCTAGAAGAAAGCCGCCCTCACATCGAAAGGTGGACATAGTGCGGCCACTTCGATTTGGGATATCTCTAGCCGGCCGCTCCGCCACGGTCCATGTCCAACTAGGTGGAGATAAGCTTCGTGGAATCGGACGATGAAGAGGAGGCAGCTCAATCCCTTACCTGCAGTGCCTCCCGACTGCATCCCGCCTCCCTAACGGCGCCTCCAGCAAGGTCACGACGCGCAAGGCGCCGCCGTCGCCAAATCCGAGAGGATATAAGGTTTTCACCCAGGCAGGGTGGGTCGGGGTGGAAAGCAGGGGACCTCGGCTGCGCCCCCATGGAGGAAAGTAGCGCCCTTGGGCGTTGCCGCCGCCGGACCGGCCGGACCGGCCAAGGTTTCCCCCGGTCCCCTAGCTGGCCACCCAGACGCACCAACGCCGGGGCCAGAGAGAAAATCACTAGCCACCGCCAACGGCGAGAGAGAGCTAGCAGGGAGAGGGATGTCGAACCTCCAGATCTGACGAAGAAACTTCGTGCCGCGGCCGGATTCCACCAACCACCCGCCGCCCGCGCGGCCAGGCACGTTGGCCAGCACCCCTGCGAACGCCGCGCACCGCCTCTCCGGTTGGGGTCACCGCCCCAGGAACCGCAGGCCTCCGAGAG
>NC_041388.1:541247895-541276474 GCF_002162155.2 Triticum dicoccoides
CTGCTAGAGGCATGTGTGGCTGCATTATATCTATACATCGGTAATAGGGTACCCTTGGTAATATTCAGGAGGAATTGTCACAGAAGAAAATATACACAATCTGCAAAAAGATGAGCAGGTTTCATATAGAGCATCAATGCAAAATGAGAAGCAGGTTGCATTAAACAAAACAAACCTCCACTAAAACTGTGTTTTCCTCTGGAAGCAAGTCGAGGCTACAAAGTGCATACTCTGTACATTCGTAATAAATCCTAACACTACCAGAGGCATGTGTGGCTCGAGTTTGGAGTATGTCCTTTTTTGACGACTTTTGTTTATACATCTCAACCATCCAAAGTACATAGACGGTGATGTATGCAATGAACCAATTATTGCCAACGAGCAGTGAGCAATATAGTATTTGAGTTCTTCCAGTCATGAACGCTAACTTGGCTAGCCTATATATATGTAGGATACTTTCCGGGTCACTTCTCTAGCACTGTTATCAGGCATGAGCCACTCAAATTCCATAGCAGTATGACAACCTAGGTTTGAGACACAAGTGGAAGAGGTTTCGATTGAAGTGATCACCATGGTAGTTTATCTTAATGCTGCACCACAAAAAGTGAGTATCTGGAATGGGAATGGGTGGTGTTGGGAATAGGTGTCAAACAACATTATAAGGAATGCCGATCCAGGCCTAGCAGGAAAGCTTGCAGATTGGAAAGGAATTCTCTGTGAACGTATGATGAACTGACAAATGTGAATACGAAGTTTGAGCCTTCAGCGGTTGGCACAAGCGCACGACTCATCCCACTTGCCTTATTCTGTTTGAGTCATTGCCAGGCATTCTAGTTTTCAGTCGGCCCATGATATGCTTCAGTACACCCCCTTATAATGTTTTGGTCTAGCACTATATAGTGAATCCCCATAATGTTGTAATTTTACATACCTGCGTATAATTAACTTCAGAAAATAGCATGCTTTGATATTGTTCCCTATATAGTGTGAATTACGTTCTTAAAGGTTCATTTATATTCATTGAGAAGTGCCTTTGCATGTGCATGCATGGTTACAAGTAGTAGTACACTAAAAGCAACTACTAGTTTTTAGAATATTCCAAGTTCCTTCTGTACTGAATACTAGTTCCCAGTCTCTTCCAAGAAAAAGAGATAGTGAACATGTTCAAAAGGCATCCACATAAGTGCAGATCTAAAAATTAAAGAGACTCCTGCAGTCGCAAGACCAACATCTGTCAAATCCAAGTATCACAGCACAAAACCAGCATTCTCTGTACTGTAAGCCTTGATCTTCAGACTTGGGTTCTGAGTGGAGAAGAGAGCTTGTAAATCGTCACAGCCAAAGATTACATGAACTTCTTTTCAAATATTCATTCGATATGAGTCGCCCACCGTTCAGTGTCCTGGGTTCCTAGCTGAGAGCAGCAAATCGATTCATCGTTAATTTTTTTCACTTAAAAATTGTAGTGGGCCACGAGCACAAAATTCAGAAAATAATGGTGACAAAAGAAAACAGCCTCGAGATTGAAGAATAACAGTGAAACAAATGATGTGATTCAGTGACGCCAATGTAAGCCAAGTAGCATTGTTTTGTTTCCAACCAATTGTTAACGAACCTACTATAACTTGCAGCTTGATACTTTGATACGAGATCATGCAACATCATACTTTGCTTCTTTTTTTTAGAAAAAGAGGATGACCCCGGCTTCTGCATCTGGGCGATGTATGCGGCCACTTTATTAATTATTCTCATAAGACCTTACAAAGTCATACAACAGTAAGACTAAAGCCGTCGTCTAAGCAACAAACTGTCGCTACACCTATCCAGTTGATGAAGGGGCGCAGATAGCCTGGGCCTAATACCAAACAGACATCGCAGCCAAGCCTAACATCTAAGATCTGAGACCCCAACCTAGCCACTTGCCGGGTCTGCGGCACACACTGGTCCGGCGTGCTCTCAGAGGCCGCCGCCGCCAACTGCCACCGCTCCATCTTCAGAACTGTACTGATGCATCAACTTTGCTCGGTCTAGCTATCGTCGACGCCACCACGGCGCCCAACGGCACCTCTTCCCTGCGCGCAAACAGCTGTACACGTCGCGGCCGCCACTGATACACCTCAGCGCCTTGCTGCCACGTACCACCAGCCGACACAGCTTGAAGCCCTTGGATGATCTGTCATGCGTAGCACCTGCCGACCAGGCATGACCAAGCGTAGCACCTGTCGGTCAGGCATGACTTGACATCTCCGCCGAACCTCCGTGCAAGACGAAGCCGCTCCACCTCCTACCTCTGACTTCCAGCGCTACTCCACAAAACGACGCTCCCAAAAGAGAAACGACACCGCAGTGCCGCCATCGTTCGGTCTGGAACACCAGATCCTAGGGTTTCCCCCGAAGCAATACGAGTGGGTCGACAGAAGTCACATGACGATGCCTTCATCAAGGTAACGACGTGGAACGCCGCCATCGCCCGCCGTCGGCTCGGTTTTCACCGGCAACTACATCTCACCGACTCGCAGCTGGTGCCAGATGACGGATCCCGAGATCCGAACACCCAGCCTCAGACCGACCACCTCTGACGGAAGAGATGACCACCACTGCCGGTTGCACCGATCAGAACAGATCTGATCGGAGATGCCGCCGACGAGACCACCAGGCCCTCCACGCCGCTGTCGCCGATCTGAAGACAGCATGCACGCCACCGCAGCCAAGCCGGCCGCCGCCAACCGCAGCCGCCGCCGCCCTGGCCTCCGCTGCGCCAAGCCGTCGCCGTCCAAGGACGGGCCGACCTCCCGGCGCCTACCGCCATCCGCCGTGCCGCAGATCCCAGATCGGTCGCGCCACCACACGCCTTGGGGTCCGCCCCACCCCGGAGACGCGCGAGAGAGGAGATCCCCCGCCACCGCCGTCGGCCCCCGGGCTTAGCCCGGCGGCGTCTTCCGGCGGCGGCGGAGGGAGGGGAGGAGGGAGTTTGCTGCGGCGGCGCCTAGGTTTCTGGCCGCCCGAGTCGCCCTAGGGGGAGGACGACGCGGGAGGAATTCCTGGACAAAGGCAAAGCATATCGCCGCTGGAATGCCGACAAGGCGTCCAAATAACTATTTCGGTTTTAACAAAGTTCCAACATTCAAGGATAATATAAATTATGAGACACACATCAAAAAGCAAAGATCACTTTAACGGAACATGTTACTGTACTTTACCTAGCAAATAACTATTTGTACAAATAAAGGAACAAATCATTCACTCCTGTACTGATATGATGCACTCACAAAATAAATAAGATCATTGCCAGGATGATGATGCTTTATGGAGTACTGTCTCATACAAGAAAAGAAACAAGTGGTCCTCCAGCAGGTGATTTGTTTGCTTTGAAAAATAAACATGGGTTATTTTGCTGTGTTTATCCTGGCGTGTGATGTGTGGATTATCAATAAACCTTTTAGAATACTTAGAAATGTTAAATTTGACCCTGTGATGATTGTTGATTGCTCAAGACAGTGTCCATATTATAGTAGTCCTGAAGTTTTGTAAGTGAGGAGCTATCCAAAATAACAAATGGACCTATTAGAATCAGTAAGCAAGGCTGCTTAGTAGTTAATAAATCCATAAAATAAAAATGTATAGATCATATTTTAATTGCGTGTTTTTATCGGCACGGTTTAGGATAATTAATGAAGATGGCTGCATGCATCGATTGATGCAAAGGCCGGGGGTCTAACCTCCTTTTCTAAAAAAAATTATGTATTTGTATATTGATACATTGGTAACAAATAACCCCTTGTCTTACAAAGTTTATTTCTAGCATTGCTAGAGGCATGTGTGGCTACATTGTGTTGGAGCTTGGAGTATGTACTTTTTCTAACAACTTTGATTTATACGTCTGAACCATAAAAAGTACAAACACTGTGATGTGTGTAAGGAACCAATTGTTGGCCAGTGAGCAGTGAGCAATAACTTTGAGTTCTCTAGTAAAACCGGACCAGAGCCTGGTTAGCCTATATATATGTGGGATACTTTATAGCAGGCACGAGCCACTCAAATTCCATAGCAATATGTCAAACTAGGTGTGAGACACAAGAGGAAGAGGGCTCAATTGAAGTGATCACCATGGTGGTTACATTATTCTTCATGCTAGCGTCGGAAAAGGAAGTATCTCGAATAGGAATAGATGGTATTGGAATGTATCTGCCGGTCTAGGTAAAGCTAGTGAGCCAGCGAGTTAGAGGCCCCGTCTCGGTCTCAGGACCGAGTAGTGACCCTCGCGAAGACAAAGTTTGAGCTTTCAACGGTTCACACAAGCAGACGTCTCCTCCGGATCTCAGGGCCCCGTTCTGCTGCACGGCTGCTGCAACGCCCTGTAGTAAGCCCGGACTCAACTTCAACTTTACCGGTCTTAAAATGGAAGAGACTCCCGCAGTCACAAGACAAAAATCCGATCAGATGCAAGTAGACCAGGGCATGGATAGCCCGGCCCAAAAGCCCGACATCCAGGCCAGTCTCGGACTCAGCTTTTCCCCCCAAAGCCCTGCCCGAAAGCCCGAAGAAAAGCCTGAACAGGGCATAAATCACTATTTTATTAGAAATATAGGTATAATATCATTTAAATGTCCTGAAATTCATTATTTTAATTGAATAGTGCACTATTTGTGTGTTTTGGGCCAGGCCGGTTCGGGCTTGGGCTTGGGATTTTGAGGTCGGGCTTTGCAAAGCTCGACCCGAACCAGGCCTGACACGAAGGATGTCCACGTTTAGATCCAAGTACCCCAACACTACAAAGACCAAAACACTAACTACATTAAGCACAGTATTTGTAAAGTAAGCCTGATCTTCAGGTCAACTTTGGTTCTGAGTGGAGAAGAGAGCCATAGTCAGAGATTACATAAACTTCTTTTCAAATATTCATGATATGAGCCGCCCACGGATCATATAGTCATGGGTTCATAGCTAAGAGCAACAAATTGACTCGTCGTTAATTCTTGCCCCTAAAAAATCGGAGGGGGCTAGAAACAGAAATTCAGTAAAATAATGGTGGCAAAAGAAAGCAGCCTTCAGACTGAAGAATAACAGTTAAACAAAATATGTGATTCAGTGACACCAATGTACACCAGGTAGCATTGTTTTGTTTTCAACCAATTGTTAAGGAACCTCCTTGTCATACTATAACTTGCAGATTCGGTACATTGGTATGAGAAACATGAAACATCATGTTCTAACAAATTTCAGCACTGAAGAACGACATACATGTGAGGTTGGTATCAAAGAGTAAATATCGCCTTCATGGACCATGTTACTGTGCATGACTTTACCTAGGAAATCATTATGTGCCAAGAAAGGAACAGGTTATGCATTATTGCACAGACTGAAGAATAACAGTTAAACAAAATATGTGAATCAATGACACCAATGTACACCAGGTAGCATTGTTTTGTTTTCAATTAATTGTTAAGGAATCTCAGATCTATTATGAAACATCAAGAACTATAACTTGCAACTTTGGTACTTTGAGAAACATGAAACATCATAATTTATCATGTTCTAACTTCTAACAAATGTCAAGATTCATGGACGACATAAATGTGAGGCAAGTATCAAAGAGTAAAGACCGCCTTCATGGAACATGTTTACTGTGCATGACTTCACCTAGGAAATCATTATCTATTCCAAGAAAGTAACAGATTATGCATTATTGTACTCATATGTGTTGGGATCCTCGTGCTTTTTATCCACTAACATGACACTACCAGTGCATTGTGATGCACCAACCAGCATGCTCTAAACAGTATCTGATCCCCATCACCTTGCATTGATCTGCTTGCAACATTGATCATGGATGGCACTCGACATGCTCCTACCTCTGTTTAGCTATAAATTCTTTGTTCAGCGGCCTCCCGACATCATCACTTCTCCCCACTATGCAGGAGGAATTGTCACGGAAGAAAATATACACAATCTGCAAAAAGACGAGCAGGCTTCATCCAGAGCATCAATGCAAAGTGAGAAGCAGGTTGCTCTGTACATTCGTAATAAATTCTAGCACTACTAGAGGCATACGTGGCTCGAGTTTGGAGTATGTCCCTTTTTGACGACTTTTATTTATACATCTCAACCATCCAAAGTACATAGACAGTGATGTGTGCAATGAACCAATTATTGCCAACGAGCAGTGAGCAATATATTTGAGTTCTTCCAGTCATGAACGCTAACTTGGCTAGCCTATAGGTGTCAAACAACATTATAAGGAATACCGATCCAGGCCTAGCAGGCAAGCTTGCAGATTGCAAAGGAACTCTCTGTCAACATACGATGAAGTGACAAATGTGAATACGAAGTTTGAGGCTTCAGCGGTTGGCACAAGCACACGACTCCTCTCGCTTGCCTAATTCTGTTACAGTCATTGTCACGCATTCTAGTTTTCAGTCGGCCCATGATATGCTTCGGTACACCCCCCTTAAAATTCTGTTTTGGTCTAGCACTATGTAGTGAATCCCCATAAAGTTGTAATTTTACATATCTGCAAATAATTAACTTCAGAAAATAGCATGTCTTGATATTGTTCCCTATGTAGTGTGAATTATGTTCTTAAAGGTTAATTATATTTATTGAGAAGTGCCTTGCATTGCATGTGCATGGTTACTAGTAGTAGTACACTAAAAGCAACTGCCCAGTTTTTAGAAATATAATCCAAGTTAATTCTGTACAATCTCTTCCAAGAAAAATAAAGGGTAGTATCTTCTGTACTAAATATACGGTCCAAATATCTTCCCAAAGAAAAAAAAATATCATGTTCTAATGGCATCCACGTAAGTTCAGATCTTAAAATGGAAGAGACCCCCGCAGTCCCAAGACCAAAATCCGTCAGATCCCAACACTTGGTACATCAAGCATGCTATTTGTATCCCAACACAAAGATCACAACACTCAGTACAATAAGCACGCTGTTTGTACAATAAGCCTTGATCTTCAGACTTTGGTCTAAGACTCTGATTCGAGAAAAAAGACACGGCCAGAGATTGCATGAACTTCTTTTCAAACATTCATTCGATACGAGCCGCCCACAGATCACAGTGTCCTGGGTTCCTATCTGAGAGCAGCAAATCGGTCCATCGTTAAATTTTGCCCCTTCAAAATTATAGTGGGCCATGAGCACAAAATTCAGCAAAATAATGGCGGCAAAAGAAAACAGCCTCGAGAATGAAGAATAGCAGTGAAACAAATGATGTGATTCAGTGACGCCAATGTAAACCAAGTAGAGTTGTTTTGTTTCCAACCAATTGTTAACAAACCTACTATAACTTTCAGCTTGATACTTCGATACGAGGTCATGTAACATCATACTTTGATACTTTGGTTCTAACAAAATTCTAACATTCAAGGATAACATAAATTATGAGACACATATCAAAGAGCAAGGATCACTTGAACGGAACATGTTACTGTACTTTACCTAGCAAATAATTATTTGTACAAAGAAAAAAAAAATATGCACTTATTTACTGATATGCTGCACTCAGAGCAGCGTATTATATTTTCAAATACCACATTCAAAAACTTGTTTATTACTAACTGAACATAGCTATATATACAGTAACTCATTGACCAAACTACTGAAATTGGGATGCATAATTGGGCGAACATTAAACTGCTAAATCCTCTCATATAAATATATTCAGACATAATATACTTTGAAGGCACAAAAGTACTCTTTCATCAGATCAGTACATTGTCTCACTAACTGTTCACATAAGGTAACTAATAGCAACTACTACGATACATTATTAACCTCATCGGTGACAGCCACTCTATAAACTCAGCAGGCTTCCTGTATAAATGCCAATGGATTTGGCGTCTCTCAATTTTAGCAAATCAGGATAAGTGTCATTTCTTGGATCATAACTTAGCAGAAATCCCTCTCCTGGCTCTCCATTACCAAGGATACCTTGTAGATTACCCTCTGCACTGAAGAAGATCTTCCCATCATCTAACATCAGAAAAGTGTAACTAAAAGGCCTAGCAACACGTGAAGGCATGCTGTATTTCTTAACCCAGATAACTTTCTCAAAATCTGTCAGAAACCACAAGTCCATAGATATGTTATGAATATTGTGAACCATAACCAAACAACCATTCAACTCAGCCAATGATAACTTGTTATGGCGCTGCTAGAAGGAGGGCGCGAGAGGGCTGGCCGGGGGCCTTTTTGCCCATGGCCGGGCAAGAGGGAAGGGATTTCCTTCTTAATTCTTGCTTGATTAGATTGATACATCTCCTCTCTTTATATAGAGAGGTTTACTTGACTCCCAAGCAAGGCTTACTTGACCCCTAAGCCAGCGACTCTTATCTCTAATTAACCCTAAGACTAACGGGTCCATTAGGCCCATTACGTACTCTAACACTACACCCCACCTGGACATGCAGCTTGTCCTCAAGCTGCAGCCTAACCAACTTATAACCATGACTCGATGCAACCCAAACCTAACACCTAAAAACAAGCCTTTTACATCTCGGCTTATTTTATTATTCTCAACCTGAAATGGACTGGGACGCTTTATTTTGGACCCTTTAACAAAAAGTGGACACCATCCGCACGTCGGACATGCATGTGTACAGCCACCTGGATCCCATGGACACCATCTGGACAAAAGGAGTGCATGTGTAGGACCACCTGGAAGTGGTCGCAAGAGTGACCAGCAGAGGCGCCCTTGCGGCGCCCGGTGACGGAATGTAGTGGTGCTACATGGTGCGTTGTTGTCGGTGACACCATGCCTTCTTCCTGCCGGACGACTGTTGGTCTGCACCGCACAGGGAAGAGTGGGGGGCTTGCGATGGAGAATGACGAGGAGGGGTGCGCCCCCCCAACCGCCAATGTCGCAGACTTGGAGGTCGCTGCCCGCGGGGAAAACAGCATGCCCGCTGCCCGTGGGGGAAACCGCATGCCCAAGATTCCCAGCGCAGCGGATGAGATCGAGGTCCTTTGCGCAGCGAAGGGCAACTTGGAGGAGCGGCAGCTGCAGACCACGCATCTCCCGCACACGCCGACGCGCTAGGAGGCTGCGCGCAGTAGCCTGCAGCCTCACCGCCGCCGACACGTGGCGGGTAGCGATCCAAGACGGAAGCAGTGACGGCGACGGCGGGGACTGGACTTGGTGGAGCGGGACTCCCGCCGGCGCGGTCGATGTGGGGCCGGAGCTAACCGGCGGTGGCTGCTGCAGCTGCAGCGGCTGCAGCAGTGGTGCACCGGGCAGCGGCAGCGGCTGCTGTGGCGGAGGCCGGCAGGAGCGGTGGCTGCCAGTGCAGCCAGGGTTGGGCGGTGGTGGCGATGGATGGCAGCTGTGGCCCGACGAGCGCGGCGAAGGCCGCCTGGTGCGGCGGCTGCCACGGCAACCACGGCGGCGCGGGGGAGGCGACGGGCGCTGGAGGCGCGGCAGGAGCCGGCGCCGGCCACTGCGGGGCGGCGGCGGGCGACAGCTGCAACTGGGGCAGTAGCGTCCCAGCGAATGCCGGGGAGGCCCCTGGATGCGGCGAGTACCACGGCCGGGCCGGCAGCCCGGCGGTGGCGGTCAGCAGCAGGGGCGGCGGTGGCCCGTAGGGGCTGGCCAGGTACAGCCGGATCCCCTGGACGGCTGTGACGAGGTCGTTGAGGACCCCGGCAGCCGACATCTGTGCGGTGGCGGCGCCAGAGGATGCGACCAGCGGCGCGGACGGGGAGGGCAGCGGCGCGGTGTAGATGGCCAGCAGCGGAAGCGACGGGGTGGGAGGCGACGAAGACATGATCGGAACTGAGCTACCTGATACCAAATTGTTATGGCGCTGCTAGAAGGAGGGCGCGAGAGGGCCGGCCGGGGGCCTTTTTGCCCAGGGCCGGGCAAGAGGGAAGGGATTTCCTTCTTAATTCTTGCTTGATTAGATTGATACATCTCCTCTTTTTATATAGAGAGGTTTACTTGACTCCCAAACAAGGCTTACTTGACCCCTAAATCAGCGACTCTTATCTCTAATTAACCCTAAGACTAACGGACCCATTAGACCCATTACGTATTCAAGTTTTGAGTAACTGTAATCCTCGTTCTCTTGCACAAACATCTGCACATGTTCTGGACCATGTAGAACACCCCACTCTTCCGTCTCAAGGTTGAAATAAGCTACCCTACCACGCTCAATGGTTATAACCCCAGTTTCAATGTTGTGGAGTAAAAGTCCATCAAAAAGTACACCATCCCATGGACGACCACCCATCTCATCTTGCGACCGCTACAGATACGGGACGGAGGGTCCTGTTTTCTTCTCCAGCTTCCATTGTTCATGTCATCAAAGGTGATAATCTCACATGCCTGCCGTTCACCAATTCTAGAGACACGTAGTGCCTTGTACTCTCTGGTAGAGGAGACCTGCCCAATTGCACACGACTGGATTTGGCAGCGCCATTTGTTCATTCCCTTCACCTGTAGCTCATGGAGCAATTCCTCTGAAAAATCAATCGGCAAGGTGATGGTAGCTCCACTGGCCGGGTTCAGCACCCAGAAAACCGGAGAGAACAAAACCCAGTTGAAACAGACGAGGTCTAGCCGCGTGCGTGCAACACGGATGATATCGCCCTTGCTTGTGAGCCGGTGAACGGCATCACCCGACTCGTTCACCAAAACAATCTCATAGCCGTTGTTTGGAAACCTCTTCACGACGTTGCCCAACAGATCCGAAATAGCAACGCCGTTGACCTCACCGTCGTCGCGGTAGGCAATGGCGAGGAGCGGGGGCGCCGTGTGGTGGCGGCACATGTGCGCCGCGATGAAGAATGGGTCGGAGGTGAGGGCGCGCCAGGAGGGGCAGACAGCGCGGAGGCGGCAGAGGTCCTTGGCCGGGATGCGGAGGAGGACCTCGTACAGCACGTACGTGGGCAGGTCGCCGGAGCTGGAGGCGGCGGGGCACGGCTTCAAGGACGACATCGCTGCGGTAAGTAGATCCCATGAGCAAGCGAGGGAACCAAATTGACGATGGGTTCAGATGCGGTTGTGCGCCGAGGAGACGAAGGAGTTGGAATTACCGAGAGAGCTGGCGGCAGTGAGGCAATTGCCGGAAACGAGATGCCGGAGGGGAAAGCGGCCGGCGGTGAGTCGGTGGCCGCCGCACAGGTCGCGTGTTTAGTTTCAAAAATGCTAGACTTATCAAACCAGCTACGTAAAGCTACGGGGCCTATTTCCCCTCCAACCAAATCAGGCCAGCTCATCTTCTTTTACGTAGGTTACGTTTTTTTTTAGAAAAGGGGAAATACCCCAGCCTCTGCATCAGAACGATGCATACGGCTCATATTATTAAAAACAAAAAGTGTCACAAAGTCTCCAACATGTTCAAGGTCTAAAAGACAACAAGCCTCTCAAACTAGCGTAAACAAAAAGCCACAACCGGCTGGCAAGAAAATAGGAGCACTACATGCCTATCCTATTACATGACCGCCATCCAAACCAGTTGAAAATAACCCGAGCTACCATCTCCCATCGGGTAGACGCAGTAGCCAAACGCCCCCTGGCCTCCGTCGGAGTGAGTAGCGACCACATACGGATCAATGCTGTGGCCCTGAAGACAACCTGCAAAAAGTGAAAGTTCGTTGCTTTGTTAAAAACCAAATCATTTCTGCAGTTCCATACTGCCCATAACAAAGCACACACGCCAACACGAATGTGTCTTGCTATTTCCAGGTCTACCCCATCAAGCCATGTTCCAAATAACATATTGATAGAGGTAGGTGGAGTAATATTAAAAGCAATATTAATCGAACGCCAAAGAGTCTTAGCCAGTGGACAATCTAGAAAGAGGTGCCTGATAGTTTCGTTACAATCACAGAAACTACACCTAGCAGAACCCACCCAATTGCGTTTTGCCAGATTATCCTTTGTCAAAATGACTTGTTTATGCACAAACCACATAAACACTTTAATTCGCAAAGGTACCTTAACTTTCCAGACGTGCTTCGAGCACGGAATGACACTAGTATTAATGACATCCAGATACATGGATTTGACCGAGAACCTACCATCCTTAGTCAGTTTCCAAATCAACCTATCTGGTTGCTGAGACAGCTGGACATCCATCAGCCTTCGTACAAGATGAAGCCATGCCTCCCAACGATCGCCTACTAGTGTCCTCCGGAAGCTAATATTGAGAGGCGTGGACTGTAAGACAGATGCAACGTATGCTTCTCGACGTTGAACAATGTTATACAGTGTGGGATATTGACGCGCCAGAGGTGTTTCTCCTAGCCACGTATCCTTCTAGAACCTCGTACTAGCCCCATCACCGACTAAGATTTTTACCCTGTTAAAGAAGAAGGGCTTGACCCTCATCAACCCTTTCCAAAACGGTGAATCAGTCGGGCGCACCGTGACATGAGCCAAAGTTTTTGATTGAAGATACTTATTACGCAGAATTTGAGCCCAAGTAGCCTCTGTCCCGGACGAAAGTTTAAAAAGCCACTTGCTAAGGAGACATCTATTCTTGATCTCTAGATTTTCAATGCCTAGACCGCCTTGGTCCTTGGGCCTACAAATGATATCCCATTTGGCAAGCCTATACTTTCGTTTCAACTCATCGTTCTGCCAAAAGAACCGGGATCGATAAAAGTCTAACCTCTTCCTAACTCCCACCGGGCCTCAAAAAAGGATAAAAGAAACATAGGCATGCTGGTGAGGACCGAATTAATCAGAATTAATCGACCTCCATATGACATGAGCTTCCCTTTCCAACAGCTTAGTTTCTTTTCAAATCGATCCTCAATGCACTTCCACTCCTTGTTCGTGAGCTTAGGATAATGAATGGGTATGCCTAAGTAAGTAAACGGTAGCGAACCCAACTCACATCCGAACAATTGCTTATACGCCTCCTGGTCCTCACTAGCTCTTCCAAAGCAAAACAGTTCGCTCTTATGGAAGTTAATCTTGAGTCCAGACAATTGTTCAAATAAGCACAACACAAGCTTCATGTTCCT
The DNA here is from genome assembly GCF_002162155.2 of Triticum dicoccoides. Classification (NCBI taxonomy): domain Eukaryota; kingdom Viridiplantae; phylum Streptophyta; class Magnoliopsida; order Poales; family Poaceae; genus Triticum; species Triticum dicoccoides. The sequence continues at coordinate 541,260,872 of NC_041388.1, forward strand.
TGCTTTCACCAAGTCATGCTCCATAAAGATGATCGTATCATCAGCATACTGCAGAATGGATATACCCCCATCAACTAGGTGTGGAACCAAGCCCGAAACCTGCCCCGCCTCCTTAGCCCGGCCTATTAAAATAGATAGCATATCAGCCACTATGTTGAATAGAATGGGTGACATGGGATCACCCTGTCTTAGACCTTTGTGTGTCTGGAAATAGTGACCTATATCTTCATTCACTTTAATCCCTACACTCCCTTTTTGTGTAAAGGACTCGATTTGGTCTCGCCAAGCCTTGTCAAATCCTTTCATACGCAACGCCTGATGAAGGAAAGGCCATTTAACTTTATCGTATGCTTTTTCAAAATCCACTTTAAAAACCACACCATCAAGTTTTTTTGAGTGGATTTCATGGAGCGTTTCATGCAAGACGACCACCCCTTCAAGGATATTTCTATCCGGCATGAAAGCTGTCTGGGACGGTTGCACAACCAAATGCGCAATCTGCGTGAGTCGGTTCGTCCCAACCTCTGTGAAAATTTTGAAACTGACATTAAGCAAGCAAATGGGTCTGAACTGCTCAATGCGAATAGCCTCTGTCTTCTTAGGAAGAAGAGTTATCATTCCAAAATTGAGCTTGAACAAATGAAGCTGACCAGTAAACAACTCAAGAAACATGGGCAACAGGCCATCTTTAATGAAATGCCAGCACTTTTTGTAGAACTCCGCCGGAAACCCATCTGGTCCTGGCGCTTTATTATTTTTCATTTGTGCAATGGCCTCATACACCTCCTTCTCCGTAAAAGGGGCAGTCAAAATCTCATTCTCTTCTATCTCAAGTTGGGGAACATCCTCAACTCTTGACTCATCCAAGGACACAAAACTCTCTTTTGGAGGGCCAAACAGCTGCTTATAGTAGTTGGTAATGTAAACTTTCAGGTTTTCCTGACCAACTATCGTTCCTTCATCTTGTTCTAATTGAAAAATTCTCTTCTTACGATGCTTTCCGTTAGCAATCATATGAAAGAATTGAGTGTTATCCTCTCCTTGGACAACCTTTCGAACCTTAGCTCTCAAAGCCCATTTCAATTCCTCCTCACGGGGAAGCTCTTTCAGCCTTAACTCGGCCTCCACTTTAGACTCCAACTCACTGGTATCTAAGACCGAGGTTTCAGCTTTTAACTCGATGGTATGAATCATCATAAGGATCCTTTCCTTCTCCGCCTTATAAATTCCATTCGTATGCTTAGCCCATCCACGAAGGAACCTTCGCATATGACGAATCTTGCATTGCCACCGCTCAATGGGTGACCTTCCCCCCGAGTCTTTAGCCCACTCTCTAGCTAACAAATCAATGAATCCTTCTCTTTCAAACCAAGCAAGTTCGAAGGAGAAAATATTCTTATTACCCAAATGAGTTGGAGCCCCTGAGTCAACTAGTAGCGGTGTGTGATCCGAGATACCTCGTGTCAATGCCTGCACCGTTACCAGAGGAAACTTCTGTTCCCAATCGACACTCGCCAAAACACGATCAAGCTTCTCAAACGTCGGAACCGGTAGCGAGTTTGCTCAAGTGAATTTCCTACCCGAAAGCTCTATCTCTCTGAGATCCAAGCTCTCTATGATAGTATTGAACATAAAGGACCATCTGCCGTCAAAGTTGTCATTATTCTTTTCCTCCTTTCTTCGAATAATGTTAAAATCACCCCCCACTAAGACGGGTAGTGGCTCATTCCCGCAAACTCGGACTAAATCAGCCAAGAAATCTGGTTTAAGTTCGGGTTGCGCAGCCCCATAGACTGCCACCAAAGCCCAATCAAAACCATCTGCTTTAGTTCTTACCCGAAACTTGACCGCAAACTCACCCATCACTACACTCCGAACCTCCAACGTTTTGCACTTAACCACGAGTAAAACCCCACCGGATCTTCCTCGAGGTGGGAGGCAGTGCCAATCAAAATCTACCCCCCCTGCTAAGGTACTAAGAAACTGCGCGGAAAAATTAGCTCGTCCAGTCTCGGACAAAGCAATAAAGTCTAAGTGATGTTCAAGAGAAGCCTCTGCTAGAAAACGTCTTTTAGCCAAGTCTTTAAGACCTCTGCTGTTCCAAAAGATGCCTCTCATATTTCATCATGAAATTTTTTGGAGGTACGGATCCTAGCACTTCTACGCACAGCCAACACCGGGTAAACCTTACGTTTCCGGGTCCTCTTAGGCTTAACCCCAACATCAGAAGGTTCGGCACGCTCGGAATGAGCCTCTATGGCCACAGACTCCACTTCTAGGTTAGTGGTTTCCGGGGAGGGATACTCATCCTCCTCCTCCGTCTCCTGAACCGCAGGATCAAGATCAGCACACAAGCCATCAAGAACCCTAACCCCTAGCGCATCAATCTCCGACTCATTCATCGTTTTAACTGCAGCTATGTTACGAACCAACTCTAACGCTCGTTCAGCTTCCAAGTCTAGCATATCATTAACAGACTTAGAGATCTCTAGATCATTATTACCAAGAAATACTCCTAGTTGGTTTGCATTTTGAACAATCTCATCATTGGTAAAATGCATAATAGAATTAGCCTTGTTAACAGACATACCAGTGGAAAGCTCGACGTCCCGCAACTTGGCCGCCCTCAACGCGCACCTGAGCTGCATGTCGTCAACATCCGGGTGCTCCTGCAGTCTCCCGCTGACCCGTCTCCCTACAGAGACCGGATCCGGGATCCCACCAAACGCGATGACCTCCTCGCGAGGAGTAGCGCTAGGGAAAGAGCCTCCTGTCGTCCCCTAGCAGCGGTGACCATCGCCGGGGCCACCGGAGCAGCAACCAAAGATGACGAGATCTCCATCCCGCCGATGCTCGAGACCGGTGAACACATCCTAGCGCAACCCAGTGGTGCCGGTGCCGCAGTGAGCACACCCGCCGGCCTGCCCTCCATAGCAGCAGCAGGAGAAAGGACGGCCTCCTGCGCGCCCGTTTCCCCGCTAGCCGACGGCCTCGCCAAGGGGGCCACGCCGCCCCTCGGCTCCGCCCGCGTCAAAGACCCAGAGGGTCGAGCCTCCTGCTCGACAGCTCCTCCCGCAGCCACTGGCTCCGCCACCATAGCCATGGCCGACGGAGAAACAGGAACCAAAGACGGGACCTCCTGCCCCACAACACCTGCGTCCTCCACAGACCTCCCCAAACGCAAACTGAGCATCGGACTCGGAGGACCAGCCATATCACCCGACAACCTCGGCGGCGCCGAGAACGCCCCAATAGAGCCCAACTGAAGAGTGGTAGTTGGTACTGTGCTAGACGGCCCAACAGGTGTGGAGTCAACATTATCAGACGGACCCGACGGTCCCATAGCCTTGTCCTCATTACTCTTTGCACTATCATCCTGGTTCCCCGAACCCCCTCCTCCCTCAGAAGTATCCATGGGATTATCGTCCTCAAACTCATTGAATAGATCAGGATCCTCATACTGAACGTCCAACTGATACAAAACGCCTGCGTGAGTCCAAGGCACCACGTCTGGCAAGAACTGAATATTGGCGACACTGACTAGCAGCCGTGCCACCCCATGAGCCCGAGTGAACTGCATATCCACCTGCTCGGTCTTACCAATCAAAGACCCCAGACTCCAGGTCACCAAGAAACTGTCCAAAGGATCAGACGGGGCACCAGAGAAACGAACCCAAATCTGAGTTAACTGCGTGCCCTGTGGCTCTTTCTTTTTCCACTCATCGAATTCCAGCACAAAGCTAGTACCTGTGACCCTGCTCATACCAAACTTGAGAATCCTCACCTGATCCTCCTTAGACGGGAAATCCACTTATATGAGTTATCAGAGATCTTAAGTAAGGACCACTGAAAATTTCCCGGAGCTAGCTCTCTCAACTTTTGAATAATCTGTGCTTCGGTCAAAGGCCCGTGAACCACCTTCACTACACCGGGGAAGGATGTTTCCACTATGGGCGCAGAAGGCTCCGCAGACGGAGATTCAAAAAACATCAACTCCAAACAACACACTCCGTAAATCTGGACGGATGGTTTTGGCCCCAACATAAGAGGACAGTCGACCGCCGAGTGTTTAGGCTTCCGGCACAGATCACATAACTCCGCAGTACACTGAACCAAAAAGTGACCCGGTTCCCCGCAGCGGAAACAAGTGAGCTTCTTCTTCTTAGCCGCCCACTTGGACAACTTGTCACTCTCGGCCTTGTCGGAACCATGCTCAGAAGCAGAATCACCAGTCTGCATAGGCTCAGGCAGCGAGACTGCAGCCAAAGCCTGCACCGTCTCCACCGCCACCTGGGGTAAATCTGATGCACCCTCCGCTACCTCCGTAACTGTAACAGGCCTTGCATACCGAGGCTGTTGTTGCCTCCGGTTCCCGCCCCGACCTCCACGAAAGCGTCCTAGGAAAGCACGGTTGTTAGGACCAGGCGCGCCCTCGACGAAATTTCCGGTCGGTCCTTGGAAACCCCTGTTATTATTGCCACTGTCCACCCAAGCATGACCACGGCCCCCTCCGGTTGAGGAAGAACCCCTGTGCAGACCAACACCATAAGCGTCATAGCCGTCATCGCCCCACTGTCCGCGTAGTGGGTTACGGTCATCTCCCGCCGACACACCCGTCCCAAAGCCAGTGGAACCCTGAGTAACAACGCCTGGACCTCCCGCCATTTGCCTCGGCCATGGTCGCTGTGTCGGCGGCGTCTCTATCCTAGAAACCGGCGCCGGTGTCGGCCGTGGCCCGGAAACAGGTTGTAGTGGCGGATGCATCGGGCCTCGAGGCGGAGCAGGCGCCCTCGGCGCGAGCGAGGTCACCGCCCCAGCCGGAGTCGGAGACGGCGCCCGGAGTGGAGGTAGCGCATCCCCCCTGGGGGGAGGCGGAGCTGCCCCTCTGGGTTGCCTCGCTGCTGGTGGAGGCGCCGCCCTAGCCATACCCGGAGCCGGCGGCGCCGCTGCCCCGGCCGTAGCTCCCGGGGTGGTCACGGCTTTCTTCGCCGGCGGTGGTGGTTTGGGCGGCATGGCGCCGTCACCAGCCGACTTCCCAAGATCAGAGGACCCTGAGTCCCGCCTGACACGACCGCAAACAGATGATGGAAATCCCACCCGACCATGGCGGCGAACCCTAGCGAGAAAAACGCCTCGACAGGGAGACGATCGTGCATGTGATGGCTCACGATCCGGCGCAATCTCATGCACGTAGGCATCGACCGTCCCCTCGCCAGAAACCGGTTTTGCCTGGGCCTCCAGCCCCGCTAATCCCGGCCCACACTTAGCCACATCAATCGCACCAGGCATTCCGGTTGAAGAAGGGCCCGTACCGTGGCCCACTACTCCGAGCCCGTCAGAACCCAGTAAAGAATTCAAACGCCTGATCCGATCCGCCCTAATCACAGACGAACGATCGCTCGCCGGCTCCGGCCTCAGCGCCGCCGGCGGCCGCCGACCCTTCTTCTTCTTCCGAGTCACAAGAGTCCAGTTATCCGGCAAGAAATCAGACAACGTTACCGTTTTTCTCAGAATCTTTGGAATCGGACCGCTCCACGGCTTCATGCCCGGCTTCGAGTTTTGAACTAGAGTGCGCCGATTGGTCTTGATATCAGACTCCGGTGAAGAACGAGCCCTCGGCGAGGCGAAGGTCACCCCGCAGCTACCTTCGTAGATGTTTCGCCCTCGACCTGGTCCTCGTCGTCACTGTCCATAAGCGCCCAAAACCTCCCTCCCGGTCTCGCATGAACCACAGGCTCCGAAAGATCGATCACCTCCGGTGATCTCAGTTGAACATCCACCTGCATACACTCACAAACAACTACATCATATAAATCAAGAATGAATCTAGAACCAACCTCAATCTTGCCGCCATCCGGAAGATAGTCGCCAGTGAGGACGTCATTGTCCAAATCTAGGAGAACCATCCATCTCGAACGTGGAGAGAAGCGAAGTCGCCCTTCGATCCAGACGGCGGAGTTGATCCCTTCAGAAAAATTCGTCCGCCATTGAATCAAACTCCTCTCTTCTCGTCCGATCTCACCCGGCTGCAGATCGCCGCGAGCGCCACTCGACCCTCCCTTCTCCTCCGTTCCTCCCGACGGCGCCGCCGCCAAGATACTAGGAGAGGCTGGTTGGATCACAGGCGCCGGAGCGCATCCATCAGAGGAAGGGTGAAGGAGCAACGGCAGCGATCCGGCCGCCTCTGGTAGCCTAGTCGTCGCCGCGCCCTCCGCCGCGCCCTCCGCGGTGCCCTCCGCGTCGCCCTCCGCCGCGCCTTCCGCGGTGCCCTCCGCGTCGCCCTCCGCCGACATATCTCGGGTGACCGGGACACGCACTGTTGTTGACCCTAGGTTACGTAAAAATCTTTACGTAGATGTAGCAAAGCTCAGTTAGTTTAGGCTTGTGGGACAGCAAGGGCTCGACAGCGAAATGTCCAATTTCGGCTATATCAAAATGTGCCTTAGGCTATTAATTCTTTTGCGACCTGAGAGGTTATGGCCCATGCTGAATTGTTTTGCAATCCGAAGTCCCCAAGTCCCCTTTCTTTTTGGCCACTGCTCGGCGCCAGCGCGCCGGCCGAAATTTCGGCCGGTCGGCCCCCGCTGTCCAATTAGCTTGTCCTTTGCCGGTGAGCACGGTTGCAACTCTAGTGCACGTGGTTGTAGCAAAATCCTTGACGACGGTATCGCCGGTTGCAGCTCCAACGAGCACGGTTGTAGCATGTGCGAGCATGGTTATAGCAAAAAACGTCTGACGACGGCATCGCCGTTTGCATCTCCGGTGAGCACGGTTGTTGCATGTGTGAGCATGGCTGTGACAAATCGTCCGACGGCGTCGCCGGTTGCAGCTCGAATGAGCATGGTGGCAGCTCTAGCGCACATGATTGTAGCAAAATCCTCGACGACGGCGTCGCCAGTTGCAGCTCCACTGAGCACAGTTGAAGCAACGCCGAAAACTGATGGTAGCTCTTGTGGTATACGGTTGTAGCATTCGCCTGTGCGCCTGTGCAGCTGTAGTGTGGAGAGCTTGCCGGCCAGGGCAATGGATGTGGGAGGAGCAACGTCAGAATCCGCAGCTGAATTGGGGGACGAGCCACCGTTACATAGTGAGCGGACATGGCCGAGAACAGAGAGAGAAAGAAGAGAACAAGGCCGCATCGTTGAACAGAGATAAGGCAGCAAGAAACAAGTGGCGTCGGGGTCACGGAAGGAATATCCTATACCATGTGGACCCGTAAGAGACGCACGCGAGACCGGCCCGAACTTGGGTCGGCAGTCCGTCACGAAACATTTTCCTTTCTTTTCTCTCTCTTCTTTTAGCGACTCAAGAATTCTTGCTGAAATTGGCCGCCGCTGCCTTCCCTTTGCTCCAACGCATGGAACAGTGGAGAGTTGACAACTGGACATGGGGAAAAGAGGCAATAGTCGCTGGCTGCAATCTGGGATGCCACATGGGCGCTTGAGCTACGATCCTCAGTGGGGGAGCTTGAAAGAAATTTCAGGAGGGGCGAACATTTTTTTTCTTCCTCAATACAGAACTGTATTACTACGACAAGTTAGATATTGAAAAGTATTAAGAAACTTAGATAAGTATATTAATCGCATTTCTAACATTGATTATATCTATAGAAGCTAGTCTATGGAAAAAAATACCAAAATATTATTTAACCATGGAGTATTGAGTTAATCACACTAAAAATCAGATCTTCGTTTCTTTGTGCTCTTAAATGGCAAGAACATCTGCAATCATAGAGGAGGTTGAACAGGGTTTTTTTCGTGAATAGGTTGAACAGGGGTTCTGACCCGGTTAATGTCAATTCATTAGTTTTACATTCACCTCTCTTTCTTTTGTAAAATGCATCAATGGTTTTCTTTAACCATCACTACCAGTTCTGTAAACAAAAAGAATTAGTACAAAAAATATGACCTATTCAAAACTTTCCCCAATAAATTAAGACTACTCTTGCTTGCTTGCTGCTCACAAGCTCACTGCATGCGGCGTCGACCTCTTCGCCACAGTCGGTGTCAAAACCGGCGGATCTCGGGTAGGGGGTCCCGAACTGTGCGTCTAAGGTTGATGGTAACAGGAGACATGGGACACGATGTTTACCCAGGTTCACGCCCTCTCTATGGAGGTAATACCCTACTTCCTACTTGATTGATCTTGATGAATATGAGTATTATAAGAGTTGATCTACCACGAGATCGTAATGGCTAAACCCTAGAAGTCTAGCTTGTATGACTACGGTATTGAGTATCTCTCTCTCTTCCGGACTACACCCTACGGTTTATATAGACACCGGGAGGATATAGGGTTACATAGAGTCGGTTACATAAGATGGAATCTTCATAGTCGTTCGCCAAGCTTGCCTTCCACGCCAAGGAGGGTCCTATCCGGACACAGGTACAGTCTTCGGTCTTCATATCTTCACAGCCCATCAGTCCGGCCCATAGATAACAGGCCGGACGCTCGAGGGCCCCTTAGTCCAGGACTCCCTCAGTAGCCCATGAACCTGGCTTCAATGACAAGGTATCCGACGCGTAGTGCTGTCTTCGGCATTCCAAGGCGGGTTCCTCCTTCCGAACTCCCGAATAGTCTCCAGACGACTTGATCGTGTCCGGACCTGTAACACACACCGCACACAACCGCGGAGAGAATATAATAACACACGAGTCCTATCTGTTGACAGCTTTAGTAATGTGACTTCACGCCTGTCCGGTCATAATTTTGAGCCGTTTTTCGCCCCACGTTTTGAGACGCGGTTGTCATTGGCATGTCTTGTCAGCAGAGATCGTGTCCCCTTATTACGGGATTCTCATCAATACGAGCGTGGGTAACCCAAACCGCATAGCCCTTGGGAGCAGGCGAATTTTAAGGCGGATGGGGGGCGTTCAATGTTCACCGCCCTTATAAGGAGATAAGATTCCCCTACCTTCTCCCACGCGTTCTTCCTTCCTCTCCGTTCTCGAGCTCGAACGCCCAAGTCCTCATTTGTTCCCATTCAAACGAACACCCAACCATGTCCGGATCCGGACCCGGCGGCAAGTGGATGGCCTCCTCCGTTAAGAGGAAAAATATAGAGGGGCTCCGAGAGGCCAGATACCTGGCCAAGGAGATCGTTTACCGACTTCCGGCCAAGGGACAGATCGTCCCCACCCCCGAGCCTCATGAGAGAGTGGTGTTCCTCACGCATTTTGTCCACGGGTTAGGGTTCCTTCTCCACCAGTTTGTCCGTGGACTGATGTTTTATTATGGGCTAGATTTCCATGATCTAGCTCCCAACTTTATCCTCAACATCTCTGCATTTATAGTCGTGTGTGAGGCCTATCTCCGCATCCCACCTCATTTCGGCCTATGGCTGAAGACCTTCAATGTGAAACCGAAGGTGGTGAGCGGTCAATAGGCAGAGTGCGGAGAAGCTATGTTGGGTAGGATGCCCAATGTCACCTGGCTCGAAGGTTCTTTCGTGGAAACGGTGAAGGGGTGGCAATCGTGGTGGTTCTACATCACCGAGCCGTGCGACACCAACTAGACGACGCCCCCGAATTCCGATCCGGAGCTCTGATGCGGCTCACCTCCTAGAAAGAGAAGGGCCTAACCTGGGGTTCTCCGGGCGAGCTGACAGGACTCCAGACGTGTGTCCAGAACATGATATCCAATAGGATCAAGCTTGTCAATGTGATCCAGGTTATGCTCATCCGCCGAATCCTCTCGTGCCAATGCCAGACTTGCTATTTGTGGGAATTCGATCTTGCCAAGCACCAGACGCTGTTAGAGCTCTTCGGCACAATGCACGAGGATATCTGGAAAGTGCTTTTCAAGGCCGACGAGACGCCATCGCCTACTACCGAGGATCGTGTGCTTAGCTCAAAGCGCCAACCCAATTCGGTAAGTTCTTTCACGCTCTCAAGGCATAATATTTACTAGCGTATTGTGAGAAAGAAGTCTAAGCTCTCCTATCAATTTTTCCTTAGGCCTGGACCGACATAGCGAGGCGGATTAACTGTCCAACCCCACTACCCGAAGACGAAGATACCCCACTCCTAACGAAGATGTTGTTCCCGACGCCTTATGAAGTGCTAGAGAAGAATACCAAGAAGGCGGCCAAGGGGACCAGGAGTGGCCTTCGGCAAAAGGATACTACGGACCTGTCATCCAAAGACGAGACTGACCCTTCGGTCGCCGAAGACGACGAGGAGGAGGAGGAGGAGGAAGACAACTCCCCCCTGAGGGGGGAAGGAAGAAAAGGGTGACCTCCACGAACCTGGAGGTGAAGGCACCCAAGAGGGGGAAGGGCTCCCTCGCGGATAACTCCGCGTGGGATGTCGATAGCAGTCTGAAACGAATGCCCCGGACCAAGCCTCGGGCCGCTTCGTAAGTACCGAAGACCTTATGCTCATCCAAATGTATGGCCCTTCCCCTTTGCCATATTAATATGTTTAATTTATGCTATTGTAGTCCGGCCCGCGACAGTTCTCTGCAATCCTCGACAGAGGGCTTGCTAGACTCAAAGGAGATGGCTAGCATGTCACCGCCACCTGTTCACTCTACCTCGCCCAAAGGTGATGACGAGGTGGTGTCCCAAAGGGCCTTTCCTGACCAAGGGGAGGCTCCGGAGATCGTCAAGGCGGCGTCCAAGGCTGACGCCACGGCCGCCGGACACATGGGGGAAGAAGCCCCCATGGGGACTGATGGTGGGGACCGAATTTCATTCGGCCCTCAGCCGGGTATCATTCCGGAGATCTGCACGGCCCCGGAGTCCGGCGAATGACCTTCCATGAAAGGAGGGGGTGTGCCTGTTCTGTTGGTGACCTCCGTCCAACCAGAGGCGCCGGATGATCTGCTGGAAGCACTGCGAGGCGCTTCCATTGTAGATGAACACCGTGTCCTCATGGGTACGGTGATCAAAAAGGTTTAGTAAGCCAAAAGCGGGCTGACCGAAGCCTGCACTAGCCTTTTAACAAGCTTTGAGGTAATAATAATTGTAGAAAGAATACCACAGCGTAGACAGTAGCCCCTGATGCTCTGTTCGGTGTTCGGAAAGAAAAGCCGAACAGAGGATCAAAAAAAATTTCGCAGGAGTCTAACATATGATGTCTATGTAAATAAGCAGGCGTCGCTGCTGGCTGCTGCCGCTCATACCGCGGAGGTCTCCAAACTGAAGCGGCGCCTGGAGCGGGCCGAGGAGGAGCTCAGCCTTGTGAAGAAGTGGCTGGAGGACAGCCAAGGTATGTAGTAACCTGTGCGTGTGTGTTAGGAAGGATGAATACTTCGTGCTGACTAAAGTGGCATGGACTATGCTAGGGGCCACGACCGAGGTGGCGGCCCTCAAGAAGGCATTAGCCGAGGCCGAGGACAAAGCGGCCAAGGAACACGCTCTACACGAAAAGCATGAGGCCCGGGTCAGCGAGGTTCGGCAAGAGCTTTAGGATGTCGTCAAGAAGTACGAGTCCCTGGAGCGTGATTCTAAGACGCGGGCGTCCGAACTTGCGAAGGCCCGCCAGAGCGCACAAGAGGCTCGAGCCGAGGCCTAGAGTGCCCTTCAGGAACTCCAGGCGGCTAAGAAGATTGCGGCGGGTAAGGCTTTCATTATGCGAAGCAAGTCTATGAAGGAAACGTTCCTTTTACTTACCCGAATTTGGTGCTCTACAGGGGCGTTTACGGATTTGCTGTGCAGCGTATCCGATGCTGCTGAATTCTATCGAGCCAAGGAAGGGAGTTTGGCGGAGAAGCTGTTCTGGTCTCAATATCTTGGACCAGAACATCCGGTATCCTTCAGCGACCAGCTAAAACAGTTGGTCGAGCTGCACAAGGCGGCCGAGCTGGCCATGAGGGACCTGATAGTCCGACTATGGCCTACCGCGCCAATACCCAATAGCTACTTCGGGCTTGTGAAGCGGCTTGTTAGTGACTGCCCGCGGCTTGAGGTCGTAAAGCGGTCGGTCTGTATTGAAGGTGCCCGGATGGCCTTTGTTCGCTGCAAGATGTGGTGGGCGAAGATGGACGCCGTCGAGCTGACCAAGGGGCCGCCGAAGGGCAAGGAGCACCGCACACCCGAGCGCTATTTTGCGGATGTCCTAGAAGGGTCTTGTATTGTAGCCACGCAGTGCGGGCAGGACATTATTTTCGAATGAATACACTCGTGTTTTGTCTTGTATGATGACAACAAATCCGCTTTGTAATATACTTTTTATTATGTTTTGATTGTAGCCTCCTGTGCGGCCGTGTTATATGAAATCTGAGGGTTGCCCAGTCGTCGGCTTCTGCCCTCACGTAGGTAGTACGGAGGTGTTCGGGATGGTATCTAAACAATCTTGATCCAATTATATGGTCCTTGAAGGAGTTGTTTAGCACAACGAACTAGGCAACCAGACTATACAGCTTGAATGCCCTCATTTAGCCATAGGAGTTTTATAATAAAACATAGGTGCAGCCCCTGGTATAGGAACCAGGGTGCTGTCAGTGTCTGATCGGGAAGTACGATCCTTCACGAAATGCGGAAAAACCTCCAACGATTTGAGACCTCCGAACAGCCGACCAGCTCCCGCCGCATCATGATAGTCAGTTTTCGGCTTTCTCTACTGAGGTGCTCATCCGGTTTAGACCATGGCACAATCGCAGTACTTCTGCCTTTAATACCCTAGCCGATGTAGCAGACCGTAGGGTAGCAAGCACAGGAGCCGGAGAACCCAACTATTGACCAAAGACATGATTCGGAGCCAATGCATATAATGCTAAATTCGGGGTGCCGAACTATACTTATAAGGAGTGTTCGGACTTTTGGTGCCATAATGTGGGGTGCTATAAAGCCCCTGGCAAACATCAAAACGTACCAAAGTGTACAGGTGCTACCTGATGGGGTTATCCACAGGGAAACTGAAAAAAAGGAAAAGAGAGAAAGAAAACAGAAAAGATGTAAAGGTAAAAAACTGGGGTCCTACAGCCCCAGCTACAAACTGTTTTCATTGTAATGTAATTAGTACGTCAAGGCGCATTGATACAAGTAGTGCAATAAGAAACATGCTATTTAGTATGTCGAAACCAGGGGAGAGCTGCATGTGGGTCCTGGAAAACAGGTAGAGTTATCGTTAACGGAATCACCTAAAAAGTCCCCATATGTATGCGCTCCTTGCCATCTTGGTGTATTTATCCTTCAAGAGGACTGATAACCAGACCCCCCGATGGGGCCTGTAGGATTAAAACCTGAAAGAAAACAAGCACAGTGGAAGTATATGTGTATCAGATGTCAGTTGAGCCATGCCATGGATCACAAGCTAGCTATGCCTCCGTCGATGCCCATGGAATTTTGAGTGCATAGTAATGTACGTGCGGCACGTATGCCACCGCTTGATCGGGAATGAGACGGAGACCGGATTGCTAGTCGAGCTCCTGACAAGCCGAGCTCTCCTGCTGCAGATTAGTTCGGACCCTCTTAAGGGTGTCCGAGGGCTCGGCAGCCAAATGAAGGTTCTTCTTGAGAAGGCCACTTTGTACTTCTACAACCAGGGCAGCTGTGTGCTCTTCTGTACGGAGAGAGTGTTCCGTATAACCATTTACTGTTATGACGTCGCATGGGCCGGGCAACTTGAGGTTGAGATAAGCATAGCGTGGCATGATACGTCCATTTTGCATCATGCTTTTATATCGATATTTATTGCATTATGGGCTGTTATTACACATTATGTCACAATACTTATGCCTATTCTCTCTTATATTACAAGGTTTACATAAAGAGGGAGAATGACGGCAGCTGGGATTCTGGGCTGGAAAAGGAGCAAATATTAGAGACCTATTCTGCACAGCTCCAAAAGTCCTGAAACTTCACGGAAGACGTTTTCAGAATATATAAAAAATACTCAGCGGAAGAAGTTCACCAGGGAGGCCACACCCTGCCCACAAGGGTGGGGGGTGCCCCCCTACCTCGTGGGCCTCCTGGTGGCCCTCCGGTGGCCATCTTCTGCTGTATGAAGTCTTTCGATGGAAAAAAATAAGAAGCCATCTTCTCGGACGAAACTCTGCCGTCATGAGGCAGAACCTTGGCGGAACCAATCTAGGGCTCTGGCGGAGCTGTTCTGCCGGGGAAACTTCCCTCCGGGAGGGAGAAATCATCGCCATCGTCATCACCAACACTCCTCTCATCGGGAGAGGGCAATCTCCATCAACATCTTCATCAGCACCATCTCCTCTCAAAACCCTAGTTCATCTCTTGTATCCAATTCTTGCCTCCAAGTTCGGGATTGGTGCTAGTAGGTTGCTAGTAGTGTTGATTACTCCTTGTAGTTGATGCTAGTTGGTTTATTTGGTGGAAGATCATATGTTCAGATCCTATATGCATATTAATACCCCTCTGATTATGAACATGTTTATGCTTTATGAGTAGTTACGTTTGTTCTTGAGGACATGGGAGAAGTCTTGCTATTATTAGTCATGTGAATTTGGTCTTCGTTCGATATTTTGATGAGATGTACGTTGTCACCCCTCTAGTGGTGTCATGTGAACGTTGACTACATGACACTTCACCATTGTTTGGGCCTAGAGGAAGGCATTGGGGAGTAATAAGTAGATGATGGGTTTCTAGAGTGACAGAAGCTTAAACCCTAGTTTATGCGTTGCTTCGTAAGGGGCTGATTTGGATCCATATGTTTCATGCTATGGTTAGGTTTACCTTAATACTTTTGTTGTAGTTGCGGATGCTTGCAATAGAGGTTAATCATAAGTGGGATGCTTGTCCAAGTAAGGACAGTACCCAAGCATCGGTCCACCCACATATCAGATTATCAAAGTGCCGAACGCGAATCATATGAACGTGATGAAAACTAGCTTGACGATATTCTCATGTGTCCTCGGGAGCGCTTTTCTCTATATAAGGGTTTGTCCAGGCTTTTCCTTTGCTACAAAAAGGATTGGGCCACCTTGCTCCACTTTATTTACATTTGTTACTTGTTGCTCGTTACAAATTATCCTATCACAAAACTATCTGTTACCACTTGTTTCAGTACTTGCAGAGAATACCTTGCTGGAAACCGCTTATCATTTCCTTCTGCTCCTCGTTGGGTTTGACACTCTTACTTATCGAAAGGACTATGATAGATCCCCTATACTTGTGGGTCATCAAGACTCTTTTCTGGCGCCGTTGCCGGGGAGTGAAGCGCCTTTGGTAAGTGGAATTTGGTAAGGAAAAATTTATATAGTGTGCTGAAATTTACTATCACTTGCTACTATGGAAATTAATCCTCTGAGGGGCTTGTTCGTGGTATCTTCACCCCGACCAGTAGAGGAAAGAGTTGCTCCTCAACCTACTGAACCTACCGAAAATGAAAATGTCTGCTTTGAAATTCCTTCGGGTATGATAGAAAAACTGCTAGCTAATCCTTTTGTAGGAGATGGAACAAAGCATCCTGATGAGCACTTAATATATGTGGATGAAGTTTGTGAATTATTTAAGCTTGCAGGTGTACCCGGAGATGTTGTTAAGAAGAAGGTCTTCCCTTTATCTTTGAAGGGAGATGCATCAACATGGTATAGGCTATGTGATGATATGGGGTCCTGGAATTACAAACGATTGAAATTGGAATTTCATTAGAAGTTTTATCCTATGCATCTTGTTCATCGTGATTGCAA
>NC_041388.1:541276757-541432863 GCF_002162155.2 Triticum dicoccoides
ATATTGGCCTCACAAAGGAGAAATCATCGCTCAAGCTTGGGGGAGGCTTAAATCAATGTTATATTCATGCCCCAATCACGAGCTCTCAAGAGAAATGATTATTAAAATTTATATGCTCGGCTTTCTGATAACAATCGCACGATGCTCGATACTTCTTGTGCTGGCTCTTTTATGATAAAGACTATTGAATTCAAATGGGATTTATTGGAAAGAATTAAACACAACTCTGAAGATTGGGACCTCGATGAAGGTAAGGAGTCAGGTATGACACCTAAGTTTGATTGTGTTAAATCTTTTATGGATACCGATGTTTTCCATAAATTTAGCACTAAATATGGACTTGACTTTGAGATAGTAGCTCCTTTCTGTGAATCTTTTGCTACTTATGTTGATCTCCCCAAGGAGAAGTGGTTTAAATATCATCCTCCCATAGAAGTAAAAGTAGCTGCACCTATTAAAGTTGAAGAAAAGATTGTCACTTATAATGATCCTATTGTTCCTACTGCTTATGTTGAGAAACCACCTTTCCCTGTTAGGATAAAGGATCATGCTAAAGCTTCAACTATGGTTCGTAAAAGCAATATTAAAACATATACACCTCCTGAGCAAGTTAAAGTTGAACCTAATATTGCTATTGTTAAAGATCTCTTGTCTGATAATATTGATGGGCATGTTATTTATTTCCGTGATGAAACTGCTAGAATTGCTAAACCTTGTGCTAAAGATAAACCTAGACCTGTGGTAGGCATGCCTGTTATTTCTATTAAAATAGGAGATCATTGTTATCATGGCTTATGTGATATGGGTGCCAGTGTTGGTGCAATACCTATTAGCCTTTATAGAGAAATTATGCATGATATTGCACCTGTTGAGTTAGAAGATTTTGATGTCACAATTAAACTTGCCAATAGAGATACTATTTCACCAATGGGAATTGTTAGAGATGTTGAAGTCTTGTGTGGGAAAACTAAATATCCTACTGATTTTCTTGTTCTTGGTTCCCCCACAAGATAGCTTTTGTCCCATTATATTTGGTAGACCCTTCTTGAACACTGTTAATGCTACCATAGATTGCAAAAGGGATGTTGTTACTATCGGTTTAGATGATATGACTCATGAATTTAATTTCTCTAAATTTAGTAGACAACACCGTGAAGAAGAATTGCCTAGTAAGGATGAAATTATTGGTCTTGCTTCTATTGCCGTACCTCCTAGCGATCCTTTAGAACAATATTTGCTAGACCATGAAAATGATATGTTTATGAATGAAAGAAGGGAAATAGATGAAGTATTCTTTAAACAGGAACCTATTTTGAAAAACAATTTACCTGTTGAAATCCTAGGGGGTCCTCCTCCACCCAAGGGTGCTCCCGTGTTTGAGCTTAAACTGTTGCCTGATATTCTTAAATATGCTTATCTTGATGAGAAAAAGATATATCCTATTATTATTAGTGCTAACCTTTCAGCGCATGAGGTAGAGAGATTATTGAAAACTCTGAAGAAGCACCGTGCTGCTATTGGGTATACTCTTTATGATCTTAAGGGCATTAGTCCCACTCTATGTCAACATAAAATAAATTTGGCAGAAGATGCTAAACCAGTTCGTGATCATCAACGACGGCTGAATCCTAAAATGAAAGAAGTGGTAAGAAAGGAAACACTAAAGCTCCTTGAGGCAGGTATAATTTATCCCGTTGCTGATAGTCAGTGGGTAAGTCCTGTCCATTGTGTCCCCAAGAAGGGAGGTATTACTGTTGTTCCTAATGATAAAGATGAATTGATCCCTCAAGGAATTATTACAGGTTATAGGATGGTAATTGATTTCCGCAAATTAAATAAGGCTACTAAAAAGGATCATTACCCCTTACCTTTTATCGATCAAATGCTAGAAATATTACCCAAACATACACATTTTTGCTTTCTAGATGGTTATTCTGGTTTCTCTCAAATACCCGTGTCGGCCAAAGATCAATCAAAGAATACTTCTACTTGCCCTTTTGGTACTTTTTCCTATAGACGTATGCCTTTTGGTTTATGTAATGCACCTGCTACCTTTCAAAGATGCATGACGGCTATATTCTCTGACTTCTGTGAAAAGATTTGTGAGGTTTTCATGGACGATTTCTCCGTCTATGGATCTTCTTTTGATGATTGCCTGAGCAACCTTGATTGAGTTTTGTAGAGATGTGAAGAAACTAATCTTGTCTTGAATTGGAAAAAGTGCAACTTTATGGTTAATGAAGGTATTGTCTTGGGGCATAAAGTTTCTAAAAGAGGTATTGAAGTTGATAAAGCCAAGGTTGATGCTATTAAAAAGATGCCATGCCCCAAGGACATTAAAAGTATAAGAAGTTTCCTTGGTCACGCCGGATTTTATAGGAGGTTCATTAAGGACTTCTTAAAAAATTCTCGGCCTCTGACTAATTTATTACAAAAAGATATACCATTTGTTTTTGATGATGATTGTGTAGAAGCATTTGAAATACTTAAGAAAGCATTGATCTCTACACCTATTGTTCAGCCACCTGATTGGAATTTACCCTTTGAAATTATGTGTGATGCTAGTGATTATGCTGTAGGTGCTGTTCTAGGGCAAAGAGTTGATAAGAAATTAAATGTTATTCAATATGCTAGTAAAACCCTAGAAAATGCTCAAAGAAATTATGCTACTACTGAAAAAGAATTCTTAGCAGTTGTATTTGCTTGTGATAAGTTCAGACCTTATATTGTTGATTCTAAAGTAACTATTCACACTGATCATGCTACTATTAAATATCTTATGGAAAAGAAAGATGCTAAACCTAGAATTATTAGATGGGTTCTCTTGCTACAATAATTTGACTTACATATTGTTGATAGAAAGGGAGCTGAGAACCCCGTTGCAGACAACTTGTCTAGATTAGAAAATGTGCTTGATGACTCACTACCTATTGATGATAGCTTTCCTGATGAGCAATTAAATGTCATAAATACTTCTCATACTACTCCATGGTATGCTAATTATGGTAATTACATTGTTGCTAAATTCATACCACCTAGTTTCACATACCAGCAAAAGAAAAAGTTCTTCTATGATTTGAGGCATTACTTTTGGGATGACCCACATCTTTATAAAGAAGGAGTAGATGGTGTTATTAGACGTTGTGTGCCTGAGCATGAACAGGAACAGATCCTACGTAAGTGTCACTCTGAAGCTTATGGAGGACACCATGCTGGAGATAGAACTACACATAAGGTATTGCAATCTGGTTTTTATTGGCCTACTCTCTTCAAGGATGCCCGTAAGTTTGTCTTATCTTGTGATGAATGTCAAGAATTGGTAATATTAGTAGACGTCAGGAAATGCCTATGAATTATTCACTTGTTATTGAACCATTTGATGTTTGGGGCTTTGACTATATGGGGCCTTTTCCTTCCTCTAACGGATATACACATATTTTAGTTGTTGTTGATTACGTTACTAAGTGGGTAGAAGCTATTCCAACTAGTAGTGCTGCTCATAACACCTCTATTAAGATGCTTAATGAAGTTATTTCCAAGATTTGGAGTCCCTAGATATTTAATGACTGATGGTGGTTCACATTTTATTCATGGTGCTTTCCGTAAAATGCTTGCTAAATATGATGTTAATCATAGAATTGCATCTCCTTATCACCCTCAGTCTAGTGGTCAAGTAGAATTGAGTAATAGAGAGCTCAAATTAATTTTGCAAAAGACTGTTAATAGATCTAGAAAGAATTGGTCCAAGAAACTTGAGCATTATGGGCCTATAGAACTGCATATAAATGGTTTACGGAAAAGCATGTCACTTACCTCTCGAACTAGAACACAAGGCATATTGGGCTATTAAAGAACTCAATTATGATTTTAAACTTGCCGATGATAAGAGGTTATTTGATATTAGCTCACTCGATGAATGGAGAACCCAAGCCTATGAAAATGCCCAATTATTTAAAGAAAAAGTTAAAAAATGGCATGACAAAAGAATATAAAAGCGTGAGTTTAATGTAGGTGATTATATATTGCTATACAACTCTCGTTTAAGATTTTTTGCAGGAAAACTTCTCTCTAAATGGGAAGGTCCTTACATTATCGAGGGGGTCTATCGTTCTGGTGCCATAAAAATCAAGAATTTTGAAGGCACAAATCCGAAGGTGGTGAACGGTCAAAGAATCAAACATTATATCTCAGGTAATCACATAAATGTTCAAACCAATGTTATTGAAACCCGTAATCCCGGAGGAATACATAAGGGACACTTTCCGAAACGTTCCAGACTCCGGAAATGAATAGGTATGTGGTACGGTAAGTAAACCGACTCCAAAACAGTTTTTAAGGCAATATTTCTCCGTTTTGGAATTTTAGAAAAATAGAAAAATAAGAAGCAGTCCGGGAAGGACACGAGGCCTCCACGAGGGTGGAGGGCGCCCTACCCTACTGGGCGCGCCCCCTACCTCGTGGGCACCTCGTGTGCTCTCCGGACTCCGTTTTCGTACACAATACGTATTTTGGTCAGTAAAAATTCATTGTATAATCTCCCGGGGGTTTTGACTCCCGTATCACGCAAATATCTCTTGTCTTTGTTTCGAGTTTTTGCTGTTGCAGATTAGAGCAAGATGTCTTTGCAATAGTCAATCGGGGAGAGCCGGGTGTCTCATCCGGCACCGAGATCAATGACAAACAACAATGTTGACCTCTTTGGGCCAGCAACGGAGGAAGAGATGGAGGCCGAATTGAAGAGGATAGATGCCATGGAAGAGGATCAAGAAGTCACTTCCCGCTTCCGAGCTGGATTCACAATGGGAGAACTGCAGAGCTCGACTATTCCAAACTCGGTTATCCCTTCCAATGTTAGATTTCTTTCTTATGAGAATATGAAAAAGAGTGTCACTGGTTCTCCCACAGCTATGCAACACCCTTGGGTGCAGGGAGCTTTGGCTGTTACGGGAAAACTCCGAAAGGAAATAATGGACCTCAAGCAGCAAGTCAATAAGCTCGAGGAGGAGAATCGTATCCCCGAAAACATAGTCACATGGGTACGGGCACTCCCCTTGGCAACTGTCAAGCTTGGGGGAGTGCCCCGGTATCGTATCACCATCACTTTTACCTTTACCGTTTTTCTTTGTTCGATCCTTTTGGTAATATATTGATCTAGTAGAATAAAAGTTTTTAGTATGATCTAGTTGTGAGTTTTTCTTTATAATCCTTCTATGTAATCGAGTCCGTGAGCTATATAATAAAGATTAGTGTTGAGTCAAGGGATTGATTATTTTGCCATGATCCTAAGGGAATAAAAGAAAAGAGAAAGGAATAAAAAGAAACAAAGAGATCATATGGATCTCATGGAGAGTAATGAGCTCACATAGAAAAAGTATGATGAATAAAAGTTGTTGAGAGTTGACAAACATAGTTTTGGTCATCGTTGCAATTAATAGGAAGTAATAAAGAAAGAGAGGTCTACACATATAGATATACTATCTTGGACATCTTTTTATGATTGTGAGCACTCATTAAAATATGACATGCTAAAGAGTTTACGTTGGACAAGGAAGACAACGTAATGGGTTATGTTTTCTTACATCTGAAATAAATTATATTGTCATGGATCATCCAACATGGTTGAGCTTGCCTTTCCCTCTCATGCTAGCCAAATTCATAGCACCAAGTAGAGATACTACTTGTGCTTCCAAATACCCTTAAACCAGTTTTGCCATGAGAGTCCACCATACCTACCTATGGATTGAGTAAGATCTTGCTATAAAAGTGACGTTCTTTCGCATTAAGATTTTGTGCATCCAACTATAAAAGCGCATGACAACCTCTGCTTCCCTCTGCGAAGGGCCTATCTTTCACTTTTATCTCCTACCTTGCATTAGAGTCATGGTGATCTTCACCCTTCCTTTTTACATTTTATCCTTTGGCAAGCACAGTATGTTGGAAAGATCCTGGTATATATGGCTAATTGGATGTGAGTTTTCCTGAACTATTATTGTTAACATTACCCTTGAGGTAAAACGTTGGTAGGCAAAACTATAAGCCCCTATCTTTCTCTGTGTCCGATCAAAACTCCATACCCATAAGTATTGCGTGAGTGTGAGCAATTGTGAAAGACTATATGATAGTTGAGTATGTGGACTTGCTGAAAAGCTCTTATACATTGACTCTTTCCTATGTTATGATAAATTGCAATTGCTCCAATGACTGAGATTATAGTTTGTTAGTTTTCAATAAAGTTTATGATTCATACTTGAAATTGTGATTGAAATTATTATTCTAGCATGAGAAATTATATGACAAGAATTATATAAGTTGTTGTTCTAAGAATGATCATGATGCTCTCATGTCCGTGTTTTATTTTTATTGACACCTCTATCTCTAAATATGTGGACATATTTTTCGATTTAGGCTTTCGCTTGAGGACAAGCGAGGTCTAAGCTTGGGGGAGTTGATACGTCCATTTTGCATCATGCTTTTATATTGATATTTATTGCATTATGGGCTGTTATTACACATTATGTCACAATACTTATGCCTATTCTCTCTTATTTTACAAGGTTTACATAAAAGAGGGAGAATGCCGGTAGCTGGGATTCTGGGCTGGAAAAGGAGCAAATATTAGAGACCTATTCTGCACAGCTCCAAAAGTCCTGAAACTTCACGGAAGACGTTTTCAGAATATATAAAAAATACTCAGCGGAAGAAGTTCACCAGGGGGGCCACACCCTGCCCACGAGGGTGGGGGGTGCGCCCTACCCCCCTAGGCGCGCCCCCTACCTCGTGGGCCCCCTGGTGGCCCTCCGGTGGCCATCTTCTGCTATATGAAGTCTTTCGATGGGAAAAAATAAGAAGCCATCTTCTCGGACGAAACTCCGCCGCCACGAGGTGGAACCTTGGCGGAACCAATCTAGGGCTCTGGCGGAGCTGTTCTGCCGGGGAAACATCCCTCCGAGAGGGGGAAATCATCGCCATCATCATCACCAACGCTCCTCTCATCGGGAGATGGCAATGTCCATCAACATCTTCATCAGCACCATCTCCTCTCAAAACCCTAGTTCATCTCTTGTATCCAATTCTTGTCTCCAAGTCCGGGATTGGTGCTAGTAGGTTGCTAGTAGTGTTAATTACTCCTTATAGTTGATGCTAGTTGGTTTATTTGGTGGAAGATCATATGTTCAGATCCTATATGCATATTAATACCCCTCTGATTATGAACATGTTTATGCTTTGTGAGTAGTTACGTTTGTTCCTGAGGACATGGGAGAAGTCTTGCTATTAGTAGTCATGTGAATTTGGTCTTCGTTCGATATTTTGATGAGATGTATGTTGTCATCCCTCTAGTGGTGTCATGTGAACGTCGACTACATGACACTTCACCATTGTTTGGGCCTAGAGGAAGGCATTGGGGAGTAATAAGTAGATGATGGGTTGCTAGAGTGACAGAAGCTTAAACCCTAGTTTATGCGTTGCTTCGTAAGGGGCTGATTTGGATCCATATGTTTCATGCTATGGTTAGGATTACCTTAATACTTTTGTTGTAGTTGCGGATGCTTGCAATAGAGGTTAATCATAAGGGGATGGTTGTCCAAGTAAGGACAGTACCCAAGCACCGGTCCACTCACATATCAGATTATCAAAGTACCAAATGCGAAACATATGAACGTGATGAAAACTAGCTTGACGATATTCCCATGTGTCCTCGGGAGCGCTTTTCTCTATATAAGAGTTTGTCCAGGCTTGTCCTTTGCTACAAAAAGGATTGGGCCACCTTGCTGCACTTTATTTACATTTGTTACTTGTTGCTCGTTACAAATTATCCTATCACAAAACTATCTGTTGCCACTTGTTTCACTACTTGCAGAGAATACCTTGCTGGAAACCGCTTATCATTTCCTTCTGCTCCTCGTTGGGTTCGACACTCTTACTTATCGAAAGGACTACGATAGATCCCCTATACTTTTGGGTCATCATGGCACTGCGTTGAATCGAGCAAACGCAGTTCGTCCGAGCAGTGCATGATAGCTGTTGTGGAATGGGACGATATCAAAGACTAATCCTCGCTTTGGAAGTTGTCCAGAGATCCGACGACAACCTCTAATGTGATTGAGCCCATACAACGGGCCTCTACGCCTGGAATGACTCCTTTAAAGGTGGTCTTTGTAGGCTTGATCCTTGATGGGTTAATGCACATTTTTCGCACTGTATCCTGATAGAGCAGATTGAGGCTACTACCGCCGTCCATAAGGACACGAGTCAGGTGGAACCCATCAACTGGATCTAAGACCAGTGCGGCTGAGCCTCCGTGACGGATACTGGTCGGGTGACTGGCTCTATCGCATAAACGTCCCTGAGCGCACGCTTGCGCTCCCTCTTGGGGACGTGGGTAGCATATATCATGTTCACCATTTTGACCTGTTCCCCCTGTGTTCGTTTGTCGTGGCTCTTCGTCATCGTCCTCGCTTCGTGATCCCTTTTCCCTATTCTCGGTGTTTAATTTGCCAGCCTATTTGAAAACACAGCACTCTCTATTTGTATGATTAGGAGGCTTGTCAGGGGTGCCGTGAATCTGGCATGGACGATCAAGTATGCGGTCCAAGCTGGATGGGCCTGAATTGTTCTTTTGGAACGGCTTCTTCCACTGACCGGACTTAGAGCCACTGAATCCGGCGTTGACCATCGTATCCTCGGTGTTGTCACTGTTGTTTTGGCGCTTGTATCTATTGCGTCGAGACTTGTCTTTGTTGCTTTTAACTTCGGGGGTGTCGGCGTCGCTTGCATTGTTTTTGCTACGAGCCAACCAATTGTCCTTGCCCGCACAAAAGCGGGTCATGAGTGCCGTGAGGTCCGCCATGGATTTTGGCTTTTCTTGGCCGAGGTGGCGAGCGAGCCATTCGTCGCGGATGCTATGCTTGAAAGTTGCTAGAGCTTCAGCGTCCGGACAGTCGACAATTTTGTTCTTTTTAGTTAAAAACCTTGTCTAGAATTTCCTGGCAGACTCTCCGGACTGTTGAACTATATGGCTTAAGTCATCAGCGTCCAGAGGTCGAACATATGTACCTTGGAAGTTATCGAGGAAAGCCTCTTCCAAGTCCTCCCAGCTGCCAATGGAATTTTCACGCAGACTGTTTAGCCAATGCCGAGCTGGCCCTTTGAGTTTTAGAGGGAGGTATTTTATGGCGTGGAGGTCATCTCCGTGGGCCATATGGATGTGGAGAATGAAGTCCTCGATCCACACCGTGGGGTCCGTGGTTCCATCGTATGACTCTATGTTCACAGGCTTGAATCCTTCGGGGAATTCGTGATCCAGGACCTCATCAGTGAAGCAATGAGGGTGTGCGGGGCCTTTATATCGGGCCGTATCGTGACGTGGCTCTAATGGAGTCCA
Source organism: Triticum dicoccoides (assembly GCF_002162155.2). Classification (NCBI taxonomy): domain Eukaryota; kingdom Viridiplantae; phylum Streptophyta; class Magnoliopsida; order Poales; family Poaceae; genus Triticum; species Triticum dicoccoides. The sequence continues at coordinate 541,286,140 of NC_041388.1, forward strand.
TCTGTGGTGTTCAGCCCGCGCATGACTGGGTTTGTCATGTCCGAATATGTGGCCGTTGTCACGTGTCGTGGCGCGTCCTTGCGATTCGTAGATTGATCTGGTATGTCCTGCTTTATTGTTCAGGTTCTGCCGGAGGTCATATGTATGACCGTGGGCTAATTTACCTCTGCCTGAGTGATGAGGCGGGGCAGGCTGATGTTCAGCATGAGCTGCCATTTTGTCCCGACCACGTGGTGGTCGGTCGGCCGTATTGTGCGATGGTGATATGTACTCCGGCGTCTCCTCGTCGAATTGAGGTAGCAATTTGCGCTTTGGGTAGCTTTTGGTTGGGCGCTTAAGGCCATATTATTCGGCTGCTAGGACATCAGTCCATTTATCATTGAGCAGATCTTGGTCAGCTTGAAGCTGATGCTGCTTCTTTTTTAGGCTCCTTGCCATGGCTATTAGCTGGCGCTTGAAGCGCTCCTGCTCAAGAGGTTCCTCAGGTACGATGAAATCTTCGGTGCCGAGGCTCATCTCGTCTTCAGAGAGCGTAAGGTAATTATCGTCCTTCGAATCTTAGTGCGTGGCATGTTTAACAAGGCTAACCTGCTCATCTTCCCGTTCATCTTGTTTGTTTGCTTTATCGACGGGGTCTTCGTTGTCTTCGGCATGTTCCAGAGTGTCATCTTCTCCTGTGCCGGTGTTGCTGTCTTTACTGCGGCGCGACTTAGAGCGGCGCCGCTGGCACTGGCGCTTGGACTATATTTCGGAAGGTTTATCCTCAACTGGGTCTTCCTTATCGTCGCCGATGTTCTCCTTTGGTGCATCCACCATGTATGCGTCATACGAGGAAGGGGCCGTCCAGCGCCCGGTGAGCAGCGGGTTCTGGGCCTCTTCTTCTCCGGCATCGTCGTCCATACCATCGATGTCCTCAGAGTCATAATCAAGTTCGTTGGTCAAATCCTCGATCATGGCTATAAAGTGGGTGGTGGGTGGGAAGAAAAATTCTTCATCGTTAGCCCCTAGTTCGAGCCAGATATAGTTCGGCTGAGAGTCCTCCGCCAAGGACAGGTTTTTTAATTAATTTAGCACATCGCCCAGAGGCGAGTGCTGGAAGATGTCTGTGGCGCTGAATTTGAAGATCGATAAACGATCAAGCTAGGCGTCCGCGGGCTCGCGTGGTATGGAACCTATGGCCGGAGACGAGTTTGGCGTTCCGGTGGCATAGGCATCATGTGAGATCGGGTCCATGTGCGGCTCCAACGTCGTGGAATCTGTGGCCTTCGAGGTGGGGTTAATCCTCCTGTCTTTGGATGGAGCGGCCTGCTCCGGCTCTAGGGACAGAGCGGTTATAGGAGCGATTTCCTGGATGCGGCTCGATGACAGATTTGGGTTATGATCATCGGGGTGACCAGGAGCGGCCACCACGGTATCGAATCCGGCGAAGATCAAGTTTCCACGGATGTCCGCGACGTAGTTCAAGCTCCCGAATCTGACCTGATGGCCAAGGGTGTAGCTTTCGATCTGCTCCACATGGCCAAACGAGTTGGCCCGCAGTGCGAAGCCGCCGAACACGAAGATCTGTCTAGGGAAGAAAGTTTCTCCGCAGACAGCTTCATTATTGATGATTGAAGGGACCGTCGAAACTTTCAGCGACAGCACAGAGGAACTCTCAATGAAAGCACCAATGTCGGTGTCAAAACCGGCGGATCTCAGGTATGGGGTCCCGAACTATGCGTCTAAGGTTGATGGTAACAGGAGACAGGGGACACGATGTTTACCCAGGTTCGGACCCTCTCTATGGAGGTAATACCCTACTTCCTGCTTGATTGATCTTGATGAATATGAGTATTACAAGAGTTGATCTACCACGAGATCATAATGGATAAACCCTAGAAGTCTAGCTTGTATGACTACGGTATTGAGTATCTCTCTCTCTCTTCCGGACTACACCCTTCGGTTTATATAGACACCGGGAGGATCTAGGGTTACATAGAGTCGGTTACATAAGATGGATCTTCATAGTCGTTCGCCAAGCTTGCCTTCCACGCCAAGGAGAGTCCTATCCGGACATGGGTACAGTCTTCGGTCTTCATATCTTCATAGCCCATCAGTCCGGCCCATAGATAACAGGTCGGACGCTCGAGGGCCACGTCGGTGTCAAAATCGGCGGATCTCGGGTAGGGGGTCCCGAACTGTGCGTCTAGGCCGGATGGTAACAAGAGGCAGGGATACGATGTTTTACCCAGGTTCGTGCCCTCTTGAAGGAGGTAAAACCCTACATCCTACTTGATTAATATTGATGATATGGGTAGTACAAGAGTAGATCTACCACGAGATCAGAGAGGCTAAACCCTAGAAGCTAGCCTATGGTATGATTGTATGTTGTGATTGTTGTTCTACGGACTAAAACCCTTCGGTTTATATAGACAGCGGAGAGGGTTAGGGTTACAAAAGGTCGGTTACAAAGGAGATATCCATATACGTATTGCCTAGCTTGCCTTCCACGCCAAGTAGAGTCCCATCCAGACACGAGATGAAGTCTTCAATCTTGTATCTTCATGGCCTAACAGTCTGGCCAATGGAGATAGTCCGGCTGTCTGGAGACCCCCTAATCCAGGACTCCCTCAGTAGCCCCTGAACCAGGCTTCAATGACGATGAGTCTGGCGCGCAGTATTGTCTTCGGCATTGCAAGGCGGATTCCTTCTCTGAATACATCACAGAAGAACTTGAAAATGAGGATAGTGTCCGACCCTGCAAAATAAGTTCCACATTCCACCGTAGAGAGAATAATATTTTCGCAGATCTAATTTGCTGGCTTGTTTTGGCAGCATGACGTTATGTCATGGCCCGGTGATTATTCGAACCGTTTTTTTTAACCAGCCCCGCACATAATGTGAGGCAGTTTTTCGACGCATCTTGTCAAAGCAGAGATCGTGTTCCCTTGTTACGGGATTCTCATCAATACGGGCGTGGGTAACCCAACCGCGCCATCAATTGCGGCGCTTGGGGGATAAGCGAGTTTTACCAGGCAAGTGGGGACTCTTAGTTCCGTCCGCCCATATAAAGGGATAAGGATTCACCTTTCTATCCACGCCTTCTTCCTCCTTTGCTCATCCGTTTTCGCACACTCGAGCTCTAGCGCCCAAGCCCACACTTCCGCCTCAACCTTCTCCAACCATGTCCAGAGCGGGAGGCAAGTGGATGGTCTGCTCCGTCACGGAGGGAGACATCAAAAAACTGAGGAGAGCCGGATACCTGCCCGATGACATCGCGCACCGGCTCCCCGGTGAGGGGCAGCTCATCCCCACCCCCAGGCCCCATGAGAGGGTAGTATTCCTCACCCATTTCCTCCGTGGACTAGGATTCCCTCTCCATCCCTTCGTCCGGGGGCTCATGTTTTATTACGTCCTGGATTTCCATGATCTGGCCCCGAACTTCATCCTCAACATCTCGGTGTTTATCGTCGTGTGCGAGGCCTTCCTCCGCATCAAGCCCCACTTCGGCTTATGTCTGAAGACCTTTAATGTCAAGCCGAAGGTGGTGGGCGGCCGCCAGGCAGAGTGCGGAGGCGCCATGGTGGGCAAGATGCCCAACATAACATGGCTCGAGGGCTCCTTTGTGGAAACAATAAAGGGGTGGCAATCGGGGTGGTTCTATATCACCAAGTCGCGCGATCCTGCATGGGCAGCGGCCCCCGAGTTCCAATCTGGCATCCCCACGCGGCTCACCTCCTGGAAAGAGAAGGGCCTGTCCTGGGGTAATTCGAAAGAGCTGACCAGACTCCAAACATGTATTCAAAACATGGTGGACAAGAAGCTTAAGCTTGTCAACATAGTCCAAGTCATGCTCATCCGCCGGATACTCCCGTGCCAACAACGGGAGTTCAACTTGTGGGAGTTCAATCCGGCGCAGCACCGAACTCTGAACAGGCTCTTCGACACGACTCATGAAGACGCCTGGAGGGTGCTGTTCAAAAGTGTCGAGGTCCCCCCCTATTACGGAGGATCGCGGATTCAGCGCGAAGCGCCAAGCCAGTGCGGTAAGCTGCTCTACCTTTCATAGGATACTTATTTTTTCATATAGATTGACTCTATGCGGGATCTAAACTCCCGTACCTTTGACAGGACTGGCAGAAGATGGCCGGACAGATCGACTGTCCGGATCCTTTCCCCGAAGGCCCCGCAGACGCTCTTCTGGCGAAGATGTTGACTCCGGCCCCTTATAAGGTGCCGGAGAAGACCAAGAAGGCCAAGGGAACCCGAAAGAGTTCCCGACGCCAGGCGTCGTCGGACTCATCGTCCAATGACTCTGCGGCGCACTCTTTCCCTGAAGACGAGGAAGAGGAAGAAGAAGATGCTCCCCCACCGACTGGGGGAGACAAGAAAAGGAAGGCCGCCCCAACTGGGGAGGCCGGAGGGTCCAAGAAGGGAAGGACTCTCCTTCCGGACAGTTCCACCGCCGCCGACGAAGGCGAAGACGAGTGGTTGCCCATGGTCAAGCCCCCGGGGAGATCGTAAGTATTCGGATACCAGAGTAACTCATAGGATTCCTTTGTCGCACTGCTTTCGCTAACGCCGAACGCAATTATGCAGGCCGCCACGAGCCAGTATCGATGTGTCATCGGACGGCTCATTGGGCTTGTCAGACATGGATAGCGATCCAGTCCCGACCGCCACCTCCCCTCATCCTGCCGACGACGCCGAGGTGTTGTCTCAAGAGGCACCGGATCAAGGGGAGACAGTCCCGGAGGTGCCTCAAGGCGACCTTCCGGGCTCCAGGAGCCGAGGGGACGGGGCCCCTGAGAGCTCCGAGTTCGGCCCTCAGCCGAACATCGCGCCGGACCCTCCAGCGGTTCCGGGCTCGGGAAGGCGGCCTCCTTCTATGAGGGGCAAGACGCATGTGCCGGTGATCTCTGTCCATCCAGAGGTGCCGGACAATCTGCTGGAAGCGCTTCATAGCGCTTCCATCGACGAGGAGCACCGCACTATCATGAGTGCGGTGATCTAGAAGGTTTAGTCCGCCAAGAGCAGATTGACTGAAGCCTATGCCAGCCTTCTAACAGGCTTCGAGGTAAGTGTTTTAAAATGTAGTAGAAATATTACCGCATAGACAGTAGCCCCTGATGCTTTGTTCGGTGTTCACAAAGAAAAGCCGAACAGAGGATCAAATAATATCGCAGGAGTCTAATATAAGTATGTCAATATGCGTATGCAGGCTTCGATGCTGGCGTCCGCCGCACTGACTACGGAGGTCGCCGTGCTGAAGCAGGACCTCGAGGGGTCCAAGAAAGAGCTCGGCCTTGCCAAGAGGCAGCTCGAGGAGAACAAGGGTAAGTAATACCCCGTCTATAGATATGTAAAAAAGGACGCGATTGCAAAATGACAGGATCATCGTATGTTTGTCAGGGGCCACGACCGAGGTGGCGTCCCTGAAGCAAGCACTAACCAAGGCCGAAGATACAGCGGCCAAGGAGCGCACCGAGCGAGAGAAGCACGAGGCTCGGGTGGGCAAGGTGCAGCAAGAGCTCCAGGCTCTCGTGACAAAGCACGAGGCGTTGGAGCTTGACTCGAAGACGCGAGAGTCCGAGCTTGCCGCGGCCCTTGAGAGCGCAAAGAGTGCCAAGGCCGAGGCCCAGAAGGCCCTCCAGGAGATCGACGCAATGAAGAAGATAGCAGCGGTTAAGGCTTTCTATATGCAAAGCAAGCATGTAAAAGTAAATTACCGATTACTCACCCGGATCCGGAGCTCTTCAGGAGCATTCGCAGATTTGCCCCGCAGCCTGTCCGATGCCGCACAATTTTACCAGGCCGAGGACGGAAGCTTGACGGAGAAGTTGTTCTGGTCTCAGTATGCTGAGGCCGAACATCCGGTGCCGATGAGAGACCAGCTGAAGAAGATGGTCGAGCTACATAAGGCGGCCGATCAGGCCATGAAGGGCTTTATAGTCCGGCTGTGGCCTGGCGACGCGCTTCCGAACAGCTTCTTCGGCCTGGTGAGGCGGCATGTGGATGCCTTCCCACGGCTGGAGGGAGTCAAGCGATCCGTCTGCATTGAAGGTGCATGCCGGGCTTTCGCCCGTGTGAAATTGCAGTGGGTCAAGCTAGACGCCGTGAAGCTGATCAAGGAGGGGCCGCCGGAGGGCAAGGAGCACCGCCACCCCGAGATGTACTACGAGGGTGTTCTGCCGGGTGCCCGTCTTATCGCGGATGAGTGTTCAAAAGATGTAATATTTGAGTAAACTCGCTCGTTTTATCCTATATTTATGAAAACATGTTTCATATGCGCTATGCAATGCTTGTTTGAATTGAAAATATTACCTTCTGTTTGGCTGTTTATCCAATCTGAGAGATGGCTAGTCCTCGGCTTCTGCACCCAAGCCACGAGTGTTGGGGTGTTCGGGGTAAACCTAAGCACTCTTGTTCCCATATTTGGGTCCTTCGAGGGAGGTGCTCAGCACAACGAACAAGGCAACCGGACTAATAATGCTTTATCACTCTCACTTAGCCATAGAATTCTATAATTTTAAATTTCGGCAAAGCCCCTGGTATTCGGAAGGCCGAATTCGGGGCGCGATACACGCCTATAAGCCAGACAGGGCCGGCCCCTCGCCCTAAGTGGCATAAGTCTTTAGGGACTCGAAAAACCTCGCCAAACAGCGACCAGTCTCTCGCCTTATCATGACAGTCAGTTTTAGCTTTCTCTACTGAGGTGCTAAGCCCGGCAGAACCAGGGCATAATCACAGTAGTTCTCCTAGCGCTACCTTAGCTGATAGAGCGGAACGTAAGGTACCAAAACATAGGAGCCGGGCAAACCGAACATGTGACCAAAGACATGATTCGGAGTTGATGCATATAATGCTATAAGTTCGGGGTGCCGCACTTGTGAAAGTGTTTGGACTTTTCACACTGCATTGTGGGGTACGTAAGCCCCTGGTGTATTGGTCGTACCAGAGTGTATGGTTGCAAGGCGTCATTATAGAACACACACACATATATATAACAAGAATGCAAGAATAGTCGTAATGTCATGCATTGTTTATTAAAAAATTGCGTTAAAGCAGAGTGATACAGATAGTGCGATAAGCAAAGAGTAGGACTATGTCCCTTCCAAGGGCAAGCTGAGGAATGATATTAAATTGAATATTTCACTTGTTACTGTAATCAACCTGAGAATTCTGTGGTATAACGTAGTTGTCTGCCTCCTTGGTTGCTGCATCATGTGTTCGGCAATAGTGCTGCCGGACAGTGTTTCCAGAGATTAAGGTCCTAAAAGAAAAGGAAAAATAACCAAACGGGAAGCCCCTAGTGCGGTTTAGGCCGCGTTTTGGGGCGTGCCGCAGTTGTGCCCCCCTCCCCACCTGTGCCCATGGTATTTTAATGCGTAATTATGTACGCGCGGCACGAATGTCGCCGTTGGGATGGGATTGGGGTGACCGCCGTATCGCTACGCGAGCTCATATCGCGCCAGGCAGTCTATTTGCCGATTGCCCCGAGCGCGCTTGAAGGTGTCCAGGCTTTGAAGCGCCGAACTGGTTGATTGCCTTGAGAGGCTGCTTTGCGCTTCTGTTGTGAGGGCCGCGGTGTGCTCCTCTGTTCAGAGAGAGCGCTCTGTGTTTCCATTGACTGTAATAACTCCGCGAGGTCCTGGCATCTTGAGCTTGAGGTATGCATAATGCAGTACTGCATTGAATCTAGCAAATGCGGTTCGCCCGAGCAGCGCGTGATAACCACTACGGAACGGGACTATATCGAAGATTAACTCTTCGCTTTGGAAGTTATTCGGGGATCCGAAGACCACTTTGAGTGTAATTGAGCCTGTGCAATGGTCCTCTACACCTAGGATGACGCCCTTAAAGGTCGTTTTTGTGGGTTTGATCCTTGAGGGGTCTATACCCATTTTGCGCACCGTGTCCTGATAAAGCAGGTTCTGGCTGCTGCCGCCGTCCATAAGGACTAGAGTGAGGTGAAATCCGTCGATGATTGGGTCTAGGACCAGTGCGGCGAATCCGCCATGACGGATACTAGTGGGGTGGTCCCTACGATCGAAGGTGATCGGGCATGAGGACCAAGGGTTGAACTTTGGGGCAACTGGCTCCAACGCATATACGTCCCTGAGCGCACGCTTCCGCTCCCTCTCGGGATGTGGGTTGCGTATATCATGTTCACCGTCCGCACTTGCGGGGGAAACCTCTTATGTCCTCCAGTGTGCGGCTGCCGAGGCTCCTCCTCGTCATCGCTATGCGGCCCCTTGTCCTTGTTTTCAGCAATTAACTTGCCGGCCTGCTTGAACACCCAACAATCCCTGTTGGTGTGATTGGCTGGCTTGTCTGGGGTGCCGTGTATTTGACACGAGCGATCAAGTATACAGTCCAAGCTGGACGGACCCGGCGTACTTTGTTTGAATGGCTTTTTCCGCTGACCGGGTTTAGAGCCTTTGAATCCGGCATTAACTGCCGTATCCTTAGTATTTTCGCTATTAATGAGGCGCTTATGCTTGTTGCGACGTGACCCGCTATTGCCGTCCTTGGTATCTGAGGTACCATGGTTCTTTGATATGTTATTACTGCGAGCCAGCCAGCTGTCTTCTCCCGCACAAAAGCGGGTCATGAGCGTCGTGAGAGCTGCCATAGATTTCGGCTTTTCCTGACCAAGGTGCCGGGCTAGCCACTCGTCTCGGATGTTGTGCTTGAAATCCGCTAAGGCCTCCGCATCCGGACAGTCGACGATTTGATTTTTCTTTGTAAGAAACCGAGTCCAGAATTGTCTGGCTGACTCTTCTGACTGCTGAATTATGTGGTTCAAGTCATCGGCGTCTGGTGGTCGCACATAGGTGCCCTGAAAGTTTTCAAGGAATGCGGCTTCTAGATCTTCCCAACAGCTAATGGAGTCCGCTGGCAAGCTGTTAAGCCAATGTCGCGCTGGTCCTTTGAGCTTTAGTGGGAGGTATTTGATGGCGTGTAAGTCATCACCGCGGGCTATGTGGATGTGGAGGAGGAAGTCCTCAATCCATACTGGGGGATCTGTTGTGCCGTCGTATGATTCAATGTTTACAGGTTTGAAACCTTATGGGAATTGATGTTCCATTACTTCGTCTGTGAAGCATAAGGGGTGTGCGGCGCCTCTGTATTGGGCTATATCGCGACACAGCTCGAATGGGTCTTGCTCGCTGTGTTCGGCCCGGCCGGATTTGCTTCTGTATCCGGCGTGACGTTTGTCGTCTCGCAGAGTGGTGCGCCCTCGTGATCCGTAGATCGATCTTGAATGCTTTGCTTTGTCCTCCAATATGTCTCGCAGGTCTGGCGTATCTCCCCATGCCTTTTTATTCGAATGGCGTTGGGGTGGAGGCTGAGCTTTTGGCTGGAATGCCTCTCTATCATGGCCACGAGGTGGCCGATCAGCCGTATCGAGTTTATATTCCTCGGTTGCGAGGACTTCAGTCCATTTGTCAGCTAGCAGATCTTGATCAGCTTGAAGCTGCTGCTGCTTTTTCTTTAGGCTATTTGTCGTGGCCATAAGCCGGCGCTTGAAGCGCTCTTGTTCGACGGGATCCTCTGGGATGGCGAATTCATCATCGCCGAGGCTTGCCTCGTCTTCAGAGGGGGGGGGATGTAATTGTCATCCTCCTCCTCTCCATTTGCCGCTCTCTCAGGAGAGCTGGCTCCTTCATCCTCCTGCTCTAAATCTTGCTGGAGGGGATTGTTGTTGTCTTCGGCACTATCCGGAGTATTATTATCTCCTGTGCCGGTATCACCACTTTTGCTTTGGGGACTTAGAGCGGCACCGCTGACATCGGCGATTGGGTTGCTTCTTGGAGGGGTCATCCTCTGCTATCTCGTCGCCATTGCCTTCGTTGGGTGTATCCACCATGTATATGTCATATGACGAGGTGGCTTTCCAGTGCCCTATAGGTGTTGGTTCATGTTCGTCTCCTACATCGTCGTCCATACCGTCGATGTCTTCGGAGTCGAAGTCGAGCATGTCGGTTAAATCATCGACAATGGCTATGAAGTGGGTGGTGGGTGGGTGTCAAATTTCTTCGTCGTCCGCACCAATCCTGTTGGCCATAATCCGGCCAGGGCTCTCCCGACAAAGAGAGAGACCTTAGTGAATTCAGAATGTCGCCGAAGGGCAAGTGCTGAAAGATATCCACGGCGGTGAATTCCATGATCGGCGCCCAATCGGATTCGATTGGCAGGGGCGGATGGTTCGGAGTCCGAAAAAGAGTCCGGCACCTTGGAGTCACGGGCTGCGCAGAGGATTATGCTAGTGTTCGGCTCGATCGCCGTTGAGACTGCAGCCCCAGAGGCGGTGTCTAACCAGCCGACCTCGATTGGCGCAGTTGGCTCCGAACTAAGGGTCGGAGTTGATGCGGGCGCGGCCTCTGGGGTACTGTTCGGCGGCAGAGCTAGGTCATACCCATCGCAACAGTGCGGCGCTCCCGGCTGTGGCTCGAATCCGTCGAAGATCAAGTCTCCGCGGATGTCGGCCGTGTAATTCAAACTTCCAAATCTGACCTGATGGCCAGGGGCGTAGCTTTCAATCTGCTCCAGATGGCCAAGCGAATTAGTCCGCAGTGCAAAGCCGCCGAATACGAAGATCTGTCCGGGGAGAAAAGTCTCACCCTGGACCGCATCACTATCGATGATTGTAGGAGCCATCAAGCCTAACGGCGACAACACAGAGGAACTCTCAATGAAAGCACCAATGTCGGTGTCAAAACCGGCGGATCTCGGGTAGGGGGTCCCGAACTGTGTGTCTAGGCCGGATGGTAACAGGAGGCAGGGGACACGATGTTTTACCCAGGTTCAGGCCCTCTTGATGGAGGTAAAAACCCTACGTCCTGCTTGATTAATATTGATGATATGGGTAGTACAAGAGTAGATCTACCACGAGATCAGAGAGGATAACCTAGAAGCTAGCCTATGGTATGATTGTATGTTGTGATTGTTGTTCTACTGACTAAAACCATTCGGTTTATATAGACACCGGAGAGGGTTAGAGTTACACAAGGTCGGTTACAAAGGAGGAGATATCCATATACGTATTGCCTAGCTTGCCTTCCATGCCAAGTAGAGTCCCATCCGGACACGAGATGAAGTCTTCAATCTTGTATCTTCATAGTCTAACAGTCCGGCCAATGGAGATATTCCGGCTGTCCGGAGACCCCCTAATCCAGGACTCCCACAGGCCCCTTAGTCCAGGACTCCCTCCGCCACCTCTGGTTGGTCGCCCATAGCTAGCTACCCACTAACCCACACGCAGGCATGCTCATTGATCAATGCCTCACCTCTACCTCTATGCAGACCACTCGCATCGGCGAGTGGAGCACGGTCGGCCTTGTAGCTCCTTGGTGGCACTTGTTGCATCAAGGGGGCCACCCAGCCATGCCCAGTCCACAAGTCCACACAAAATGGCAAGAGTAAAGAGTAGAAGACGAGAGAAATCAGAGTTGATCGCTGGCTATAGTAGGTCGCAACTAGTTTGTCTCCATACGGAAATGTTAAAGGGCCCCTATGGGCCGGTGTGTGCAGTGCCGCCTCATTACTATCACGGGGTATTAAAAAAGTTTCACTTTTGCTGGGGGGGCGACCACCCAGGTTCACCCCCGAGAAGCTCCGCCATTGACGATCGTGCTATTTTTTTGGTGAAATACTCCCTCTGTCCCAAAATAAGTGTGACTTTTTTTGGGACGGTGGGAGTACTAGCTACGATCATGATGTATGTCCTAATCAGCCCACATTATGTCATGGTGTAATAAATATTAAAAGTATATGTCATACGAAAAGAATTGTCATGTTACGTTTAAATAACCTGCCATATTATAGGAAATATATTTCCCATAGAGACATGGCAAATTTTGGAAAGGTACATGGAAAATTAATTTCGCCATGCTACCTACAAGAAACTACATTAGTCTAACTAATAAAAATTGACATGCTCTAAAAAGTAAAAGTGCCAAGGTCAAATAAATAAATTTGCCAAAATGTCTAAAAGAATAAAAGTTTCCATGCCACGAAAAATAGAACTAACATGGTGCAATTAATATTTTTGCCATGGTATAATTAATCATTTTGCCATGATCTGAAGAATAAATTTGCCATGGTACATGAATTGAAATTTCCATGGTCTAATTTAAAAAATTACATCCTCTAAATATTATAATTACCATGGTACCTAAAAATAAAACTATCATGTGCCAATTAGTAAAAATGCCATGTTCAGAGTAGTAAAAATTGCCATAGTGCCTGTAATAAAGATGCACGTGGCAAAAATGGCATGATTCATCATTTTATGTTGTTATGATGTTTATACATGTCTACTACGCAACTTTATTCTTGTAGACACGTGTTGGGCCTCCAAGCGCATAGTTCTGTAGGACAGTAGCATTTTTTCCTCAAATGGATGACCTAAGGTTTATCAATCTGTGGGAGGCGTAGGATGAAGATGGTCCCTCTCAAAGAACCCTGCAACCAAATAATAAAAAGTCTATTGTGTCCCCAACATACCAAATACAATGGCAATTTGTATAGGTGCACTAGTTCAACGAAGAGATGGTGATACAAGTGTAATATGGATAGTAGATATTGATTTTTGTAATAAGAAAAATAAAAAACAACAATGTAGAAATTGATAAAACGGAGCACAAACGGTATTGCAATGCTTGAGAGTGAGGCCTAGGGTCCGTACTTTCACTAGTGCAAGCTCTCAACAATGCTAATATAATTGGATCATATAACCATCCATGAAAGTGCGATGAAGAATCACTCCAAAGTTCCTATCTAGCGGAGAACATAAGAATAAATTGTTAGTAGGGTACAAAACCACCTCAAAGCTATTCTTTCCGTTCGATCTATTCAAGAGTTCGTACTAAAATAACACAAAGCTATTCTTTCTGTTCGATCTATCCTAGAGTTCGTACTAAAATAATACCAAAGAAAATTCATATTCATAATACTCAATCCAACACAAAGAACTTCAAAGAGTGCCCCAAGATTTCTACCGGAGAAACAAAGACTAGAACGTGAATTAACCCCCATGCATAGATTACCCCAATGTCAACTCGGGAATCCGCGAGTTGAATGCCAAAACATGTATCAAGTGAATCAATACGATACCCCATTGTCACCACGAGTATTCATATGCAAGACATATATCAAGTGTTCTCAAATCCATAAAAGTATTCAATCCGATAACAATGAAATCTCAAAGTGAAAAACTCAATTCATCACAACAAGATAGACAGGGGAAAACACCATATGATCCGACTATATTAACAAAGCCCGCGATATATCAAGATCATGACATCTCAAGAACACGAGAGAGAGAGAGAAAGAGAGATTAAACACACAGCTACTAGTACAAACCCTCAGCCCCGAGGGTGGACTACTCCCTCCTCATCATGGTGGCCGCCGAGATGATGAAGATGGCCACCGGAGATGATTCCCCCCTCCGGCAGGGTGCCGGAAAGGGTCTAGATTGGTTTTCGGTGGCTACAAAGGCCTGCAGCGGCGGAACTTCTGATATAGGTTAACCCCGAGGGTTTTTGGAATATTTGGGAATTTATAGGGTAAAGAGGGGGTGCGGGAGGCCACCGAGGTGGGCACAACCCACCTGGGTGCGCTTGGGCCCCCAGGCGCACCCTGGTGGGTTGTGCCCCCCTCGGGGCACCCCCTAGGTGCTGCTCTCGCCCATTGGTGGTCTTCTAGTCCATAAAAAATCCATAAAAAGTTTCACGCTGTTTGGACTCCGTTTGATATTGATTTCCTGTGATGTAAAAAAACATGCAAAAAACAGCAACTGGCACTTGGCACTATGTCAATAGGTTAGTACCAAAAGATGATATAAAATGACTATAAAATGATTATAAAACATCCAAGAATGATAATATAACAGCATGGAACAATCAAAAATTATAGATACGTTGGAGACGTATCAACATCCCCAAGCTTAATTCCTTATCGTCCTCAAGTAGGTAAATGATAAAAACAGAATTTTTGATGTGGTATGCTACCTAACATGTCATCTCATATTGTTTTCTTTATAGCATGGACATTTGGACTTTTATATGCTTCAAAGCAATAGTCTAGTTTTGACATGAGGACTTAAATACTCAAGCATACCAACAAGCAACCATGTCTTTCAAAATATCAACGCTAAAATAAGTTATCCCTAGCCCATCATGCTCAATCATTGATCCATTCATGAAACACACTCGCATATTAGCTACACCCAATGCTCAAGTACGATCATAGTGCCCCCTAGTTGGTGCTTTATAAGAGAAGATGGAGACTCAAATTAAAATTAAAAATTGCATAAAGTAAAAGAAAGGCCCTTCGTGGAGGGAAGTAGGGATTTGTAGAGGTGCCAGAGCTCAAAGAGAAAATTGAGAGATAAAAATATTTTGAGAGCATACTTTTCCCACCAACGAAAATGACTTAGAGCTCCCAACACTTTCCATGCTAGATATATCATAGGCGGTTCCCAAACAGAAAATAAAGTTTATTCGTTTTTCCATGGCTAACCGTATCCGGGGGTGCCCTCCATACAACACTTTCCAAGGAATTTATTATTTTACAACATAAAGTAAGTTCATTTTTCATTTCGGGACTGGGCATCCCTAATACCTTTGCCTTACTCTCGTGCAATGACAAGTGAATAAACACTCATCGTGAGAATAACACATCTAGCATGGAAAATATTGGCCACCCCTCACCGCCTTGCGAGCGGTACGAGCACACAAAAGAGAGATTTATTTTGAAAAATAGAGATGGCACATACAAATTTTCTTGGAATGGCAAAACAATACCGCATATAGGTAGGTATGGCGGACTCATGTGGAAAAACTAGTTTAAAGGATTTTGGAAGCACAAGTAGTGATCATACTTAGGGCAAAATGAAGGCTAGCAAAAGATTGAGAAGCGACCAACCAAGAAATGAATAATCTCATAAGCGAGCATTGAGCATAATTAACACCGAATAATGCACCACAAGTAGGTTGTAATTTCATTGCATAACTATTGACTTTCTTGCTTGCATAGGGAAACACAAACCATAACACCAATATTCTTACTAAAGCAAAATTAATCATCAACATGACTCACATATCACATCATCATATCTCAAAACTATTATGAGGAATCAAGTTTATTTTGTCCAATGATCTTCATGAAAGTTTTTCTTATATCCTTCTTGGATATCTATCACTTTGGGGCTAATTTTCATGTGTTGCTTTTGATAAGCTCAAACAAATATAAGTGAAGATCATGAGCATAATATTTCTTTCTCTCAAATTAATTTAAGTGAAGCAAGAGAGAATTTCTTCAAAAATACTAAAGCACACCGTGCTCAAAAAGATATAAGTGAAGCACTAGAGCAGTTCCATAGAAAAGAGCTTCGTTGGCGGGATGTGAATGCCACTTACTTAGCCTCCCTGGTAACTATTTGAGGACTCTATTTTATTTAAAAACTTCCAAATCTAAGTACTTTATTAAAACAGCAAGCAAAAAAAATAAAATGACAATCCAAGGATATCACACATCATGTGAAGAAGCAAAAACTTAGGCTCAACCGATACTAATAGATAATTGTTGAAGAAGAAAGGTGGGATGCCTACCAGGGCATCCCCAAGCTTAGATGCTTGAGACCTCTTGAAATATTATCTTGGGGTGCCTTGGGCATCCCCAAGCTTGAGATTTTGTGTCTCCTTAATTCCTCTCATATCACGGTTTTTGTTGGGGATATAACTATTGGTTATGACCTGCCCAGGAGGGGCCGGGTCATGCCACTGGCGGCTTAAGAAAAGAAGGCCCAAGAGGATGATGAGGATGGTGGTCCATAGAGCAAGCTTATTGAAATCCCAAGACACTGAGGTAACTTGAGGCCCATGGGTATGGACCTCCATACGTGTAACTTTTATTGTAAGGAAAGCTTAGTTAGTCATCGAGCCGGACACGTTGTGTATGACCCGGCCGGGACTCTGTAAGCCGCCGGGAATCAACCTGTGTATATAAGGGGGTGACACGGCGGTGAGTTAATTCAAGAAACAATAAGTCGAGAACTAGGTCAAGCGTATTCGCTCCCTGGTAATTGAAACCCAAGCAATACAACCCCAAACTGGAGTAAGCCTTTACCTCATTGCGAGGGGTCGAACCAGTATAAACTCTCTGTGTCCTTCGTCCCGATTAACCCCTTCAAGCTAACCTAGCTGCGATGGCTCCACACCTAAGTCATTTCGCTAGGGCATGTGCCGTGTTAAGTCCATGATAGTTGGATCCCACCATGGGGCCAGCGCATGGTGGTTTCGAGTTCTTGAAGGGCAACTTCGCAGGGATCAAGGGATACGCTGTGGGCTGGATGACCAAGAGTCATTGTGGCAAGCTCTACATCGACGATGCTGGCTGGGGCCCTGAGGCCGGCTCAATTGAGTACGGGTACCGGGTCCCCTTCGGCGGAATCCACGTCTTCATCGGCAAGATCAGTGAATTGGGCCCTGAGCCGGACACCTGCACAGACATCATCGAGATGGCTCAGCGTGCACGACCCGCCAAGCTTCAAGCCGTTGTGAAGCATGCCTTTGTGGGTTTCATCCATGGGGCGGAACTTGAGGAAGAATCTATGCTTGGTGGTGAGACGGCCATCTACTCCGATGGTGAATCATCAACCGGTGAGACCAAATCAATGTATCAACTGCAAGACGACTGGCTTGGGGGATGTTCCAATGGTGATAGTATTCTGGACCCCTATGAGCCACCGAACAGGGTTGCAATCTTCATGGCCGGTACACAACCAGTGCTCGGTTCGACAACCACCGCAGCCATGACCTCCAGCTCGACGGCTGCGGCGACGGCGACAGCTAGGGCTAGTGGCTCTGCACACCCACTGACTCAAGTTCTGACCGAATTGTTGGATGCTTTGGCTGCTTTGATGGGGGTGGAGGTGACCCCGGACACTCGAGAACAGCATAAAGTGGACGTTGCGAAGCTACGAGATGGGATAGCTCAAGCCAAGGAAGAGCTAGCGGCTGAAAATGCTAGGATGGCCATGGAGCGAGCTGCTTTGGATGCTCGGGCACAACGGATTCATGTAGAGTCTTTCTGGCTTACCTTGGATCAAGACGCTTCAAATGCCATCATGAGAAGCAGGCACCAGAGTTGCTTACCTCTGGAGTACGATGCGAGAAACCTTTTCAACACACCGGGGGCAGGGACTAGTGACCCACCCGTGGTGAACCGGGCGGTCGAGGCACCCATGACCGGAGCACCAGTTCAGCCCCGTGTTGTGGATCCGCCTCGTTTGGATATGACTCTGCCTCAGCATGTTCCGACACCGCCGGGTCATTATTCTAACCCTCTGGATAATACGGTGACATGATTGGCGGCTCTCCCAGTTGAAAGCGAGTCTCCGGCTGCGATAGAGACACGGAGGGCCAGAGAACTTCTTTAGACAGCAGTGGCTCAATGGGCGGCTTATTCATATAGCCGTGAACGGATTCACTCAACCCCTCGTCCAAGCCGGAGTTATAGCAGGCATATTGACTCACCAGTAGTTTAGAGCAATGAATAGCATCGTAATCAGCCCCATGGGCATGACCCGTCGCGCGCTGGCAATGATGTGCAAGCTTTGGTGGACCAGGGCAGGGCGCAGTGCGAGGCCGAGCTGGCGGCTCAGCTACCGGCTCGACAGCAATCTCCTGTTTATCCGTCAATGTCTATGGGGGTAGGAGTGACCTCTAGAACATTGGGTGTGCCGTGTTTAGTGCCGGCTCTATGCAACGAGTGCTTGCCTAAGGATTTCAAGTGACCTCGTAAGGTGCCTAACTACACAGCGGATCAACCCCCAAAAGCTTGGATTGAGAGCTATGAGATGACTATGGAGATGTCGGATGTTAGTGATGCTGCGTGTGCTATGTATTTCACCATGATGTTGGATGGGCCGACTCGTAATTGGTTGAAAGGATTGCCCCCTAACTCCATTGGTTCATGGGCTGAATTGAAGTCCCACTTCGTTCAGAATTTTAAGGATACATGCAAACTGAAGGAAATATGCCCTAGAGGCAATAATAAAGTTGTTATATATATTTCCTTATATCATGATAAATGTTTATGATTCATGCTAGAATTGTATTAGCCGGAAACTTGGTACATGTGTGAATACATAGACAAAACAGAGTGTCCCTAGTATGCCTCTACTTGACTAGCTCGTTAATCAAAGATGGCTAAGTTTCCTAACCATAGACATGTGTTGTCATTTGATCAACGAGATCACATCATTAGAGAATGATGTGATGGACAAGACCCATCCGTTAGCTTAGCATAAGAGGGAGGCTATCAGAACCCCCTGGGAAAGTTATTAGGCCTATTGGGCCATAGTGGGGGAGAGGAAGTAGGCCAAGTGAGGACGCGCCCCCTCCCCTTGCCCAAACCGAATTGGACTAGGGGAGGGGGCGCGGCCCCCCTCTTTCCTGCTCCCTCTCCCTCCCTTTCCTTTTCCCTCTCTGGTGGAAGGAAGGAGGGGGCCGAATCCTACTTGGACTAGGATTCCAAGTAGGACTCCCCCCTTGCACACCCTCCTTGGCCATCGGCATCCTCCTCCCCCTCCCTTATATACGTGGCCAGGGGCACCCCAAAGCACAATAGACAATCTCTTAGCCGTGTGCAATGCCCCCCTCCATAGTTTAACACCTCGGTCATATTGTCACAGTGCTTAGGCGAAGCCCTGTGCCGGTAACTTCATCATCACCATCGCCACGCCGTCATGCTAACAGAACTCTCCCTCATCCTCAACTGGATCAAGAGCTCGAGGTACGTCATCATGCTGAACGTGTGCTAAACACAGAGGTACCGTATGTTCGATGCTTGGATCAGTTGGATCATGAAGACGTTCGACTACATCAACCGCATTACTAAACGCTTCCACTTTCGGTCTATGAGGGTACATGGACACACTCTCATGTCTCGGTGCTATGCATCCCCTAGATAGATCTTGCGTGGTGGTAGGAAATTTTTTGAAATACTGTGTTCCCCAACAGTGGCATCCGAGCCAGGTCTATGCGTAGATGTTATATGCACGACTAGAACACAAAGAGTTGTGGGCGATAATAGTCATACTGCTTACCACCAACGTCTTACTTTGATTCGGCGATATTGTTGGATGAAGCGGCCCGGACCAACATTACATGACCGCGTTCATGAGACTGGTTCTACCGACGTGCTTTGCACACAGGTGGATGGCGGGTGTCTGTTTCTCCAACTTTAGTTGAATCGAGTTTGACTACAGCCGGTCCTTGTTGAAGGTTAAAACAGCACACTTGACGAAAAATCGTTGTGGTTTTGATGTGTAGGTAAGAACGGTTCTTGCTAGAAGCCCATAGCAACCATGTAAAACTTGCAACAACAAAGTAGAGGCCGTCTAACTTGTTTTTGCAGGGCATGTTGTGATATGATATGGTCAAGACGCGATGAGATATAAATTGTTGTATGAGATGATCATGTTTTGTAAAAGTTATCAGCAACTGGCAGGAGCCTTATGGTTGTCGCTTTATTGTATGAAATATAATCGCCATGTAATTGCTTTACTTTATCACTAAGTGGTAGCGATAGTCGTAGAAGCAATAGTTGGCAAGACGACAACGACGCTACGATGGAGATCAAGGTGTCAAGCCAGTGACGATGAAGATCATGATGGTGCTTTGGATATGGAGATCAAAGGCACAAGATGATGATGGCCATATCATGTCACATATTTTGATTGCATGTGATGTTTATCCTTTATGCATCTAATTTTTCTTAGTACGACGGTAGCATTATAAGATGATCCCTCACTAAATTTCAAGGTATAAGTGTTCTCCCTGAGTATGCACCGTTGCTACAGTTCGCCGTGCCGAGACACCACATGATGATCGGGTGTGATAAGATCTACGTTCACATACAACGGGTGCAAGCCAGTTTTGCACATGCAGAATACTGGGTTAAACTTGATGAGCCTAGCATATGCAGATATGGCCTCGGAACACTGAGACCGAAAGGTCGAACGTGAATCATATAGTAGATATGATCAACATAGTGATGTTCACCATTGAAAACTACTCCATCTCACATGATGATCGGACATGGTTTACACTACTAGGAAAATTGTTTTTAACGATGGTATATGTGGTCGCTAAAAGTCGGATTGTGGTCGTTAAATGTCTTTAATGACCACAATCTGCTGGTCGTGGTAGGCTCCGTCGTTAAAATCCTAACGACCACGTTATGTGGTTGTTATTCTTGTAACGACGAGGTGGTGTGTTGTCGTCAATCCCAAGGCAATAACGACCACTTTTGTCATCGTTAATAATGTCCTCATGGTCACAAAAACATGATTACGCCTCACCACTTTGATATCCTTCAGAACCACTTATATTTAGTATGACTTTCAATTCAACAGTCAGTTAGTTCAACATCCAATATTTGAATATTAACATCCACATTAATATAGAAACAAAAGAATCTGAATTGAAAGCACATCGCCTCTTTTATTCATCAAAGTACAAAAATTTTGACATACAATTCTGGAATTAAAATATCATTTAGAAAATTGAGTCAAAATCACTCCTTATATGACCATTGTACTTGCTCATATGTTTCTGGAAAATGAGACAACTAGAAAAGATAATATTTATTAATCTGGACACCATCTTTCTTTGAATGAGAATCAATCTTCATCGTTGATTAGAATCCCTCCTGATGCTTCTATAATATTATAGTGGACCATCACTCCTGCTTGCTAATTCATCTACGCCATTGGCAGTGTCTGAAAAATATACAACCAATTGTAAGTAGGGTGGATGATGGAAAAATAGATAAAAAATTGACATTATTTTCATGCCATCACTTTCATCCTTATCATTTTCTATGTCACCGTCATTGCTGACATCAACTTAACCCATCATGTGTGCAATATGTTTGAGTAACTTCAAGACAATGAAGTGTAGAAACAAATTCTTGATGTGCTACAAGCTAGTTAGAATCTCACTTTTTGAATCATCTGCATCCCAATTTGCACTAAATTAGCATTGTACCTTTCTTGGCACATCATCTGCAGATATGAAAACAAGCAACCTCTTTATATCATTCAATATGAGATAGCTTGAATAATTTTTTCAGTTTGACTAATACCTTTTCTAGCTAAGTGGTAACCTCCCCATAGTCATGTTCTCCCATATGAGGTGTGTGCAAAGTTTAAAATGGCGGTCTAACTCATTTTGCGCCGCTAACCCATTTCGCTGCCATAGTACATGTACATGTATATTCCAGATCAAAACTAGTACATGTGCATATTTTTCTCAAAAATAGGGGATTTCCAACAGAAAACAGAGGATTTTCAGTTCAGCGGATAAATATCAATAAATTTAAGCAAGTAGATCAGGGCATCACAAGCAAATTAGCAAGTAGATCACGACATCACAAGTTCGCATCTTGAACCTGAACCCAAGCTATGTAGAAAACCCAAGCTACCTGAACCTACACATCTACCGGGCATGTGCATTTGTTTGAATCAACAAACAAATAAAGGATAGATAGAATCGGAGGGTTCCTATGATGTACAAACACCAGGCGTTGGAGCCGTGTGAGACTGAGATATCATGGTCGTGGCCCTGCATTTTTGTTCAATGTAAGGCATAGCAAATTATAAACAAACCAGATCATATAAGAGCTACACATGAATGGATGGTATTCAACATGGCATAGTAAATTTGTATTTCAAAATAAAGCAAATAAAATTGCACCTACATCTTTAATAATCATGAACTGGGTATGAATCAACAATAGTTGATAAAGGCCCAGCAACCAAAAAACAGAGGAAGGAGGACTAACAATGAACCTGTAGTGGAATAGCGTCAGTGGTGGAAACTGGTAGTGTGAAGGATGCAGCTCGAGCGCGCCGAGGACGAGGTGACCGGCCGGCGATGTGCACGCCACAGCGTGTGCACGCTGGGTTCGAGGATGGCTGCAAGGAGTAGGTTGCGGCATGTATGCGCCGGGGTCGGTAGGCGGCGAGGTGCAGGCTGCAGCGCAGGAGCGGCAGGGTCGTTAGTCGTATGAGAAGAGCAGGGAGATGGGATCTATGGAGGCGCCCAGATTAAAAAAAGTAGGGGAGGAGAGGAAAAGGATGCGCAAGGAGATGGATCCTACCAGATTCGTTTTCTTTCTGCTCCTCCTAGATCTTCTGGATCGCCGAGGATTAATAGAGATGGCGAGGAGACGAAAAGGAGGCGCAACCGGACGATTTTAATGGGTTCGTCAGCGGCAACGACCAGAGATGGGGAGAATGGCCATGTATTCTTGGAGGTCGATGTCGTGAGCAGGTGGCCTAGTTGTACGAGGATTGAGGATTTGGATGACTTGGTTTGCTTTAAGAGACTTTAGTGCCAATGTTTTCGGGAACCGCCAACAATTTTTTTACTCTTTTAATTTGCTGCTTACGGGGTGAGATAAAGGTGAGAGATTCTGTTTGTTATAAAGCTATTATAAAGCTATTACGTACAAATAGGAGATGAGAAAAATAACGAGCGCACCCATGGTTCTGCTTCGGTAGCTGATTTCCGTCGCACGGGGCTCACTCGGATGGGACTGCATTTTAACGACCAAGAGTTCTTGTTCATCGTTGTTAATAATAGCTTTTCTAGTAGTGTTAGTTGATATGGATCACATGATCATTTAGATGACTAGAGGGATGTCTATCTAAGTGTGAGTTCTTAAGTAATATGATTAATTGAACTTTAATTTATCATCAACTTAGTACCTGATAGTTTTTGCATGTCTATATTGTTGTAGATCAATGGCCCGTGCTACCGTTTCCTTGAATTTTAATGTGTTCCTAGAGAAAGCTAAGTTGAAAGATGATGGTAGAAACTACACAGACTGGGTCCGTAACTTGAGGATTACCCTCATTGCTGCACAGAAGAGACACGTCCTGGAAGCACCGCTAGGTGCAAGACCCGTTGTAGGAGCAACTCCGGACATTATGAATGTCTGGTAGAGCAAAGCTGATGACTACTCAGTGTGTCATGCTTTACAGCTTAGAATTGGGACTTCAAAGACGTTTTGAACGTCATGGAGCATATGAGATGTTCCAGGAGTTGAAGTTAATATTTCAAGCAAATGCCTGAGTTGAGAGATATGAAGTCTCCAACAAGTTCTATAGCTGCAAAATGAAGGATAATAGTTGTGTCAGTGAACACATACTTAGAATGTCTGGGTACCACAACCACTTGACTCAGCTGGGAGTTAATCTTCCTGATGATAGTGTCATTGACAGAGTTCTTCAATCACTGCCACCAAGCTATAAAGGCTTCATGATGAACTATAATATGCAAGGGATGGAAAAGACTATTCCCGAGCTCTTCGTGATGCTAAAGGCTGCGGAGGTAGAAATCAAGAAGGAGGATCAAGTGTTGATGGTTAACAAGACCACTAGTTTCAAGAAAATGGGCAAAGGGAAGAAGGGTAACTTCAAGAAGAATAGAAAGCAAGTTGCTGCTCAAGGGAAGAATCCCAAGTCTGTACCTAAGCCTGAGTGCTTCTACTGCAAAGGGACTGGTCACTAGAAGAGGAACTGCCCCAAGTATTTGGCGGATAAGTAGGATGGAAAAGTGAAAGGTATATTTGATATACATGTTATTGATGTGTACCTTACTAATACTCGTAGTAGCGCCTAAGTATTTGATACTGGTTATGTTGCTCATATTGGCAACCCGAACCAGGGGCTATGGATTAAACGAAGATTGGCTAAGGACGAGGTGACGATACGCGTGGGAAATGGTTCCACGGTTGATGTGATCATCGTCCGCACGTTACCTCTACATCTATCGTTGGGATTAGTTTTAGACCTGAATAATTGTTATTTGGTGCCAGCATTGAGCATGAACATTATATCTGGATCTTGTTTGATGCGAGACGATTATTCATTTAAATCAGATAATAATGGTTGTTCCATTTATATGAGTAACATCTTTTATGGTCATGAACCCTTGATGAGTGGTCTATTTTTATTGAGTCTCGATTGTAGTGATACACATATTCATAATATTGAAGCCAAAAGATGCAAAGTTAATAATGATAGTGCAACTTATTTGTGGCATTACCGTTCAGGTCATATTGGTGTAAAGTGCATGAAGAAACTCCATGTTGATGGGCTTTTGGAATCACTTGATTATGAATCACTTGATGCTTGCGAACCATGCCTGATGGGCAAGATGACTAAGACTCCGTTCTCTAGAACAATGGAGCGAGCTACTGACTTGTTGGAAATAATACATACTGATGTATGCGGTCCAATGAGTGTTGGGGCTCGCGACGGCTATCGTTATTTTCTGACATTCACAGATGATTTGAGCAGATATGGGTATATCCACTTAATGAAACATAAGTCTGAAACATTTGAAAAGTTCAAAGAATTTCAGAGTGAAGTGGAAAATCATCATAACAAGAAAATAAAGTTTCTACAATCTGATTGTGGAGGTGAATATTTGAGTTATGAGTTTGGTCTTCATTTGAAACAATGTGGAATATTTTCGCAACTCATGCCACCTGGAACACCATAGCATAATGGTGTGTCCGAACTTCGTAATCGTACTTTATTAGATATATGGTGCGATCTATGATGTCTCTTACTGATTTACCGCTATTGTTTTGGGGTTATGCTTTAGAGACAACTGCATTCATGTTAAATAGGGCACCATCTAAATATGTTGAGACGACACCATATGAACTGTGGTTTGGCATGAAACCTAAGTTGTCGTTTCTCAAAGTTTGGGGCTGTGATGCTTATGTAAAAAAGCCTCAACCTGATAAGCTCGAACCCAAATAGGAGAAATGTGTCTTCATAGGATACCCAAAAGAAACTGTTGGGTACACCTTCTATCACAGATCCGAAGGCAAGATATTCGTTGCTAAGAATGGATCCTTTCTAGAGAAGGAGTTTCTCTCGAAAGAAGTGAGTGGGAGGAAAGTAGAACTTGATGAGGTAATTGTACCTTCTCCCGAATTGGAAAGTAGTTCATCATAGAAATCAGTTCCAGTGATTCCTGCACCAATTAGTGAGGAAGCTAATGATGATGATCATGAAATTTCAGATCAAGTTACTACCGAACCTCGTGGGTCAACCAGAGTACCATCCACACCAGAGTGGTACGGTAATCCTGTTTTGGAGGTCATGTTGCTTGACCATTACGAACCTACGAACTATGAGGAAGCGATGATGAGACCAGATTCCGCGAAATGGCTTGAGGCCATGAAATCTGAGATGGGGTCCATGTATGAGAACAAAGTGTGTACTTTGGTTGACTTGCCCGATGATCGGCAAGCCATAGAGAATAAATGGATCTTCAAGAAGAAGACTGACACTGACGGTAATGTTACTGTCTACAAAGCTTGACTTGTTGCAAAAGGTTTTTGACAAGTTCAAGGAGTTGACTACAATGAGACCTTCTCACCCGTGGCGATGCTTACGTCTCTCCGAATCATGTTAGCAATTACCGCATTTTATGATTATGAAATTTGGCAAATGGATGTCAAAACTGCATTCCTTGATGGATATCTTAAAGGAGAGTTCTATATGATGCAACCAGAAGGTTTTGTCGATCCTAAAGGTGCTAACAAAGTGTGCAAGCTCCAGCGATCCATTTATGGATTAGTGCAAGCCTCTCGGACTTGGAATATACGCTTTGATAGTGTGATCAAAGCATATGGTTTTATACAGACTTTTGGAGAAGCCTGTATTTACAAGAAAGTGAGTGGGAGCTCTGTAGTATTTCTAATATTATATGTGGATGACATATTGTTGATTGGAAATAATACATGATTTCTGGATAGCATAAAAGGATACTTGAATAAGAATTTTTCAATGAAGATCTATAGAGATAGATCGAGACGCTTAATTGGACTTTCACAAAGCACATACCTTGATAAAGTTTTGAAGAAGTTCAAAATGGATCAGTTAAAGAAAGGGTTCTTGCTTGTGTTACAAGGTGTGAAGTTGAGTCAGACTCAATGCCCGACCACTTCAGAAGATAGAGAGAAAATGAAAGTCATTCCCTATGCCTCAGCCATAGGTTCTATCATGTATGCAAGCTTTGACACTGATCCGGATGACACTAAGTCACAAACCGGATACGTATTTATATTGAATGGTGGAACTCTCTATTGGTGCAGTTCCAAGCAGAGCGTCGTGGCAGGATGCACGTGTGAAGCAGAGTACATAGCTGCTTCGGAAGCAGCAAATGAAGGAGTCTGGATGAAGTAGTTCATATCCGATCTAGGTATAATTCCTAGTGCACCGGGTCTAATGAAAATCTTTTGTGACAACACTAGAGCAATTGCCTTGGTGGCGGAAACCAGATTTCACAAGAGAACCAAACACATCAAGAGACGCTTCAATTCCATACGCGATCAAGTCAAGGAGGGAGACATAGAGATTTGCAAAATAAATACGGATCTCAATGTTGCAGATCTGTTGACTATGCCTCTTCCACAAGCAAAACATGATCAGCACCAAGACTCCATGGGTGTTAGAATCATTACTATGTAATCTAGATTATTGACTCTAGTGCAAGTGGGAGACAGAAGGAAATATCCCCTCGAGGCAATAATAAAGTTGTTATTTATATTTCCTTATATTAGGATAAATGTTTATTATTCATGCTAGAATTGTATTAACCGGAAACATGGTACATGTGTGAATACATAGACAAAACAGAGTGTCCCTAGTATGCCTCTACTTAACTAGCTCGTTAACCAAATATGGTTAAGTTTCCTAACCATAGACATGTGTTGTCATTTGATCATCAGGATCACATCATTAGAGAATGATGTGATGGACAAGACTCATCTTTTAGCTTAGCATAGTTTAGTTTTATTGCTTTCTTCATGACTTATACATATTCCTGAGTACCGAAGGAACACTATGTGTGCTATCAAATGTCACAGCGTAACTGGGTGATTATAAAGATGTTCTACAGGTGTCTCCGATGGTGTTTGTTGAGTTGGCATAGATCGAGATTAGGATTTGTCACTCCGTGTATCGGAGAGGTATCTCCGGGCCCTCTCGGTAATGCACATCACTATAAGCCTTGCAAGCAATGTGACTAATGAGTTAGTTACGGGATGATGTATTATGGAACGAGTAAAGAGACTTTCCGGTAATGATATTGAACTAGGTATGAAGATACCGACTATCGAATCTCGGGCAAGTGACATACTGATGACAAAGGGAATGGCATATGTTGTTATGTGGTTTGATCGATAAAGATCTTCGTAGAATATGTAGGAGCCAATATGAGCATCCAGGTTCCGCTATTGGTTATTGACCGGAGATGTGTGTCTCGGTCATGTCTACATAGTTCTCGAACCCGTAGGGTCCGCACGCTTAACGTTCGATGACGGTTTGTATTATGAGTTATGTGATTTGATGACTGAAGTTTGTTCGGAGTGCCGGATGAGATCACGGACATGAAGAGGAGTTTCAAAATGGTTGAGAGGTAAAGATTGATATACTGAAAGGTTATATACGGACATCAAAATGGTTCCGATAATGTTCGGGGATTTATCAGAGTACCGGGAGGCTATCGGACCCCCCCGGGAAAGTTATTGGGCCTATTGGTCCATAGTGGAGGAGAGGAAGCAGGCCAGGTGAGGGGGCGCCCCCCCCCCCTTGCTCAAACCTAATTGTACTAGGGGAGGGGCGCCCCCCCCCCTCTTTCCTTCTCCCTCTCTCTCCCTTCCCGTTTCCCTCTCCAGTGGAAGGAAGGAGGGAGGCGAATCCTACTTGGAATAGGAGTCCAAGTAGGACTCACCCCTTGGCATGCCCTCCTTGGCCGCTGGCCTCCTCCTCCCCCTCCTTTATATACGTGGCTAGGGGGAACCCCAAAGCACAATAGACAATCTCTTAGCCATGTG
Source organism: Triticum dicoccoides (assembly GCF_002162155.2). Taxonomy (NCBI): domain Eukaryota; kingdom Viridiplantae; phylum Streptophyta; class Magnoliopsida; order Poales; family Poaceae; genus Triticum; species Triticum dicoccoides. Next base: position 541,314,061 of record NC_041388.1, read on the forward strand.
TGGTGCCCCCCTCCACAGTTTAAAACGTCGGTCATATCATCGTAGTGCTTAGGCGAAGCTCTGCCCTGGTAACTTCATCATCACCGTCGCCACGCCGTCGTACTGATGGAACTCTCCCTCATCCTCAACTGGATCAAGAGCTTGAGGGACGTCATCGTGCTGAACGTGTGCTGAACACGGGGTGTCTTACGTTCGGTGCTTGGAACGGTTGGATCGTGAAGACGTTTGACTACATCAATCATGATAACCCACAAGTATAGGGGATCGCAACAGTTTTCTAGGGTAGAGTATTCAACCCAAATTTATAGATTCGGCCCAAGGGGAACCAAAGAATATTTGAAGGTATTAGCAGCTGAGTTGTCAATTCAACCACACATGGAGATTAATTATCTGCAGCAATATGATCAGTAGCAAAGTAGTTTGATAGTTTTGATAGTAGTGACAGTAGCAACGGTAACAATAATAGTGATAGCAGTAATTTCTAGCAAGTGTAACAGTGATGACAGCGGTAGTAACTTAGCAATATCAACAAGGGTAAATTAGTAGGCATTGGATCGGTGACTTGTTGGATGATATTCATCGTGTGACAGGTATAACCTAGGGCGATATGGCACTAGCTCCAGTTCATCGATATAATGTAGGCATGTATTCGTAAATTGTCATACGTGCTTTATTAAAAGAACTTGCATGACATCTATTGTCCTACCCTCCCGTGGCAGCGGGGTCCATATTGGAAACTAAGGGATATTAAGGCATCCTTTTTAATAAAGAACCGGAACAAAGCATTAACACATAGTGAATACATGAACTCCTCAAACTACGGTCATCACCGGGAGTGGGCCCGGTTGTTGTCACTCCGGGGTTGACGGATCATAACTGTAGTAGGTGACTATAACTTGCAAGATCGGATCTAAAACATGGATATAATGATGAATTCATAAACAGTTCAGATTTGAAATCATGGCACCCAGGCCCAAAGTGACAAGTATTAAGCATAACAAAGTCATAGCAACATCAATCTAAAAATATAATGGATACTAGGGATCAGGCCCTAACAAAACTAACTCGATTACATGATGAATATCATCCAACTCCTCACCGACTAGCGAGCCTATGAAGGACTTACTCACTCCCGGTGGGGAGCATCATGGAATTGGCGATGGAGAAGGGTTTGTGATGACGAAGAACGAAGATCCCCCTCTCCGGAGCCCCAAACGGACACCAGATCTGCCCTCCCGAGGAAAAACAGGGCTTGGCGGTGGCTCTGTCTCGTGGATCGCGATAATTCTTTCTCCCTGATTTTTCTGGAATAATGTGATTTTATAGTATCAAAGGGGTCATTAGCGGGGCCACCAGGTGGGTAAAACCCACCTGGGCGCGCCAGGAGAGGGGGCGCGCCCTGGTGGGTTGTGCCTAGCTAGGGGCCCCTCTCTGGTGGGTCTTGGCTCCAGTAATTCTTATTATTGATATAGAAAATCCTCGCAAAGTTTCGTTCCATTCTGAGAACTTTTATTTCTGCACAAAAACAACACCATGGTAGTTCTGCTGAAAACAGTGTCAGTCCGGGTTAGTTTCATTCAAATCATGCAAATTAGAGTCCAAAACAAGAGGAAAAGCGTGACAAAAGGTAGATACATTGGAGACGTATCAACTCTGTCAAGCTTAAACATTTGCTTGTCCTCAAGCAATTCAGTTGATAAACTGAAAGTGAGAAAGAAAAACTTTTACAAACTCTTTTGCTCTTGTTTGCATAAATAAGCTTAAACAGCACCCAGGTTTTTAGCCAACATTATAACTAACCATGTCGACAATAACTATTAAGGATTATAATGACTCATATCAATGACATAATTAGCTAGCGAGCAATAATAAGATATCTCAAATGGCAACACATTATCAAAACAACCATGATAGAATATGACAATAGTGGTATCTCGCTAGCCCTTTCTGAGACCGCAAAACATAAATGCAAAGCACCTCCAAAGTTCAAGCAGCGACTAAACATTGTAATTCATGGTAGAAAAGATCCAGTCATAATGCACCCAACGTTGGCTATACACAATGCATAAATCATGACTATTGTGCTCTACTCAGTTTCTGGCGCTTATTTATAGAAGGTGATGACACAACATAAAATTAAATAGAATGTCCCTTCGCAGAGGGGAGCAGTGATTTGCAGAGGTGCCAGAGCTCAATTTTTAAAACAGAGATAAATGAAATTTTGAGACATGAACCCTTCTCATTCACTTCACGACCATCAGTTATCAACATCTTCCATGCTAAGCACGCTAGTGGCGGTTTCCAAGAAGTAAAAGTAAAGGTTTTGACTCCATTGGGAGTTTTTGTTTGATTATTTAAGAGATGAACTCTTTTTGTATTTTACAGTTTGGGACTAGGCATCCCTATTACCGCCCATTTCCTCGTGCGATGGCAAGTGAATAAACACTCGACCTGAGGATAACATACTTAGCACGGAAGATATCGACCACCTCCTATCATTCCATGAACGATCCAGGCACAGAAAAAGGGTAATTTTTTAGAAGTTTTTAGAGGTGGCACATGCAAATTTACTTAGGACGGTAGGCTAATACTGTATATAGGTAGGTATGGTGGACTCATCTGGAATAACTTCGGGTTCAAGGTTTTTGATGTACAAGCAGAATTCCCACTTAGTACAGGCGAAGGCTAGCAATTTAAGATTGGGAAGCGGCCAGATAGAGAGCAACAACAATCATAACCATGCATTATGCATAAGTAACATTGGACACTAACATGAGTAGGATATGAACACCATGAACATAAATATTATAGAGGCTATGTTGGATTTGATTCAACTACATGCATGAACATGTACCAAGTCAAGCCACTCGAACATTCAGAGGAGGATACCATATCATCATACTATGTCACAATCATTTTAACGCTATGTTGATATCCAAGATAAATCATTATCCACTCCCAGCTACTTATGCATGGCATGAGAAACTATAGTCTCTGATTGTCATTGCAAACATGTTTAATCATAATGGGCAAAAGCCTGGATACTCATATTTACACAGACAGAACAAGTCGAGTTCATACCAGTTTCTCCTTGCCATGGCTAGCTCATCGAATATCGTCATTATTGCCTTTCATTTGCACGATTGAATGATATGAAAATAATAATAGTGCAAGAGTGTCATGGACTAAGCTGGAATCTGAAAACATTTTATTCAACAGGAGAAGACAAGGTAAAATGGGCTCTTGTTAGTTCAACAGTTATTCATATGAGAGCCACTCAACATTTTCATCGTGGTCTTCTCCTCGGTACGACTCGAATAAAAGAAAAGAATTTCGTAGAAACGCACTGAAATATTTTTGGAGTTTTTGGTTTTTCTTCAACAAGCAAATAAAAAGTAAAAACAAGAAAAACTATTTACACGGGAAAGCTCCCAACAAGCAAAAGAAGAACAAGCAAATCTTTTTGGGTTTTCTTTTAGTACTACTACTAAACATGCATAGAAAGTAAATTACTACAACTAATTTTTTTGATTTTCTAAAGTTTTAACAAACACACAAGAAGAAAGCAAGAAAATAAATCTAAGCATGGATGATACAATGAAAAAGTGTGAACACTGACAAATGGAATGATATGTGAACATGAATATAATGTCGGTGAGAAACACGTACTCTCCCAAACTTAGGCTTTTGGCCTAAGTTGGTAATGAATCAGCATCCTGGAGGGTAGTAGTCAGGGTACTGAGGAGTGGGCATCCATTGATCCCACTGTGGAGGTGCATCTGCAGCCTCAGCAGTAGCCTGGACGTTCCAGTAGGCGAGGATGTCTGCAGGCATAATCTGATATCCGCCCCTAGCAACAGAATCAAACAAAGTAGGTGCAGGCAAGGGGATAACATCACGAGTGTCAACGTTATAGACCAGGTTATAAGGAATGGCAATATCAGGACGATCATGTGCAAGAAAGTGATGGTGATCCATGGCTGCACAGTCTAGGTAAACTGTGGTAAGAGGGAAATCATGAGGGCGTATCTCAACCTCGAAGTGAGCCGCCAAACGAGTAGAAAAAATTCCACCATGTATTTTCCCTTGAGATTTATTAATATGGAGGCGACGAGCCACAATAGCTCCCAAGCTATAAGTGTTGTCGCCCTCTATTGCACGAGTAAAACAGCAAGGTCGGGTGAACTAAGTGCACCCACCTTCTCCCTAGCAAGCAAGCATTTGGTAATAAAAAGTGCAAAGTAACGAACAACAGGAAAATGTAAGCCACCGACAGTGATGGCCGACACTCTTCTCTCATCACCCACTGTCAAAGTGCGACAAAAATCCTCAATCTCGGTCGGCCTAGGCTCAGCCAAGCTCCCATCAGACGGGATCATGCATATGTCACAAAATTCAGTAAGCGGTATTTGATGGTTTTCAGCATATAAATCAAAGCTCACTTCAGGAGGATTATTTCTAGGCAAGAAATTAAAGCTTTGAACAAAGACATTTGTGAGGATTTGGTGCTGGTCACACTCATGTGTGATGAAGTCGGTGAGACCGGCGTTGGCAATGAATTGCATGAACTCCTCATGAATTCCAGCTTCTTGCAGGAATGGGATGTGCGGCCATTCGCACGGCCGTACCTCCGCCAACCTCCGAGGGTGGAGATCATTGTCAGAAGACTCCCCAATAACACCCTTGGAGTTCTTCTTTGAGCCAAACATCCTGAAGATATTCATGTCCGCGTACAATTTTTCCTATGAAAAAAACCTAAATTTTTAGTTCACAATTTTTTTCCAACAAAATTGATAGCAACTACTCATAGGGATGCATAGAGGCCATATCAAGCATTCAAACTACTTAGAACACAAAGAATTGAACATGCAAGCACATCTACAGTAGCACCAAGAGTAGCTAATTATTCAAAGTATAAGCAACTAAAACAAAAACTAAATGGAGTCACATACCAAGCAACAATCCCTCGAAGCAGTTTCGGAAACGAATTTTCGAGCAAAGAGATCGAAATCCGCGGGTTTGAGCTCAAGAACACGGGAGAGAGAGCAAGAGTGATTTTTGTCTAGAGGTAGGTGACAATGTGGGCTAAAGAGATAAGTGAGGGGGCCCACGTGGGGAGCACAACCCCCCAGGGCGCACCAGGGGGTGCTGGCGCGCCCAGGTGGGTTGTGCCCACCTGGTGCACCCCCCACCCCCCTCTGGTTATTTTTGCACCAAAAAATCTTAAATAATCAGGAAAAAATCATATAAAATTTTTAGAGCATTCTGAGAACTTTTATTTTTGGGTCATTTTTTATTGCACGGAAAATTCAGAAAACAGACAAAACATGGCATTTATTTTATTTAACTAATAAAAACAGGGAATAAAAAGTAATGACAGAAAGTAGTGCTTACTAAATTCATCAACTTCATACCATTCAAAAAAGATTCATTAATAAGGTTGATCAAGTCTTATTAACAACCACTTTCAATTAGTATGAAACAGAAGAACTTTCATAAATCACTAAGTTACCTCTATGCATTTCCCCAAAAATAAGCATTTCATATTTCTATTTGACAGTAGGTAGAGGTATTTGAAAACTTCCAATAGTGATTGTCGGCGATTTTTCAATAACCTTAATACCATTCACCTGGAATTGTTTCTTCGGAAAGTGCACCGTATGCTCATTACCATTGATATGAAAAGTGATCTTGATTTTATTGCAATCAATAACAAGCCCTGCAGTATTCAAGAAGGGTCTACCAAGGATAGTCGACATGTTGTCGTCCTCGGGCATCTCAAGTATAACAAAGTCAGTCAAAATCATAACATTAGCAACAACAACGGGCACATCCTCATAGATACCGATAGGTATGGCAGTTGATTTGTCAGCCATTTGCAAAGATATTTCAGTAGGTGTGAGTTTATTCAAGTCAAGTCTTTTATATAAAGAGAAAGGCATAACACTAACACCAGCTCCTAAATCACACAAAGAAGTTTTCACATAATTCTTTTTTATGGAGCAAGGTATAGTTGGTATACCCAGATCTCCAAGTTTTTTAGATACTCCATCTTTGAAAGTATAATTAGCAAGCATAGTGGAGATTTTAGCTTCCGGTATTTTTCTCTTATTTGTGATGATGTCTTTCATATACTTTGCATAAGGAGGCATTTTCAAGACATCAGTCAAGCGAATACGCAAAAATACTGGCCTCAGCATTTCAGCAAAGCGTTCAAATTCTTCATCATCATTATTTTTAGTTGACTTAGGTGGAAAAGTCATAGGTTTTTGAACCCATGGTTCTCTTTCTTTAACGTGTTTTCTAGCAATGAAGTCTCTTTTATCATACCTTTTATTTTTAGGTTGTGGGTTATCAAGATCAATAGGTGGTTCTATCTCAACACCATTATCTGGTTCTTTATCATTTGGTTGCGTGTCTTCATGAACCTCATCATTATCTTTTCATTATCACTAGGTGAGTGTTCATTTCCAGATTGAGTTTCAACATCTGAGATAGAAGCTTCATTTTCATTATCAGGAGGTTTTTCTATTTCAGGTTCACTAGAAGTGTGCAAAGTCCTATCATTTTTCTTTTTCTTTTTCTTTTTCTTTCTAGAAGAACTAGGTGCACTAGTGTTAGCTCTTTGTGAATCTTGTTCAATTCTTTTAGGGTGCCCCTCAGGATAAAGTGGTTCCTGAGTCATTTTACCTCCTCTAGTTGCAACTCTAACAGCAAAGTCATGCATATTATGATTCATTTCATCAAGCAATTCTCTTTGAGATTTAGCAACTTGTTCTAATTGAGTTTGAACCATAGAAGTATGCTTTCCAACACCTCTAACATCATTTGTTGTTCTAAATAACAAGTCACTCAAGCGAGCAATCATATCAAAATTATACTTTAATTGTTTCATAACATTTGCATTGAAGTGATCTTGTTTTCTAATATAATTTTCAAACTCATAAAGGCATTGGCTAGGATGCATATTGTGAGGATTATCATTATCATTAAACTTCATAAGAGAATTTACCTCTACCACCTTAGGCATTGGTGGTGTATTAAGCCCATGTATTTCTTCAATAGGAGGTAAATTTTTAACATCCTCAGCTTTATTACATTTTTCCTTCATAGATTTATTTGCCTCTTGCATATCTTCGGGACTGGGATATAATATACCCCTCTTCTTCGGAGTGGGTTTAGGTGGTGGTTCAGGAATAGTCCAATCATCATAATTTTTCAATATGTTATTCAATAATTCTTTAGCTTGAGCAATTGTTCGTTCCCTGAAAACACAACCAGCAAAACTATCTAGGAAGTCCCTAGAAGCATCGGTTAGTCCATTATAGAAGATATCAAGTATTTCATTTTTCGTAAGAGGATGATCAGGCAAAGCATTAAGTAACTGGCAAAGCCTCCCCCAAGGTTGTGGAAGACTCTCCTCTTTAGTTTGCACAAAGTTAAATATTTCCTGTAAGGCAGCTTGTTTCATATGAGCAGGAAAATATTTTTCAGAGAAGTAATAAGTCATATCCTGGGGACTACGCACTCAACCAGGAGCAAGAGTATTGTACCAAGCTTTAGCATCACCCTTTAGTGAGAAAGGAAATAATTTGATAATAAAGTAATAGCGAGTTTTCTCATCATGAGTAAAAAGGATGGCTATATCATTCAACTTAGTAAGATGTGCCACAACAGTTTCAGTTTCATAACCATGGAAAGGGTCAGATTCAACCAATGTAATTAACTTTGGGTCGACAGATAATTCATAATCCTTATCATCAATACAGATAGGTGAATTAGCAAACTTAGGATCACATTTCATTCTAGCATTCAGAGATTTTTCTTTATACTTGCATAGTAATTTCTCTAGATCATCTCTAGCATTACAAGCAAGAATATCTCTAGTTGCTTCTTCATTAATAACATAACCTTCCGGTACCTTAGACAATTCATATCTAGCAAGGCTAGTTATAACGAGTGTTTTAGGAGATTCAGTTTCAAGCTAATCATCAGATTCAACAACATCATGTTGTATTACTCTAGCAATTTGTTTATCAGGGAATTCACCAAGTGGCACATCATCATTATCAAGAAAGGTACTAGCATCATCATAAGCATCATTCATAGTAGAGGTAGCATCATCAATAACTTGCGACATATCAGAATTAATAGCATATGGTGGTGTTGCAAGTTTACTTACAATAGAAGTTGAATCTAAAGCAGAACTGGATGGCAGTTCCTTACCTCCCCTCGTCTTTGAGGGAAATATCTTAGTCTTAGCATCCTTCAGATTCTTCATAGTGATAATATGATAATAATTCCAAGTGACTCAACAAGTACAGCTATGCCCCCGGCAACGGCGCCAGAAAAAGGTCTTGATAACCCACAAGTATAGGGGATCGCAACAGTTTTCGAGGGTAGAGTATTCAACCCAAATTTATTGATTCGACACAAGGGGAGCCAAAGAATATTTGAAGGTATTAGCAGCTGAGTTGTCAATTCAACCACACCTGAAGATTAATTATCTGCAGCAATATGATCAGTAGCAAAGTAGTTTGATAGTTTTGATAGTAGTGACAATAGCAACGGTAAAAGTAACAGTGATAGCAGTAATTTGTAGCAAGTGTAACAGTGATGATAGCAGTAGTAACTTAGCAAGATCAATAAGGATAAATTCGTAGGCATTGGATCGGTGACTTGTTGGATGATATTCATCATGTGATAGTTATAACCTAAGGTGATACAGCACTAGCTCTAGTTCATCGATATAATGTAGGCATGCATTCCGTAAATAGTCATATGTGCTTTATTAAAAGAACTTGCATGACATCTTTTGTCCTACCCTCCCGTGGTAGCGGGGTCCATTTTGGAAACTAAGGGATATTAAGGCCTCCTTTTAATAGAGAACTAGAACAAAGCATTAACACATAGTGAATACAAGAACTCCTCAAACTACGGTGATCACCAGGAGTGGGCCCGGTTGTTGTCACTCCGGGGTTGCCGGATCATAACCATAGTAGGAGACTATAACTTGCAAGATCGGATCTAAAACATGGATATAATGATGAATTCATAAATGCTTCAGATCTGAAATCATTGCAGCTAGGCCAAAGTGACAAGTATTAAGCATAGCAAAGTCATAGCAACATCAATCTAAGAACATAGTGGATACTAGGGATCGGGCCCTAACAAAACTAACTCAATTACATGATGAATCTCATCCAACTCCTCATCGACCAGCGAGCCTACGAAGGAATTACTTACTCCCAGTGGGGAGCATCATGTAATTGGCGATGGAGAAGGGTTGGTGATGACGAAGAACGAAGATCCCCCTCTCCGGAGCCCCAAACGGACTCCAGATATGCCCTCCCGAGGAAGAACAGGGCTTCACGGCGGCTCCGTCTCATGGATCGTGATAATTCTTTCTCCCTGATTTTTTTCTGGAATAATGTGATTTTATAGTATCAGGGGGGTCATCAGCGGGGCCACCAGGTGGGTACAACCCACCTGAGCACGCCAAGAGAGGGGGCGCGCCCTGGTGGGTTGTGCCCACCCAGGGGCCACTCTTTGGTGGGTCTTAGCTCTGGTAATTCTTATTATTGATATAAAAAATCCTCACGAAGTTTCATTCCATTCCGAGAACTTTTATTTCTGCACAAAAACAACACCATGGTAGTTCTGCTGAAAACAGCGTCAGTCCGGGGTTAGTTCCATTCAAATCATGCAAATTAGAGTCCAAAACAAGAGGAAAAGCGTGAGAAAAAGTAGATACATTAGAGACGTATCAAACTGCGTTACTAAACGCTTCCGCTTTTGGTCTATGAGGGTAAGTGGACACACTCTCCTGTCTCATTTCTATGCATCTGCTAGATAGATCTTGCGTGGTCGTAGGAAAATTTCCGAAATACTGCGTTCCCCAACACAAACAGCCTATGTCAATTCTTGATTTAGACACTTGCGTCCAGGGCGAAGGGGAGTCAACGGTCCATTGGGTGCCCCAGATCTCAACCATTATCCACTCCTCAGACAGTATTAACGTCGGCTCAGCTGTCCTCATGTTAGAGAAAAACTGTTGTTTCCTTCCCCTCAAGCAGAAGCCGGGGCGGCTCAAGCACCATTGTAATGATATGGGAGAGCTCATGGCGGCTCTTGTCAAATACGCCAACTCGGATAATACCAAGGATCCAGAATCTGATGAGGAGAAGGCTGGAAAGGGGAAGAAGAATAGCAATGGAAATGGGCAGCAGCCCAATATGGTGGGTCAAGGTAATAATAGTAAGTGTAAGGAGGACTATGGTTTAGACTTTGTGGCTAATACCAATGCTCAGAACAATAATCAGCATCGTAAAGGGAAGCCATTCATACCCCGGATTGGCGGGCCAAGGTTCAATATTGAGGCGATGATGAATCGGCCTTGCCCAAAGCATAGCAACCCGGATAAGTCGTCTACCCGTATGTGAAAAGATTTCTTCATCATGAAGGAGTACCAAAATTCTGGTTTTCATCAGGACCATAATGGCCTGCATGGCGGGTCGGGATTCGGCTCACAAGGGCACGACTTTGGCGGCGGTGGTTCATACTCCGGTTTTCAGGGTCAAGGCAATCAAGGTGGTTTTAATCAGCAGTCTGGTTAACGGAATCAGCAACAGCAAACTGGTTATCAGAGCAAATCCGAAGTAGTTGAATAGTGGATAGTATCAAGTGTTCACCATGAGTTTATGCAAACGAGACCAGAAGATTCATAAAAGGGCAGTGAACGCCGTTGAGCCAGCGGTTCCCCGTTACTTGCGATGGTCTGAACATCCTATTCTTTGGATCTGTGAGGATAACACGCCTCGGGTTGACAATCCGGGTCAGTTAGCTTTGGTGGTTGCGCCTCTGGTTGGGGGGTACAAGTTTACTAAGGTGCTCATGGATGGAGGCAGCAGCAGCAATATCCTTTACTATGACACATTCGGTCGTATGAATTTAATTGATAAGGATCTTAAGCCATCTAATATTGTTTTCCATGGTGTGGTGCCTGGTAAGTCGGCGTATCCGGTGGGTAAGATAGCTTTGGAAGTGGCTTTTGGTGATGAGCATGATTACAGAGCTGATACATTGACTTTTGAGGTGGTCAAGATCAAGAGCCCTTATCACGCTTTGTTTGGGCGGCCGGCTTATGCTAATTTTATGGCGAGGCCTTATTATGCTTATCTGCAGCTTAAGATGTCGGGTCATAAGGGTACCATCAGAGTGCATGGGAACATGAAGGTAGCCTTGGAGTGTTGAAGAGGGCGATGCTGCTTATGTTGAGTCTGTTTGTGCAACAGAAGAGTTAAAATTTTACAAAGATAATGTTGACCCAGCAGATATGACACTTTTGAAGAAGCCGGCCAAGGAGCATGACCCCTTGCTGAATTTTAAGTCGGCAGATGATACTAACCTAGTTGATTTTGTTCTTGGTGACTCAACCAAGCAATTCAATATTAGTGCAAATATGGATCCGAAATAGGAAAGCGCGCTCATCGAGTTCATCCGTGAGAACCGGGACTTCTTTGCATGGAGACCTCCTGACATGCCAGGTGTACCGAGGGAACTCGCTGAGCACACTCTTAATGTTGATACAAAGTTTAAACCAGTCAAGCAATTCCTTTGTCGTTTTAATGAAGAGAGGTGCAAGGCCATTGGTGAAGAAGTATCCCGGCTCTTGGCGGCTGGGTTTATCATTGAAGTTTTTCATCCTGAGTGGTTGGCTAACCCGGTGTTGGTACTTAAGAAGAACGGTACTTGGCGTATGTGTCTGGATTACACAGACTTGATTAAAGCCTGTCCGGCTGACCCTTTTGCTCTCCCCCGTGTCGATCAGATTATTGATGCTACGGCGGGTTGTGAGCGTTTGAGTTTTTTGGATGCTTACTCTGGTTATCATCATATCAAGATGGCAGTTAAGGACCAGGAGAAGACAACTTTCAACACTCCCTTTGGAGCCTTCTGTTATGTATCTATGTGTTTTGGGCTTTATAATCCCCAAGTGCAAGGAATCATCGTAGCAATTTCCAAAGGTGGAAGTGATAAGTATGGAGTGTAGAACCCACAAGGAGCTAAAGGTAAGATCAATATTCTCTCAAGCCCTATCTGCCACTGATACGACTCTACGTACACCGATCGTTTACTTCCAACTAGCAACGACAAATAAAACTAGGTTGTGGGTATGAAGAGGATAACTTTGTATGATATCGGAGAGCTAAAATATAAAAGTAGGTGCTGTTATCATGAAGTTAGAATATATTACTAAATATTATAAATAGCGAGTGTGGAATAATGGTGGATCAGTGTCCGGAATTGTCCTAGGCAATCGTTAACAAGACCGGTAATCACTATTGCAGTTTCATATGAGGGAGAGGCATAAGCTAACATACTTTCTCTACTTGGATCATATGCACTTATGATTGGAACTCTAGCAAGCATCTGCAACTACTAAAGATCATTAAGGTAAAACCCAACCATAGCATTAAAGTATCAAGTCCTCTTTATTCCCATACGCAACAACACCCTTACTCGGGTTTGTGTTTCAGTCACTCACCAACCCACTATAAGCGAATCATGAATGTATTGCAACACCCTACAGTGGGACCCCTCACGCTTGCGCGACACGGAGGGCAGCATAGGACAGCACCAAAGTAAAACATACAACTCGTACCAATCTAGATCATAAATCAACCCAAAGACAAAGGATAACTACTCAAAACATCATAGGATGGCAACACATCATTGGATCATAATATGTGGCATAAAGCACCATGTTCAAGTAGGGATTACAGCGGGGTGCGGGAGAGTGGACCGCGTAAAATAGATGAGGATGGTGATGTTGATGAAGAAGATCACCGTGGCGATGATTCCCCTCTCGATGGCACTCCAGTGCCACCAAGAGAGAGGAGGAGAGGTTCTCCCTCTTGTGCTTCCTCCTCCATGGCCGACCCCTGGATGGGGAGAGGTTCCCCCTCTGGTCCTTGGCCTTCATGGTGATGATGGCCCCTCCGGGATCCTCCTCCATGCCCTCCGGTGATGATGGCTGACGGTGTCCTGGATCAGGGGGTACTCATCACATCGTCTCGCGATCAGTTGGATTGGGCCGAGGACCCCCATGGCCGCATACTCATGGGTCAGTTCGGACAGCTGCCGCATACAAGGAAGATTCCACAAGACTTGGCGATCAAGACAATGACTTCTCCCCACCGGTGTATTCGGCTAGGACTCTTGTTAACCTAGGCCTCTGGTGCATTATATAAACCAGGGCCAGGCTAGTCGATAGAACATACACAACAACAATCATACCATAGGCTAGCTTCTAGGGTTTAGCCTCTCCGATCTCGTGGTAGATCTACTCTTGTACTACCCATATCATCAATATTAATCAAGCAGGACGTAGGGTTTTACCTCCATCAAGAGGGCCTGAACCTGGGTAAAATTCGTGTCCCTTGCCTCATGTTACCATCCGGCCTAGACGCACAGCTCGGGACCCCCTACCCGAGATCCGCCGGTTTTGACACTGACATTGGTGCTTTTATTGAGAGTTCCGCTGTGTGATCGACAAAAGGATCGATGGCTCACCTACAGATCAACTGCGACTTCGGCGTCTTCGTCACCAGTTCGACTGGTCACCTTAGTTCGACCAAGAATTGCGCCCTGTGTTCGGATCACTATGTTCGGGCGAGGGCCTTCATCAAACATCAACTCCGATCTCTATCAAGATCACGGAGGAATCATCTATAGAGCTCGGGGGCTCAACGTCAACATTGCCCTCAAGCGACCGTGCTATTTTTTTTTGGACAGCGAACTCGTATCTGCTGCCACCACCTCCTCGAGTATCGCTTTGATGATCCTTTGGTGGAATTGTGCGTAATTGAGGCTATAACAACCCTGGAAAATTTCGTCGAGTTCCGATTGAGGGAGCTCTGGCAATCCACGATATACCGGAGCCCTGTCAAATCTGGATGGGAATTTGGATGAGTTTGTGGCGTGGTGTCCAGCTTCTAGCTCGAACGTCCTTTGGAAGATCCAACTGTTGATAGGCTGCGTAATTCCTATGTCTACCACCTCTCAAAATTTCAGCTCGATCCGACCGTCCAAACTCCGGGAACCTTCCGATTAGTGCATCACTTTTCGGATCTGTTTTCTGCGCGAAAACGAATCCAACCCGAGTTCATCTTTTTTATGAACGGGATTTTGGACATCCCTTTTGAAGGAAGTTTTGTATGGAGTATTGTGTTTTGTTCCGAACACATCCCACTAACTTTAAGTTCTTTTGAACATGATCTTCAACATCATGTCGGTGTCAAACCAGTCCGGGAATATTACTCCATGGTCGCCGACCTGCGCTAAACACGTCGTCACTTTAGCCAAGCTCAACTTCTTCAGATCATCATCTCGGCAAGCCGAACAAGAGTCCGGCATCGCGAAGGATAAATCATCATCAACATCGTCGCCCCACGGATTACACGGAGCGGGCATTACCGGCATCGCCGCACGGTCGCTTCATCAAGCCGGCATCGACCACGTCACGACCTGCATCGACAGGGCCGCACTATTGCTTCTTCAAGCTGGTGTCCATCACGCCGACCTACTTCGACATCTCGGCTGGATCGGGGGCTTCGCCATCTCTTCATCAACCTACTCCGGACACTTCGGCGTCACTAGCCGACCAGCTCCGTCACGTTAGCTGGGCCGAGGGCTTTGCCTCGGTGAGTCAACCTTTACCAGCATTGCCATGTCGTCGTTTTATCGCCCATCAGGCAATGGGTGTGCGGAGCGAGTCCCAATTTTGGGAATCACCTTCCTTCGGATTGCTACAACAAATAAACCAGGTGCTATTAATCCCAGTATTTTTTGCTTGTTTGGGTTCATTTTTTCCAATGAATTATTACTCTGGTTTGTCCATGATATGTACACAGGTCTATCAAATGGTGACCGCATTAACAACGGTCGCGTGGTGGTTCGATTAGTTTCCGTACATAGTCCGGCGAACGCCGCATCCGGAGCTCGGACCGACCTGTGAATTCAAGCTTTGCTACGCCTTTACTACATCACGCCGACGCCCTGCATCGACATTGACTTCGGCGCCAGGCCATATTTCTTCTATTCCTCACTTTGCATAAATTATTTATTATGCAACATTTTTTTTAATTATCATTATTACTATTATCTCCGGTTTGCACTATTTTTAGTGCACAAGAAAATGATCCGGGGACTTCGGCGTCACTCTGCTGGTATGCATTGACCGTGCTATGTCACCACTTCGGCGTGTCGAGCTCTCCGCTCCGCCACCTCGGGACCAGCTTGGGGGATGGAACCTTGCCCCGCATCAAGCTCGGACCACATCATCAATACCGAACACATTAACCAGCTAAGTCGCTTTCATGCTCAAAGCTTTAATTTCTAACTTGTGTTCGGTTCAACCAAGCATTATACTTTTTTGGAAAAAAGTTGCTTGTAAAAAATTTCCTTGTCCAAACTTTTTTTGTGACGCATAAATTCAAATACCCAATTCATTTGGGGGCTTCCTTCATGAAGCTTTTCCACTTGCATATGATTATACTTCTACGGCTTCGTTCCTTGTTCGTGTATTACGCCATAATATGCACCATATTGACTTAAGCGATTTGCAAGCTGGGTTGCCTGGCTCCTGTGCTTACCCCTACGTTCCCGATCGTTCGGCTAGGGAGTAAAGGGAGCACCTCTGCGATTGTCACGATCGGGTCGCCCGAGCCGGACCTCAGACTGGGTGAAGCCGAAAGCTAGCGCTCTTATAATTTTCAATGATGGTCGGCACACAACGGAACTCATGAGTACAAAAAATCTATTGCACAAGTCTCATAATAACAATGAGCACCGAAGAAAGGTATCGGTGGGGGTACTATTTTCTTCGAAGATGCTTCTTACACTTCACAGTAATATATCATAAGTTCCCTGAGCGCGCTTTGTCTGTTACAGCCTTATGGCCTGATTGCCTGGTTATTGGAAACACCATCGATATTCTCGACCGATGGAGTACATAACACTTTTCGGTCCTTGACCGGAGAGGGAGAAGCTGACGGTCGGTTAAGATGCATTTAAAGTTCGGTTGAACATAGATATGATATAAGTACTTCGGTACATGCAATCATTCTTCTACCCAAGTCACTTGGGGGGCTCTTAAGTTTATTTGAGCCATTTTATAATAAGTGTTCTTCTTCTTAGTCATTGCAAAGTTTTATTATTATTACTTATCACTCCTTTTTTCGACACGAGTGTGCGGTCACTAGCCGGGGAGCCTAATTTCTCTCTCAAAGCCGCTAGAGTTTAGTTTGCTAAACTGGCCTGATGAGAAGTACTCCGCCCTCGGGATAGGAGGTTGAAGCCGTAGGCTGACCCGCTCGAAGTCTTGAGATAGGATGCATCATGTTAAAGCACGACAGAAGCACTTCCTTTTTCTAAGACCAACTTTCGGATTGGCACCGAACACTTGATATTGTTCGGATGTCATGTTTTTACTGACGTTTCTTGGTTTTCCAAGCTTTTTGGCACTTTTAAACTATTTGTGCTTTTCCAGCATTAGTCTCGCAGTGCAACGCCGTGCACCTTTAGGGATTCAGCAAAAACATGCTTAGATATTGCTATATATGCATTGCTTTCGAATTGTGTCTTCGGTCAATAGTTGGGTTGCCCGGCTCCTACACTTGCTTCCTACGTTCCATTTTGTTCGGCTAGGCGTGCAAAGGGAGAACCACTGCGATTGTGCTTCCAGCTCACATGGTTAAGCACCTCAGTGGAGTAAGCCGAAAACTGACTTTCACAATAAGCGTAAACTGGTCAGCGATCCGATGACTATGTTAAATGATGGGCCGTTCATAACATTGGCCGAAGTGTTTACGGCTTGACCCCGACTATCGCCGAACACTACCGGGGGCTATTAACTGGCCTCCCAAACTAAATCCTCAATATTTTTCTCTTACATTAGAGCTGAGGTTTAATGATCATGCTTAGCATGACAACCCAAAGAAAGGAACCGATAGCGGGACTATTTTCTTTGGAAGACATTTCTTCTGTTAAACAGTAATATAACTCTCTGCGTACCTTTGTTTATAAAACCATATGGCCAGATTGCCTTGTTTGTTGTAAATCTTTGCCCTCATAAAGGCTTTATAAAGTAGGAAAAACACTCCTCGGCTACTGGCCGAGGAGGTGGAAGCCGATGGTCGGTCAACAAAGTTTTGTACAATGCGGATCTGAGCATTAATGACGTAAAGTACTTGGATACATAGAGTCATTACACATAATTTGTGATTTTAGTATGGATATTGATCCTTAATTCGGCCACCCGTGCCCGCATTAAGGCTCGGGGGCTACTGGGCTTCGGGCTTATTATTTACAAATATTAAAGGGGCACATTGATCCCCTGATCTGGTGTTACCACCCGACCAGTGTCTTGGGGGCTACTGCATTGCTTATCCAATGCAGAAAATTTTATGTGCAATATAGTTTCCGAGGAGATTTTGATCCTCAGGTTTGTCGGCCGCACCCAAGCTGAGTCTCGAGGACTGAGCACGCCGCTTTTAGTTTCCTGAAGTATTCTGCCGAGCTTGGACTTGATCCTCAGGCCGATTTTGCAAATCAACCCGAGTCTCAGCGGCTACTGGGATCAGCGGTCTTACGTCATCCTTCAGGTTCATCTCGGGTTTTAGACCGATACACACCTTGAGGGCTACTGGCTATATATCTCGGCAGAGAATAAATTGCACCAATAAAAAATATTCACAAAAATCGGCCCACATTCGGGGTGGTGCACCACCTCGGAAGCAGCCCGACATAAAGCTCGGGCGCTAGTGGCTGGCTCCATAGAGGGCATTTCCGGCATTAAGCTCGGCTAAATTCCTTCAAACTTCTTTGAACCAAGGTGATTTACGACACCTCGGATATAGTCCGGCATTGGAGCTCGGAGACAGTCCGGCGTTGGAGCTCGGATATGCAGTCCGACGTTGGAGCCCAGGTACATAGGCCGGTGTTGGAGCTCGGATACATTCCAGCATTAGAGCTGGGAAGCGGTCAGGCGTTGGTGCTCGGTTGCAAAAGATACCTCGAATACAGTCCGGCATTGGAGCTCGGACGCAAGAGGACGCTGCCGCCCGGGAACAACTTCAAACCCAAGGTGTGGCATAAAAATAACAAGGCATTGGTAAAGGCCGGAAACTTAAAGGGGCTCCTCGGATACCCGATGTGTAAACTCGTCGAATGCATTTCGGCGATCCTCAAGATCGAAGATAAAGAAGATTTGTTGAACCAGTTTTCAAGACCGTCAACCGAAGATGAAGAACAGTTTGGAAGAATCGAGGAGCGTCCCTAACTTGAAGACCGGTTCAGGGAGCTACTGACGGTGTCCTGGACTAGGGGGTACTCATCACATCGTCTCCCGATCAGTTGGATTGGGCCGAGGAACCCCATGGCCGCATACTCATGGGCCAATTCGGACAGCTGCCGCATACAAGGAAGATTCCACAAGACTTGGCGATCAAGACAAGGACTTCTCCCCACCGGCGTATTCGGCTAGGACTCTTGTTAACCTAGGCCTCTGGTGCATTATATAAACCAGGGCCAGGCTAGTCGATAGAACATACACAACAACAATCATACCATAGGCTAGCTTCTAGGGTTTAGCCTCTCCGATCTCGTGGTAGATCTACTCTTGTACTACCCATATCATCAATATTAATCAAGCAGGACGTAGGGTTTTACCTCCATCAAGAGGGCCCGAAGCTAGGTAAAACTTCGTGTCCCTTGCCTCCTGTTACCATCCGGCCTAGATGCACAGTTCGGGACCCCCTACCCGAGATCCGCCGGTTTTGACACCGACAATAGCCCCCTCCGACAGGGTGCCAGAGAGGGCCTAGATTGGTTTTTGGTGGCTACGGAGGCTTCTAGCAGCGGAACTCCCGATCTAGGTTAATTTTCCGAGGTTTCTGTATTTATAGGAATTTTTTGTGTCGGTCTCACGTCAAGGAGGTGCCCGAGGCGTCCACGAGGCAGGGGCCCACGCCCAGGGGGTGGGCGTGCCCCCCACCCTCGTGGAGAGCCCGGGACTCTTCTGGCCCAACTCTTTTACTCCGGTGTCTTCTTTTGGTCCATAAAAAATCATCAAAAATTGGCACGTCAATTGGACTCCGTTTGATATTTCTTTTCTGTAAAACTCAAAAACAAGGAAAAACTGGCACTGGGCTCTAGGTTAATAGGTTAGTCCCAAAAATCATATAAAATATCATATAAATGCATATAAAACATCCAAGGTTAATAATATAATAGCATGATTACTTCATAAATTATAGATACGTTGGAGACGTATCAGCATCCCCAAGCTTAATTCATGCTCGTCCTCGAGTAGGTAAATGATAAAAGAAATAATATATGAAGTGTGAATGCTAGCAAGTGCATAACTTTCATCAATGATAGTTCCAATCACTTTTTCTAGCATCATTATGTATCATAACAGTAGCTCATCTTCATAAAACTTTTCATGATCAAGTAACAAGCTATTCACATGTTAAAGTATAGATCATAAACTCTCTTGAAACTAACAAACTATATTCTCAGTCATCAAACAATTACAATTCATCTTATTTTCAGGAAGGGTCTATGTCAGAGCTTTGATTTACCAAACTCCACATACTCAACTATCATTTAGTCTTTCACAATTGCTGACACTCACGTGATATTTATGGGTTCAAAGTTTTAATCGGACACAGAGAAAGATAGGGGCGTATAGTTTTGCCTCCCAACATTTTACCTCAAGGGTAATGTCAACAATAATAGTTCATGAAAACTCACATCCAATTAGCCATATATACCAGGATCTTTCCAACATATTGTGCTTGCCAAAGGATAAAATGTAAAAAGGAAAGGTGAAAATCACCATGACTCTTGCATGATGGTAGAAGATAAAAGTAAAAGATAGTCCCTTCGCAGAGGGAAGCAGAGGTTGTCATGCACTTTTATGGTTGGATGCACAAGATCTTAATGCAAAAGAACGTCACTTTATATTGCCACTTGTGATATGGACCTTTATTATCCAGTCTGTTGCTTTTATTTCTTCCACATCACACGATCGTATAAAGCTTATTTTCTCCACATTAATAGATCATACATATTTAGAAGGCATTTTTTATTGCATGCACCAATGACAACTTACTTGAAGGATCTTACTCAATCCATAGGTAGGTATGGTGGACTCTCATGGCAAAACTGGTTTAAGAAATATTTGGAAGCACAAGTAGTATCTCTACTTGGTGCAAAGAATTTGGCTAGCATGAGGGGGGAAAGCAAGCTCAACATGTTGGATGATCCAAGACAGTATACTTTATTTCGGATATAAGAAAACATAACCCATTGCGTTGTCTTCCTTGTCCGGCATCAACCTTTTAGCATGTCATATTTTAATAAGTGCTCACAATTACAAAAGATGTCCAAGATAGTATATTTATATGTGAAATCACTCTTCCTTCAATATTATTTCATGAATTGTTCAAGTGACCAATTCTACGTTTGCTAACTTTCAATAAGTTTACTACCTATACCTATTCTATGTGAAGCCATTACTCCCCATGGTGTAAGCATATGAAACATATATAAATTCAGATTTATGATATTTCAATTATTCAATCATTTACTCATAGAGTATACGTGAAGCACGTGAGTAAATGACAAACTACTCCAAAAGATATAAGGGAAGGACACTGAGTAGTCAAATAATTAACTAGCCATGGGAGGATTCTTTTTCATTCAATATTTCAGATCCAATGATTTTATTGAAACAGCAAATGAAATTGAAAATACGCTCCAAGCAAAACACATATCATGTGATGAATAAAAATATAGCTCCGAGTAAGGTATACCAATAATTTTGAAGACGAAAGAGTGGAAGCCTTCCGGGGCATCCCCAAGCTTAGGCACTTGAGTCTTCCTTGAATATTAACTTGGGGTGCCTTGGGCATCCCCAAGCTTAGGGTCTTTCCACTCCTTATTCTCCTCATATCGATATCTCACCCAAATCTTGAAAACTTCAACCACACAACACTTAATGGAACTTCGTGAGATAGGTTAGTATCATAAAGAGTAAACCATTCACTTTGGTACTGTCAAAGACAAGACTCATAATTGTTATCACACAATGCCTATTGTACCATATCATTTCTACAATTTATATTGAGAAATATAAGTCATAGAAACTAGAAAACAAGCAAACTATGCAGTGAAGACAGAATCTGTCAGAAACAAAACAGTCTGTAATGATCTGAACACTAACCATACTTCTGCTACTCAAAAAACTATTAAATAGATTGGTGGACGTGAGGAATTTGTCTATTAATATTCTTCAAAAAGAATCAGCACCAAAGCACTCTTCTGTAAAAAAAATTGGCAGCTAATCTCGTGAGCGCAAAGTTTCTGTTTTTTACAGCAAGATCACATTAACTTTCACCCAAGTCTTCCCAAAGGTCTTACTTGGCACCTTATTGAAAGAAAAGCTATAAAACATGATTACTACAGTAGCTTAATCATGTAAACACACAAAAATAGTAAGGGTAAATATTGGGTTGTCTCCCAACAAGCGCTTTTCTTTAATGCCTTTTAGCTAGGCATGATGATTTCAATGATGCTCACATAAAAGATAAGAATTGAAACATAAAAAGAGCATCATGAAGAATATGACTAGCACATTTGAACCTAACCCACTTCCTATGACTAGGGATTTTGTGAGCACATAATTTATAGGAACAATAATCAACTAGCATAGGAAGGCAAAACTAGTATAACTTCAAAACTTTAAGCACATAGAGAGGAAACTTGATATTATTGCAACTCCTACAAGCATATGTTCCTCCCTCATAATAATTTTCAGTAGCATCATGAATGAATTTAACAATATAACCATCACATAAAGCATTCTTTTCACGCTCTACAAGCATAGAATTTTTTATACTCTCCACATAAGCAAAATTCTTCTCATTCGGAATAGCGGGATCACTAGTTCCTAAAGTTGATACTCTTCCAAACCCACTTTAGATGATAGTATTATTTATACTCCAAAAGATATAACTGAAGTTCATGGAGCATTCTACAATTAATACAAACTAACCAATATCCAAGCTCAAAATGTATAAGTGAAGCACACGAAGCATTCTATAAAACCACACTCAAAAGATTTAAGTGAAGCATAAAGAGCAATTCTATAAGATCATACTTAAAAGATATAAGTGAAGCACACGAAGTATTCTATAAATTGATGAAGGGACATTCTCATACTAGCATGGTTCGTAATGAAAAATAAAAACACAAAGGACACAAATCATGTGAACAAAACAAAAACTGTGGTATACTGATAATTGTTGAAGAAGAAAGATGGGATGCCAACCGGGGCATCCCCAAGCTTAGATGCTTGAGTATCATTAGAATATTTACTTGGGGTGCCTTGGGCATCCCCAAGCTTGAACTCTTGCCTCTCTTTATTCTTCTCATATTGATAGCTCCTCGATCTTCGAACACTTCATCCACACAAAACTTTAACAAAAACTTTGTGAGATCCGTTAGTGTAATAAAGAAAATCACTGCCTTTAGGTACTGTTGTGAACTCATTATAAATTCATATTGGTGTAATATCTACTGTATTCCAAATCATCCATGGTTCATACCCTCCGATAATACTCATAGATTCATCTAAATAAGCAAACAACACAAAGAAAACAGAATCTGTCCAAAACAGGACAGTCTGTAGTAATCTGGAGGTTTAGTAAACTTTTGTAACTCCATAAATTATAAAATAAATTTATACAGAAGTAATGTGCAAAAAGTTTCAGACCCATTTGACTTTCCAGTAAAAATGTAAAATCACGTGCTACAGCCAAAGTTTCTGTTTTTGTTCTGTGCATAGTAAACAAGCAATCTAATCATCCTAAAACCAAAGCTTGGCACATTATTTTTATAATACAATGGTTATATATAAGGGGATAATTATTTACAGAGAAACTTCCATGAAAAATTCTACATTGTTTCCGTGAGCATGAACAGGAGTGCTCAAGGTCGACCCTCACTTCTTCAATGCATAACTTTCCAATCACTTCTTTTTTTGAAAAAAAAATTAGGCATGAGAGGCAAGTAATTTTTTGGTATTTTCATTCTTTTAATTTTTTTTGTATGTTTCACCCACAACTAAACAGAAACAAAAAGGAAAAACAAAATCTACTTAGTGAAGAAAGCAAACAAGCACACACGAGAATGTCAACCCCACGCTATTGCTCCCCGGCAACGGCGCCAGAAAAGAGCTTGATAATCCCCAAGTGCAAGGAATCATCGTAGCAATTTCCAAAGGTGGAAGTGATAAGTATGGAGTGTAGAACCCACAAGGAGCTAAAGGTAAGATCAATATTCTCTCAAGCCCTATCTGCCACTGATATGACTCTACGTACACCGATCGTTTGCTTCCAACTAGCAACGAGAAATAAAACTAGGTTGTGGGTATGAAGAGGATAACTTTGTATGATATCGGAGAGCTAAAATATAAAAGTAGGTGCTGTTATCATGAAGTTAGAATATATTACTAAATATTATAAATACCGAGTGTGGAATAATGGTGGATCGGTGTGCGGAACTGTCCTAGGCAATCGTTAACAAGACCGGTAATCACTATTGCAGTTTCATACGAGGGAGAGGCATAAGCCAACATAATTTCTCTACTTGGATCATATGCACTTATGATTGGAACTCTAGAAAGCATCCGCAACTACTAAAGATCATTAAGGTAAAACCCAACCATAGCATTAAAGCATCAAGTCCACTTTATTCCCATACGCAACAACACCCTTACTCGGGTTGTGTTTCAATCACTCACCAACCCACTATAAGCGAATCATGAACGTATTGCAACACCCTACAGCGGGAACCCCTCACGCTTGCGCGACATGGAGGGCAGCATAGGATAGCACCAAAGTAAAACATACAACTCATACCAATCTAGATCATAAATCAACCCAAAGACAAAGGATAACTACTCAAAACATCATAGGATGGCAACACATCATTTGATCATAGTATGTGGCATAAAGCACCATCTTCAAGTAGGGATTACAGCGGGGTGAGGGAGAGTGGACCGCGTAAAATAGATGAGGATGGTGATGTTGATGAAGATGATCACCGTGGTGATGATTCCCCTCTCGATGGCACTCCAGTGCCACCAAGAGAGAGGAGGAGAGGTTCTCCCCCTTCTGCTTCCTCCTCCATGGCCTCCCCCTGGATGGGGAGAGGTTCCCCCTCTGGTCCTTGGCCTTCATGGTGATGATGGCCCCTCCGGGATCCTCCTCCATGCCCTCCGATGATGATGGCCCCCTCCGACAGGGTGCCAGAGAGGGCCTAGATTGGTTTTTGGTGGCTACGGAGGCTTCTGGTGGTGGAACTCCCGATCTAGGTTAATTTTCCGAGGTTTCTGTATTTATAGGAATTTTTGGCGTCGGTCTCACGTCAAGGAGGTGCCCCGGGCATCCACGAGGCAGGGGCCCATGCCTAGGGGGGTGGGCGCGCCCCCACCCTCGTGGACAGCCCGGGACTCTTTTGGCCCAACTCTTTTACTTCGGGGTCTTCTTTTGGTCCATAAAAAATCATCAAAAATTGGCACGTCAATTGGACTCCGTTTGATATTCTTTTTCTGTAAAACTCAAAAACAAGGAAAAAAACAGAAACTGGCACTGTGCTCTAGGTTAATAGGTTAGTCGCAAAAATCATATAAAATAGCATATAAAACATCCAAGGTTGATAATATAATAGCATGATTACTTCATAAATT
The DNA here is from genome assembly GCF_002162155.2 of Triticum dicoccoides. Classification (NCBI taxonomy): domain Eukaryota; kingdom Viridiplantae; phylum Streptophyta; class Magnoliopsida; order Poales; family Poaceae; genus Triticum; species Triticum dicoccoides. The sequence goes on from NC_041388.1 coordinate 541,338,881, forward strand.
ATAGATACGTTGGAGACGTATCAGGGCTCAAGAGTGCCCATGCGACTTATCAGCGGTGTGTTCAGAATTGCCTCCATGACCAGATTGGACGTAATGTTCATGCTTATGTGGATGATATTGTTGTGAAATCTAGAATAAAGGAGACCTTGATAGATGATTCTAAAGAGACCTTTGACAATCTTCGGGTCTACAAGATGATGCTTAACCCGGCCAAATGTGTTTTTGGTGTGCCAGCGAGCAAGCTCTTGGGATTTTTGGTTTCTGAAAGGGGCATTGAAACTAACCCGGAGAAGATCAAGGCTATCACTTCCTTGGCTAAGACGGCATGTATTAATGATGTCCAGCGTCTAGCGGGTCGTATTGCAGCCTTAAGCCAGTTCATAAGCCGGTTGGGCAAAAAAGCTATCCCTCTGTACCAGATGATGAAGAAAACAGATCACTTTGTCTAGAGTGATGCTACTGATCAGGCGTTTGATGCCTTGAAAAAATAGTTAGCTGAGCCGCCAATCCTTGCTTCTCCTATTGCTAAGGAGCCCTTGTTGTTATATGTGGTTGCTAATTACTGAGCCGTCAGTGTGGCAATTGTTTTGAAAAGGAAGGAATTAGGCAAGGAGTATCCGGTTCAGCGGCCGGTTTATTATGTCAGTGAGGTACTCATTGAATCCAAGCAGAGATACCCACATTGGCAAAAGTTGGTTTATGGGGTGTTCATGGCCAGTCATAAATTGAAGCAGTATTTCTTTGGCCATCCCATCACTATGGTCAGTTTTGCTCCCTTGGGGGATATTATTTAAAACAAAGAAGCCACAGGCCGGGTAGCCAAGTGGGCCATTGAGCTTGGGCCCCATGGTTTGATATATATGCCTCGGACAGCTATCAAGTCCCGGGCGCTAGTGGATTTTATTAATGACTGGACCGAGCTGCAGATGCCTGAGGAGAAGCCGGATAGCACATATTGAACTATTCACTTTGATGGATCCAGACAGTTGGAAGGCTCGAGGGCTGGAGTTATTTTGACTTCCCCACGAGGTGATAAATTTTGTTATGTTTTAAGGTTCATGTTCCCCTGTACTAACAATGCAGCTGAGTATGAGGCTTTACTCCATGGTCTTTGGATGGCTGAAGAGATGAATCTAAGCCGGGTGACGTGTTTTGGCGACTCAAATTTGGTGGCTCGGCAAGTTTCAGGCACTTGGGATTCTAAAGATCCACTCATGGCGGCTTACCGTCGAGAGGTTGATGCTATTGTTGGTCATTTCAAAGGTTATCAAGTGGAACATGTTGATCACAGGAAAAATGAGGCGGCTGATGCTTTAAGCCGGTTAGGGTCCCAGCATAAGCCGGTACCACCTAATGTTTTCCTTGACATTTTGCATAACCCTTCAATCAAATTTCCTACAGAAGAAGATCTTGCTATTACTGACCCAGAGGCACAGTTGGTGGTGACTCTTCACGCTATTCCTGATTGGATTGTTCCATATTTGGCTTATATGACCCGAGGCAAATTACCTGAAGATGAAACTTTGGCTAGGCAGATAACCCGGCGGTCTAAGTCAATGACTATTGTCAATGGAGAGTTGCACCACTGCAGTGTCACAGGGGTGTTTCAACATTGTGTCTCTCCTGAGGAAGGCTGTTAGATTCTATGAGAGATTCATGAAGGAGATTGTGGTCATCATGCCGGCTCTAATTCTCTCATAGCCAAGGCTTTTCGTCATGGGTTTTATTGGATGATGGCTCATGCTGATGCAGAGGATTTGGTCAGTAAATGTCATGGTTGTCAGAAGTTTTCAAGACGAGCTTATGTGCCGACTCAAGAATTGAGGATGATTCAATCACTTGGACGTTTGTAGTCTGGGGGCTGGATATGGTTGGGCCTTTTAAAAGGTCCAAGGATAAAAAGACCCACCTCTTGGTGGCGATTGACAAATTTACAAAGTGGGTTGAAGCAGAGCCGGTCAGCAAGTGTGACGCGGCAACAACGGTTTAATTCATCAAAAAGGTGATTTACCATTTTGGCTACCCTCATAGTATCATCACGGATAATGGTACCAATTTATCTAAAGGTGCTATGAAAGAATTTTGTCAGCGTGAACATATTCGTCTTGATGTGTCATCTGTGGCTCACCCCGAGTCCAATGGTCAAGCTAAAATCGCCAATCAGGAAATCTTGAGAGGTATAAAACCCCGGCTTATGGTCCCTTTGCAGAGTATGCCGCGTTGTTGGGTTGAGGAGTTACCTTCAGTGCTTCAGAATATCAATACCAACCCCAACAGATCTATGGGTTATACGCCTTTTTCATGGTTTACGAAGCTGAGGCGGTTCTCTCAAGTGACATCCTTCACGACTTGCCCCGTGTGGCGGCTTATGTTGAAGCTGATAATAAGAAAGCACGTAAGGATGCTCTTGACCTTCTAGATGAGGAGCGTGACCTTACGGTGGCTCGTTCAGTGATTTACCAGCAAGATCTGCGTCGTTATCATAGCCATCGGGTTAAAACCAGGACCTTTTCAAGAAGGAGATTTGGTGCTCCGGCTCATCTAGGATCAAACTGACATGCACAAGCTATCCCCACCTTGGGAAGGGCCCTTTGTGGTCAGCAAAAATCTGAACAATGGGTCATACTACCTCATTGATGTTTGAGAGCACAAAGACTCATGCAAATCTAAGGAGGAGACCCGTCGGCCGTAGAATATTGCTCATCTTCAGCCTTATTACACCTGAGCCACCAGCTCTTGTGATGTATATACTTCTATCAATGTATATATTATGATTAGTGTAATAAAGCCGGCATCCCCGATAATTCAGGGCCTCTGTCGTTTCATCTCTGAGAATATGAGTCTTTATTGTCACTTCATAGAGTCACTTGGGGGCTTCCTGCTCATTGAGCACAGCTGTGACTACCCTCTCGATCCGGCTTGTACGCCTTGATTACAACATACTTGAGGGCTTCCTGTTCATTGAGCATAGCTATGACTACCCTAGTAATCCGGCTTGAACGCCGTTGATACAACCTACTTGGCGGCTTAAAGGAACCAAAGAGAGTCTGCTGCAAAGCACAGCTCAAGCATAGGTACCCTGTCTTGATGGTTCAATATATATCACTTGGGGGCTCCATGTTCATTGAACATAGCTTTGATAACCATTTTGATTGGCTTGAAATGCCAGGTGTATACACCAAAAAAGTTCAGTTGATCCTGCCTTGTACGTCTGCCACTCCGCCCAGGTAATCCTGGAATGACCTGCCGAACTCTTGACAGTCAATCTTATTAAGACCCTGAACTTATCAAGGTTAAAATGGCGGTTGGTCATGTGAGGCCCGGCTTACAAGGTTTGACTGAAGGATTAACTTAGTGGTTGTGCAACCCGTGAAAAGCACTTGATGATTTAGGCCTGGCTGCCTATGAAAGCCTTGGTTTTTTGTTATTTGTTTTTCGAACTTTGTTTATTGATATATGGTTCGGGACATATTGCTTTGATCCTTCTGATTTATATTTAATTTATCCGGAGTTTTGATAACCCGGTCTGGCCTTGGACGATTAAGTCGCTAGTGTATCATGGTTACGCGCTTGGAGTGTTGCGCTCTAAGCTTTGGGATGATACCCTTTGCTGCGTCTGGCATTGTAAGCCGGTGGTATGAATTTGTGGATACCGCGCTATGCTCTACATCTTTTTGGGTTGTTTCCCCTTACTAAAAGTGGCATGATAAGCCAGCGGTATAAACAAATATCACATGTATGGTATTTACTTTGTTATGATTATACGAGGTTTTAATAAACCCGCCTTGGTTATGGACTATTCAGTCACCAGTGGATTTTATATGGGGCATTATGACCCGCCCTGGGGTAAACCGCCAGGGCACCTGTTATCTGCTTATGTGCAGGAAAATGATAAGCATGGTCTGCATAATTGATGACATTATAAGCATAAGTGGCAGATCTTCGACAGTTCATAAGTGTTATGCAAATAAACACGCATGATGGCGTGGCAGATCATGGTTTTTTTTCCTAGCCTATTACAAGGCATCATGTGGCCGCAAAAGAATAAGTGTTTTTGAGACACACAGCATCCAAATGTTATGGCTGGTAAACCAGCTCATGAATTAAGATTTCTAGTCTTGGCGGGTCGAGGCCTCCGGGTCATCCTACGCTGCTTCTTCTTCTTCCTGCATCATCTGGAAGTCAGAGGTGGCCCGATTGATTCTAGTCAAAGCATTGAACACTACCTCATCATCAATAAGTGTTGACGGTCGATATCAGGGGCAAAGGTGTGCTTACAAATTGGCAGAATAAGTTCTTGGGCTTCATGAACCGGCGCCTTTACCTTCTTGTTTTCAGCATCATAAGCCGCCTGGTATTGGGACAGGTCTATTTCTTCAGCCAGCTTACTTGCTAATGGACGCATTGCTCTTGCTATTTGGGAAAAGTCAGCAGCACTTAAGGCAGACCCGTCTTCTTTGACGCTTGGGCAGCCACTGGCTAATTCTTCTGGATCAAGATTTGCTTGCCAGGCCTTTGCCCGGCTCAAGGCGGTAATGGCTCCATCCACACAAAACTCAACAAGAACTCGTGAGATAAGTTAGTATAAACCAATGCAAAAACTTTATAATTCTCTACTATAGCAAATCACTAAAATTATTATTCAACATTGCATACAAAATGCCTCCGCATATTTAATACTCCTATCCTCAAATAGGATCATTAAACTAGCAAACATATGCAAACAATGCAAACATAACAGCAATCTGCCAAAACAGTACAGTCTGTAAAGAATGCAAGAGTATCAATACTTCCATAACTCCAAAATTTATGAAAATTTACCACACTGTAGAAAATTTATCAGAGCTTATTTTTCAAAAAGTTTCAACATTTTATCACATTCTGACTTTTCTCGGGAATTTTTGCAACATCGATAAACTTTATGTTTTCAAACAGCAACATGTATACTTGCAAAATAAGCATGGCAAAGGCTATCCTTGACATTTTTATTGAGAATAAAGATGCAAAACATTATTCTAAATAACAAAAAGCAAATCCTAACAAAATAAATTGACGCTCCAAGCAAAAGACATATCATGTGACGAATGAAAACATAGCTCCAAGTGAGGTTACCGATAATGTTGGAGACGAAAGAGGGGATGTTTTCCGGGGCATCCTCAAGCTTAGTTGATGGGATCTTCCTTGAATATTACCTTGGGTGCCTTGGGAATCCCCAAGCTTAGGGTCTTGTCACTCCTTATTCTCCTCATATCAATGTCTCACCCAAAACTTGAAAACTTCAATCACACAAAACTTAACGGAACTTCGTGAGATAGGTTAGTATGATAAAGAGCAAACAATTTCACTTTAGTACTGTCAAAGACAAGATTCATAATTGTTTCCAAAAAAATCCTACTGTAGCATATCATTTCCACAATTTATATTGAGCAATATAAGCCATAGAAACTAGAAAACAAGTAAACTATGCATTGAAAATAGAATCTGTCAAAAATAGAACAATCTGTAGTAATCTGTACTCCAACCATACTTCTGCTACTCCAAAAGTTCTGAAAATAGGAAAACTTGGGCAATTTGTCTATTAATCTTCTGCAAAAAGAATCATTATTTTATCACGCTTCTGTTAAAAATGAGAATTGTTTTCCTGAGCACAAAAATTTCTATTTTTCAGCAAGATCAAATCAACTATCATCGTAAGCCATCCCAAAGGTCTTACTTGGCACTTTATTGAAATGAAAGCAATAAAACACGATTACTACAGTAGCCTAATCATGTGAAAACACAAAAACAGTAGGTAAAAGTGTTGGGTTGTCTCCCAACAAGCGCTTTTCTTTAATGCCTTTTAGCTAGGCATGATGATTTCAATGATGCACACATAAAAGATAAGAATTGATACACAAAGAGAGCATCATGAAGCATATGACTAGCACATTTAAGTCTAACCCACTTCCTATGCATAGGGATTTTGTGAGAAAACAACTTATGGGAACAAGAATCAACTAGCATAGGAAGGCAAAACAAGCATAACTTCAAAAGTTTCAACATATAGAGAGGAAACTTGATATTATTGTAATTCCTACAAGCATAAGTTCCTCCCTCATAATAATTTTCAGTAGCATCATGAAGAAATTCAACAATATAGCTATCACATAAAGCAATTTTTTCATGGCACGAAAGCATAGAAAACTTATTACTCTCCACATAAGCAAATTTCTTCTCATCAATAGTAGTGGGAGCAAACTCAACGAAATAGCTATCATGTGATTGAAAATTAAAATCATGATGACAAGTTTCATGGTTATCATTATTCTTTGTAGCATACATTTCATCACCATAATCATCGTAGATAGCAACTTTGTTGTCATAATCAATTGCAACCTCTTGCACAATAGTGGATTCATCATCAAATAAAGTCATGACACCTCTGAATCCACTTTCATAAATATAATCATCATAAATAGGAGGTGTGCAATCATCATAATAAATTTCTCATCAAAACTTGGGGGACTAAAAATATCATCTTCATAAAATATATCATACCCAAGCTTCTGGCTTTGCATATCATTAGCATCATGGATATTCAAAGAATTCATACTAGCAATATTGCAATCATGCTCATCATTCAAATATTTTGTGCCAAACATTATATTGACTTCTTATTCTAACTATAAAATGATTATAAAACATCCAAGAATGATAATATAACAACATGGAACAATCAAAAATATAGATACGTTGGAGAGTATCAATTATCTACAAAATCTCCATGAGAAACAAATTGCCACGTGAACATCTCAAACGTTCATAACTTGCCATGTGAAAATTTTGAACATTCATACAATTTCCATGTAAACATTTTCAAGACATTCAAACTACTACCCATGCAGGAAAAGATATATACACTTTGCCATGTGAGCATCAAATTTTCAAAACAACGCCATGAAAAAGTTGCCATCATAAGATTTATTTAGATACATGTTTTTTTCATGGCAATGGAAAACGGGATTTAAATACATGGTAGTAGTAAATTATGTTGACATGTGATGACCCACAAGTATAGGGGATCTATCGTAGTCCTTTCGATAAGTAAGAGTGTCGAACCGAACGAGGAGCAGAAGGAAATGATAAGCAGTTTTCAGTAAGGTATTCTCTGCAAGCACTGAAATTATCGGTAACAGATAGTTTTGTGATAAGGTAATTTGTAACGGGTAACAAGTAATAAAAGTAAATAAGGTGCAGCAAGATGCCCCAATCCTTTTTTTAGCAAAGGACAAGACTGGACAAACTCTTATATAAAGGAAAGCGCTCCCAAGGACACATGGGAATTATCGTCAAGCTAGTTTTCATCACGCTCATATGATTCGCGTTCGGTACTATGATAATTTGATATGTGGGTGGACCGGTGCTTGGGTACTGACCTTCCTTGGACAAGCATCCCACTTATGATTAACCCCTCTACCAAGCATCCGCAACTACAAAATAAGTATTAAGGTAAACCTAACCATAGCATGAAACATATGGATCCAAATCAGCCCCTTACGAAGCAATGCATAAACTAGGTTTAAGCTTCTGTCACTCTAGCAACCCATCATCTACTTATTACTTTCCAATGCCTTCCCCTAGTCCCAAACAATGGTGAAGTTTCATGTAGTCGACGTTCACATGACACCACTAGAGGAAAGACAACATACATCTCATCAAAATATCAAACGAATACCAAATTCACATGACTACTTATAGCAAGACTTCTCCCATGTCCTCGGGAACAAACATAACTACTCACAAATCATATTCATGTTCATAATCAGAGGGGTAGTAATATGCATAAAGGATCTGAACATATGATCGTCCACCAAATAAACCAACTAGCATCAACTACAAGGAGTAATCAACACTACTAGCAACCCACAGGTACCAATCTGAGGTTTTGGGACAAAGATTGGATACAAGATATGAACTAGGGTTTGAGATGAGATGGTGCTGGTGAAGATGTTGATGGAGATTGACCCCATCCTGATGATAGGATCGATGGTGATGACGATGGTGATGATTTCCCCCTCCCGGAGGGATGTTTCCCCGACAGAACAGCTCCACCGGAGCCCTAGATTGGCTTCACCAAGGTTTCGCCTCGTGGTGGCGGAGTTTCATCCCGAGAGCTTGCTTATGATTGTTTCGAGGGCAAAATACTTCATATGGCCAAAGATGGGCATCGGAGGCCTACCAGGGGGCCCACAAGACAGGGAGGCGTGTCCAGGGGGTAGGGCGCGCCCCGACCCTCGTGGATGGTGGGTGGTCCCCCTCTGGTGCTTCCTTCGCCCAATATTTTTTATATATTCTAAAAATGACTCCCGTGGAGTTTCATGACTTTTGGAGTTTTGTAGAATAGGTCTCTAATATTTGCTCCTTTTCCAGCCCAGAATTCCAGCTGTCGGCATTCTCCCTCTTCATGTAAACCTTGTAAAATAAGAGAGAATCGCATAAGTATTGTGACATAATGTGTAATAACAACCCATAATGCAATAAATGTCGATATAAAAGCATGATGCAAAATGGACGTATCAAGTCCCCCAAGCTTAGACCTCGCTTGTCCTCAAGCAGAAGCCAATATCGAAAAATATGTCCACATGTTTAGAGATAGAGGTGTCGATAAAATAAAATACGGACATGAGGGCATCATGATCATTCTTAGAATAGCAATATTGTCATATTATTTCTTATGCTAAAGTAACAATTCATTCACAAATTCAAGTATGAATCAGAAACTTCATTGAAAACTAACAAACTATAATCTCAGTCATTAAAGAAATTGCAATTTATCATAACATTGGAAAGAGTCAATATAAGAGCTTTTCAGCAAGTCCACATACTCAACTATCATTTAGTCTTTCACAATTGCTAACACTCACATAATATTTATGGGTATGAAGTTTTAATCGGACACAAAGAAAGATAGGGGATTATAGTTTTGCCTCCCAACCTTTTACCTCAAGGGTAATATGTCAACAATAATAGTTCATGAAAACTCACATCCAATTAGCTATATATATCAGGATTTTTCCAACACACAGTGCTTGCCAAAGGATAAAATGTAAAAAGGAAAGGTGAAGATCACCATGACTCTTGTATAAAGTATAAGACAAGAATAAAAGATAGGCCCTTCATAGAGGGAAGCAGAAGTTGTCGTGTGTTTTTATGGTTGGATGCACGAAATCTTAATGCAAAAGAATGTCACTTTATATTGCCACTTGTGATATGGACCTTTACTATGCAGTCTGTCGCTTTTATTTCTTCCACATCACAAGATCGTATAAAGCATATTTTCTCCACACTAATAAATAATACATATTTAGAGAGCAATTTTTATTGCTTGCAACAATGACAACTTACTTGAAGGATCTTACTCAATCCATAGGTAGATATGGTGGACTCTCATGGAAAAACTGGGTTTAAGGATATTTGGAAGCACAAGTAGTATCTCTACTTGGTGCAAGGAATTTGGCTAGCATGAGAGGGAAAGGCAAGCTCAACATGTTGGATGATCCATGACAATATAATTTATTTTGGATGTAAGAAAACATAACCCATTACGTTGCTTCCTTGTCCAACATCAACTTTTTAGCATGTCATATTTTAATGAGTGCTCACAATCATAAAAGATGTCCAAGATAGTATATTTATATGTGAAAACCTCTCTTTCTTTATTACTTCCTATTAATTGCAATGATGACCAAAACTATGTTTGTCAACTCTCAACAACTTTTATTCATCATACTATTTATATGTGAAGTCATTACTCTCCATAAGATCAATATGATCTCTTTATTTCTTTTTGTTCTTTCTCTTTTTCTCAAGATCATAGCTAGATAACCAAGCCCTTGACTCAAAACTAATCTTTATCATATATAGCTCACGGACTCGATTACATAGAAGGATCATAAAGCAAAACTCAAAACTAAATCATACTAAAACTTTATTCTACTAGGTAAAGATATTACCAAAAGGATCAAACTAAAAATGGTAAAGATAAAAGTGTGATGGTGATACGATACCGGGGCACTCCCCCAAGCTTGGCAGTTGCCAAGGGGAGTGTCCATACCCAATACTCAATTATCCTTTGGTTGTATTGATGATGGAGTTGTTGATGATGTTGGCTTGTCGTCCAGCATCAAGCGCAAGAGATGCTCCAACTTACGAATAATGCCCTTGAGTGCGATGATATGCTCTTGCAACAGAATATTTTCACGAGTTATATACTTGTTCTGCACCCGAACTATTTCAATCATCTTGAAAGCTTCAATTCAGTAGGGGTAAGAAGATTGTAATGAGGTTGAAGGATGTCTTCTTCTTCTTGTGCTGCCAGAGCTTGATCCTCCATGGCCTTCTTGATCCCATCATCCTTGTTGATCTCCCCTGGTTCTTTTCTCTTCAGCTCTATCTTCATTAGCCAAGCATTGTCGCCCTCATTGTTGGGGGAGGGGACGACATGATGCCTGGCCTTGACAACTCTGGCAGAAAACAGCTCGAAACAAAAACATAGGATAACTGCGTGGTACGGTGGTCAAAACCTTCGTGAGATTATATAATGATTTTTTACCGACCAAAAGAAGTATCGTGCAAGAAAACGAAGTCCGGAGGGCCCACGAGGCAGGGGGCGCGCCCTCCACCCTCGTGGACGCCTCGTGTCCTTTTTGGACTGCTTCTTATTTTCCTATTTTCTTAAATATTCCAAAACGAAGAAAAATTGCTATTGGAACTATTTTGGAGTCGGTTTACTTATCGTACCACATACCTCTTCCTTTTCGAAGGCTGAAACATTCTGGAAGGTGTCCCTTATATACTCCTCCGTGGTTACGGTTTCAATGACATTAGTTTCAACATTTATAGGATTACATGAGATATAATGTTTGATTCTTTGACCGTTCACCACCCTCGGATTCGTGCCTTCGAAGTTGTTGATTTTTATGGCACCAGAATGATAGACCTCCTCGATAACGTAAGGACCTTCCCATTTAGAGAGGAGCTTTCCTTCTAAAAATCTTAAACGAGAGTTGTATAACAATACATAATCACCTACATTAAACTCACGTTTTTGTATCCTTTTGCCATGCCATCTTTTAACCTTTTCTTTAAACAGCTTGGCATTCTCGTAGGCTTGGGTTCTCCATTCATCAAGTGAGCTAATGTCAAATAGTCTCTTCTCACCGGCAAGTTTGAAGTCATAATTGAGCTCTTCAATGGCCCAATATGCCTTATGTTCTAGTTCGAGAGGAAAGTTACATGCTTTTCCATAAACCATTTTATATGGAGACATACCCATAGGATTTTTGTATGCAGTTCTATAGGCCCATAATGCATCATCAAGTTTCTTGGACCAATTATTTCTAGATCTATTAACAGTCTTTTGCAGAATTATTTTAAGCTCTCTATTACTTAGTTCTACTTGACCACTAGACTGTGGGTGAGATGGAGATGCAATTCTATGATTAACATCATACTTAGAAAGCATTTTACAAAAAGCACCATGAATAAAATGTGAACCACAGTCAGTCATTAAGTATCTAGGGACTCCAAACCTCGGAAAAATAACTTCTTTAAGCATCTTAGTAGAGGTGTTATGATCAGCACTACTAGTTGGAATAGCTTCTACCCACTTAGTAACGTAATCAACAGCAACTAAAATATGTGTATACCCATTAGAGGAAGGAAACGGTCCCATATAATCAAAGCCCCAAACATCAAATGGTTCAATAACAAGTGAATAATTCATAGGCATTTCTTGACGTCTACTAATATTACCAATTCTTTGACATTCATCACAAGACAAGATAAACTTACGGGCATCCTTGAAGAGAGTAGGCCAATAAAAACTGGATTGCAATACCTTATGTGCAGTTCTATCTCCAGCATGGTGTCCTCCATAAGCCTCAGAGTGACAATTGCGTAGGATCTGTTCCTGTTCATGCTCGGGTACACAACGTCTGATAACCCCATCTACTCCTTTATAAAGGTGTGGGTCATCCCAGAAGTAATGTCTTAAATCATAGAAAAACTTTTTCTTTTGTTGGTATGTGAAACTAGGTGGTATAAATTTAGCAACAATGTAGTTAGCATAATCAGCATACCATGGAGCAATACGAGAAGAATTTATGACAGCTAATTGTTCATCAGGAAAGCTATCATCAATAGGTAGTGGGTCATCAAGAACATTCTCTAACCTAGACAAGTTGTCTGCAACGGGGTTCTCAGCTCCTTTTCTATCAATAATATGTAGATCAAATTCTTGTAGTAGGAGAACCCATCTAATAAGTCTAGGTTTAGCATCTTTCTTTTCCATAAGGTATTTAATAGCAGCATGATCAGTGTGAACAGTTACTTTAGAATCAACAATATAAGGTCTAAACTTATCACAAGCAAATACAACTGCTAAAAATTCTTTTTTAGTAGAACAGCCCCTACAGCATAATCACTAGCATCACACATAATCTCAAAGGGTAAATTCCAACCAGGAGGCTGAACAATAGGTGCAGAAATCAAAGCTTTCTTAAGTATTTCAAATGCTTCTACACAATCATCATCAAAGACGAAAGGAACATCTTTTTGTAAGAGATTAGTCAGAGGCCTAGAAATTTTTGAGAAGTCTTTAATGAACCTCCTATAAAAACTGGCATTACCAAGGAAACGTCTTATACCTTTAATATCGTTAGGAGACGACATCTTTTCAATAGCATCAACTTTAGCTTTATCAACTTCAATACCTCTTTCAGAAATTTTATGCCCCAAGACAATGCCTTCATTAACCATAAAGTGGCACTTCTCCCAATTCAAGACAAGATTAGTTTCTTCACATCTCTGCAAAACTCGATCAAGGTTGCTTAAGCAATCATCAAAAGAAGTTCCATATACAGAAAAATCATCCATGAATACCTCAACAATCTTTTCACAAAAGTCAGAGAATATAGCAGTCATGCATCTTTGAAAGGTAGCAGGTGCATTACATAAACCAAAAGGCATACGTCTATAAGAAAAGGTACCAAAAGGGCAAGTAAAGGTGGTCTTTTCTTGATCCTCTTTTGACATAGGGATTTGAGAGAAACCGAAATAACCATCTAGAAAGCAAAAATGTGTGTGTTTAGATAATCTTTATAGCATTTGATCAATAAAAGGTAAAGGGTAATGATCCTTTTTAATAGCTTTATTTAATTTGCAGAAATCAATTACCATTCTATAACATGTAACAATTCTTTGTGGGATCAATTCATCTTTATCATTAGGAACAACAGTAATGCCTCCCTTCTTAGGAACACAATGGACAGGACTTACCCACTGACTATTAGCAACGGGATAAATTATACCTGCCTCCAGAAGCTTTAGTATTTATTTTCTTACCACTTCTTTCATTTTAGGATTTAACTGTCGTTGGTGATCAACAACCAGTTTAGCATCTTTTTCCAATTTTATTTTGTGCTGGCATAGAGTGGCACTAATGTCCTTAAGATCATCAAAAGTATATCCAATACCAGCACGGTGCTTCTTTAGAGTTTTCAATAATTTCTCTTCTTCCTGCTCTCAAAGGTTAGCACTAATAATAATAGGATATATCTTCTTCTCATTAAGATAAGCATATTTAAGAGTATCATGCAATGGTTTAAGCTCAAACACGGGTCATCCTTGGGTGGAGGAGGATCCCCTGGAATTTTGACAGGCAAGTTGTGTTTCAAAATAGGTCCCTCTTTAAAGAATACTTCATCTATTTCTCTTCTTTCATTCATAAACATATCATCTTCATGGTCTAGCAAATATTGTTCTAAAGGATCATTAGGAGGCATGGCAATAGAAGAAAGACCAATAATTTCATCTTTACTAGGCAATTCTTTATCATGGGGTTGTCTACGAAATTTAGCAAAATAAAAATCATGAGACATATCCCCTAAACCAACAGAAATAATATCAGTTTTGCAGTCTATCTTAGCATTAACAGTATTCAAGAAGGGTATACCAAATATAATGGGACAAAAGTCATCTTGTGGGGAACCAAGAACAAGAAAATCAGCAGGATATTTAACTTTGCCACACAAGACTTCAACATCTCTAACAATCCCAATTGGTGAAATAGTATCTCTATTGGCAAGCTTAATTGTAACATCAATACCTTCTAACTCAGCAGGTGCAATATCATGCATAATTTATTAATATAAAGAATGAGGTATTGCACTCACACTAGCACCCATATCACATAAGCCATGATATCAATGATCTCCTATTTTAACAAAAATAACAGGCATGCCTACAACAGGTCTATGTTTATTCTTAGTATCGGGTCTAGCAATTCTAGCAGCTTCATCACAAAAGTAAATAACATGCCCATCAATATTATCGGACAGAAGATCTTTAACCATAGCAATACTAGGTTCAACTTTAATTTGCTCAGAGGGTGTAGGTGTTCTAGTATTACTCTTACGAACCACAGTTGAAGCTTTAGCATGATCCTTTATTCTAACAGGGAAAGGTGGTTTCTCAATATAAGCAGTAGGAACAATAGGATAAACATTATAAGTGATAGTCATTTCTTCAACTTTAATAGGTTCAACTGCTTTTACTTTAATGGGAGGATGATATTTAAGCCACTTCTCCTTAGGGAGGTCAACGTGAGTAGCAAATGATTCACAGAAAGAAGCTACTATCTCAGAGTCAAGTCCATATTTAGTGCTAAATTCACGAAAAGCATCGATATCCATAAAAGATTTAACACAATCAAAATTAGGTGTTATACCTGACTCCTTACCTTCGTCAAGTTCCCAATCTTCAGAGTTGCGTTTAATTCTTTCCAATAAATCCCATTTGAATTCAATAGTCTTTCTTGATAACCCACAGGCATAGGGGATCGCAACAGTTTTTGATAAGTAAGAGTGTCGAACCCAACGAGGAGCTAAAGGTAGAACAAATATTCCCTCAAGTTCTATCGACCACCGATACAACTCTACGCACACTTGACATTCGCTTTACCTAGAACAAGTATGAAACTAGAAGTACTTTGTAGGTGTTGTTGGATAGGTTTGCAAGGTAATAAAGAGCATGTAAACAAAAAGTAGGGGCTTTTTAGATAAAGACACAACTAAATAAGTTTTTAGTAAAGAGTGTTTTGTTATGAGAAAGTTATTTGTCCCTAGGCAATCGATAACTAGACCGGTAATCATTATTGCAGTTTCATATGAGGGAGATGCATAAGATAACATACTTTCTCTACTTGGATCATATGCACTTATGATTGGAACTCTAGCAAGCATCCGCAACTACTAAATATCATTAAGGTAAAACCCAACCATAGCATTAAAGTATCAAGTCCTCTTTATCCCATACGCAACAACCCCCTTACTCGGGTTTGTGTTTCAGCCACTCACGCAACCCACTATAAGTGAATCATGAACGTATTGCAACACCCTACAGCGGGGATCCCTCACGCTTGCGTGACACGGAGAGCACCATAGGACAGCACCAATAACAAAACATGCAACTCAAACCAATCTTGATCATCAAATAGCCTATAGGACAAAACAAATCTACTCAAACATCATAGGATAGCCATACATCATTGGGAAATAATATATAACGTTGAGCACCATGTTTAAGTAGAGATTATAGCGGGTAAGAGAGAGGTTACACCGCTACATAGAGGGGGGAAGAGTTGGTGATGATGGCGGTGAAGTTGTTGGTGAAGATTGCGGTGATGATGATGGCCCCCGGTGGCACTCCGGTGCCACCGGAAGCGAGGGGGAGAGAGCCCCCCTCCTTCTTCTTCTTCCTTGACCTCCTCCCTAGATGGGAGAAGGGTTTCCCCTTTGGTCCATGGCCTCCATGGCGTGGGAGGGGCGAGAGCCCCTCTGAGATTGGATCTGTCTCTCTGTCTCTCTCTATTTCTGCGTTCTCATATTCTTCCCTTTCACCATTTCTAATATTCCCGGAGATCCGTAACTCCGATTGGGCTGAAATTTTAACACGATCTCTATCTGGGTATTATCTTTCTTGCAGCGAAAGAAGGGCATCAACTTCCTTACGGGGTGGCCACGAGGGTCAGGGGCGCGCCTGCCCCCCTGCCTCGTGGCCCCCTCGGGCATCGTCTCACGTGGATTTTTCTTCCCAAAAATCATATATATTCAAAAAAAATCTCCGTCGGTTTTTATCCCGTTTGGACTCCGTTTGATATGGATATTCTGCGAAACAAAAACATGCAACAAACAGGAACTGGCACTGGGCACTAGATCTATATGTTAGTCCCAAAAATAGTATAAAAAGTTGCCAAAAGTATATGAAAGTTGTAGAATATTGGCATGGAACAATCGAAAATTATAGATACGATGGAGACGTATCAGCATCCCCAAGCTTAATTTCTGCTCGTCCTCGAGTAGGTAAATGATAAAAGTGATAATTTTTGGTGTGGAATTCTACCTAGCATAATCGTGATCACATATCTAATCATGGCATGAATATTAAGATACGAGTGATTCAAAGCAATAGCCTATCATTTGACATAAAACAATAATGCTTCAAGCCTACTAATAAAGCAATCATGTCTTTTCAAAATAACATGGCCAAAGAAAGTTATCCCTACAAAATCATATAGCCTGGCTATGCTCCATCTTCACCACACAAAATATTCACATCATGCACAACCCCGATGACAAGCCAAGCAATTGTTTCATACTTCTGATGTTCACAAACCTTTTCAATTTTCACGCAATACATGAGCGTGAGCCATGGACATAACACTATAGGTGGAATAGAATGGTGGTTGTGGAGAAGACAAAAAGGAGAAGATAGTCTCACATAAACTAGGCATATCAATGGGCTATGGAGATGCCCATCAATAGATATCAATGTGAGTGAGTAGGGATTTCCATGCAACGGATGCACTGGAGCTATAAGTGTATGAAAGCTCAAACTGAAACTAAGTGGGTGTGCATCCAACTTGCTTGCTCATGAAGACCTCGGGCATTTGAGGAAGCCCATCATCGGAATATACAAGACAAGTTCTATAATGAAAATTCCCACTAGTATATGAAAGTGATAACTCAAGAGACTCTCTATATGAAGAACATGGTGCTACTTTGAAGCACAAGTGTGGTAAAAGGATAGTAACATTTCCCCTTCTCTCTTTTTCTCTCATTTTTTTATTTTCTCTTTTTTGGGCCTTCTTTTTTTGGCCTTTCTCTTTTTTTATTTTTTTTTATTTTTTTTCGTCTGGAGTCTCATCCCGACTTGTGGGGGAATCATAGTCTCCATCATCCTTTCCTCACTGGGGCAATGCTCTAATAATGATGATCATCACACTTTTATTTACTTACAACTCAATATTACAACTCGATACTAGAACAAATATATGACTCTATATGAATGCCTCCGGCGGTGTATCGGGATGTGCAATGATCTAGCATAGCAATGACATCAAAAAATGGACAAGCCATGAAAACATCATGCTAGCTATCTTACGATCATGCAAAGCAATATGACAATGAATGCTCAAGTCATGTATATGATGATGATGATGATGGAAGTTGCATGGCAATATATCTCGGAATGGCTATGGAAATGCCATGATAGGTAGGTATGGTGGCTGTTTTGAGGAAGGTATATGGTGGGTTTATGGTACCGGCGAAAGTTGTGCGGTACTAGAGAGGCTAGCAATGGTGGAAGGGTGAGAGTGCGTATAATCCATGGACTCAACATTAGTCATAAAGAACTCACATACTTATTGCAAAAGTCTATTAGCTATCGAAATAAAGTACTACGCGCATGCTCCTAGGGGGATAGATTGGTAGGAAAAGACCATCGCTCGTCCCCGACCGCCCCTCATAAGGAAGACAATCAATAAATAAATCATGCTCCGACTTTGTTACATAACGGTTCACCATACGTGCATGCTACGGGAATCACAAACCTCAACACAAGTATTTCTACTAATCCACAACTACCCACTAGCATGACTCTAAGATCACCATCTTTATATCGCAAAACTATTGCAAGGAATCAAACATATCATATTCAGTGATCTACAAGTTTTATGTAGGATTTTATGACTAACCATGTGAATGACCAATTCCTGTCATCTCTCTAAATAGATATAAGTGAGGCAAGAGAGTTTAATTCTTTCTACAAAAGATATGCCCACGCTCTAACAAATATAAGTGAAGCAAAAGAGCATTCTACAAATGGTGGTTTTCTATGTAAAGAGAAACAGGCTATCCAAACATCAAATGATATAAGTGAAGCACATGAAGCATTCTATAAAGCCATACTCAAAAGGTATAAGTGAAGTGCATAGAGCATTCTATAAATCAACCAAGGACTATCTCATACCAGCATGGTGCATAAAAAAGATGAAAACTAAATGCAAAAGATGCTCCAAGATTGCACATATCGCATGAACGAAACGAATCCGAAAACATACCGATACTTGTTGAAGAAAGAGGGGATGCCTTCCGGGGCATCCCCAAGCTTAGACGCTTGAGTCTCCTTGAATATTTACTTGGGGTACCTAGGGCATCCCCAAGCTTGAGCTCTTGCCTCTCTTCCTTCTTCTCACATCGAGACCTTCTCGATCATCGAACACTTCATCCACACAAAACTTCAACAGAAAACTCGGTAAGATCCGTTAGTATAATAAAGCAAATCACTACTCTAAGTACTGTTGCAAACCAATTCATATTTTGTTTTTGCATTGTGTCTACTGTAATATAGCTTTTCCATGGCTTAATCCACTAATATAAATTGATAGTTTCATCAAAACAAGCAAACTATGCATCAAAAACAGAATCTGTCTAAAACAGAACAGTCTGTAACAATCTGAACATTCACCATACTTATGATACTTGAAAATTTCTGCCAAAATTAGAAAAAATAAAAAAAATTATAGAAAGACAATGCAAAAAGAATCAGAACCATTTGACGTTTCAGCTAAAAATGTAAAATCGCGCACTACAGCCAAAGTTTCTGTCATGCACTGTACAGACCATCAAGCAAATGTAAACATCCTAAAGGCAAACCTTGGCACATTATTTTTATAATACAATGGAATTTTACAAGGGGATAATTATTTTTTTTGAAAAGTTTCTGTAATCAAGATTCACAAAGTTGCCGTGAGCATGAACAAAGTTCAAGGAGCTCTCCCACTTCAACAATGCTTGTCTTTCTCACTTTCACTTTCCTTTTTGATAAAGTTTTGGGTTACCCTCTTTATTTTTGTTGTTTTTAGACTATATAAAAGCACTCAACAGAAATAAATTACTCTCTAAAACTTCCGAGTTGTCTCCCTGGCAGCGCTTTCTTTAAAGCCATTAAGCTAGGCATATAGTGCTCAAGTAATGAATCCACCCGGATCCCAAGGTATATCAAAGACAATTTTAATTAACAATGATTTGTAATTTAGTAGTGAGCACAAAGTAACATATATCATGTAGCAACAAAGTCTAACTCTCTTCCTATGCATTGGCATGTCATAAAAGAACAATTCATGCACACAAAGTAAAGGCCAATGCATAGTATAAACAGTTTCTTGCAATTTTATCGTATTGGAAACATAGAGAGGTGGAGATATAGTTCCTCTCTCATAATAATTGCAAGTAGGAGCAGCAAGCACGTGCATATTATACTCATCAAAATCATCATGTGCAACGGTAAAAGGCAACCCATCAATATAATCCTTAATAAGGGCAAACTTCTCTGATATAGTGTAGTTGGGAGAATTTAAAAAGATAATAGGACTATCATGTGTGGGTGCAATAGCAACAATTTCATGTTTAACATAAGGAACTATGGCAAGTTCATCTCCATAAGAATAATTCATATTGGCATCTTGGCCACAAGCATAGCAAGCATCATCAAAAAGGGATATTTCAAAAGAATCAACGGGGTCATAGCAATTATCATAGCATTCATCTTTCGGTAAGCACGAAGGGACATTAAACAATATATGAGTTGAAGAGTTACTCTCATTAGAAGGTGGGCACGGGTGATCAATCCACTCTTCCTCCTTTTGTTCTTCGCTCTCCTCCTCATCTTTTTCATCCAATGAGCTCACAGTTTCATCAACTTCTTCTTCCATAGATTCCTGCAAAATATTAGTCTCTTCTTGGACAGCGGAGACTTTCTCAATAAGTGCATTAATATCAGAATTGTATTCATAATTCTCATAGCAATATTTAAGGATAGATCAATTTTTAGGTCTATAAACCGGATCATCAAAATATTCAAACTCTTTAAAAATAGATTCAATTTCATAAGCACCCATAAAAGCAACAAATTCTTCTATTTGTTCCACATCATAGTAATCATATATACCATTAGCATAAGAAGCTTAGGTTTTATTATCATTAAATTCGCATAAAAAGGGAAGGTGTGGAGCCTTCATCCTAGAGCAACAAGTATAATCATATCTCAAGCATAGTTTCCTAGCATACCAATTCAATATATGAATTTGATCCCATAAAAGTTTCCCTTTTTGTGTCAAGCAATAATCCCTAAAGTATTCGCATTGATCCAACGTTACTCCCAATACATAATTGAATGGGGTTTTCTCAGGATTATTAAAGTAGTACATAATATCTTTCACATAACCAGCATCGAGGGTTTTAGGAGGTTCCCCATCTCCATGAGTAGCAAGTACACCAAATTATTTTGGTATTTCGTGTTCCATATCCATAACTAAAGATAAAGAACAACTAAGAACAGCAAATAAAAATTACTTAGTGATAAAGCAAACAAGCACACACGAGAATATTCACCCCACGCTATTGCTCCTCGGCAACGGTGCCAGAAAAAGGTCTTGATAACCCACAAGTATAGGGGATCGCAACAGTTTTCGATAAGTAAGAGTGTCGAACCCAACAAGGAGCTAAAGGTAGAACAAATATTCCCTCAAGTTCTATCGACCACCGATACAACTCTACGCATGCTTGATGTTCGCTTTACCTAGAACAAGTATGAAACTAGAAGTACTTTGTAGTTGTTGTTAGATAGGTTTGCAAGGTAATAAAGAGCATGTAAATAAAAAGTAGGGGCTATTTATATAAAGACACAACTAAATTAGTTTTAGTAAAGAGTGTTTTGTTACGAGAAAGTTATTTGTCCCTAGGCAATCGATAACTAGACCGGTAATCATTATTGCAGTTTCATATGAGGGAGAGGCATAAGCTAACATACTTTCTCTACTTGGATCATATGCACTTATGATTGGAACTCTAGCAAGCATCCGCAACTACTAAATATCATTAAGGTAAAACCCAACCATAGCATTAAAGTATCAAGTCCCCTTTATCCCATACGCAACAACCCCCTTACTCGGGTTTGTGTTTCAGTCACTCACGCAACCCACTATAAGCAAATCATGAACGTATTGCAACACCCTACAGCGGGGATCCCTCATGCTTGAACGACACGGAGAGCACCATAGGACAGCACCAATAACAAAACATGCAACTCAAACCAATCTTGATCATCAAATAGCCCATAGGATAAAACAGATCTACTCAAACATCGTAGGATAGCCATACATCATTGGGAAATAATATATAGCGTTGAGCACCATGTTTAAGTAGAGATTACAGCGGGTAAGAGAGAGGTTACATCGCTGCATAGAGGGGGGGGAAGAGTTGGTGATGATGGCGGTGAAGTTGTCGGTGAAGATTGCGGTGATGATGATGGCCCCCGGTGGCACTCCGGTGCCACCGGAAGCGAGGGGGAGAGAGCCCCCCTCCTTCTTCTTCTTCCTTGACCTCCTCCCTAGATGGGAGAAGGGTTTCCCCTCTGGTATATGGCCTCCATGGCGTGGGAGGGGCGAGAGCCCCTCCGAGATTGGATCTGTCTCTCTGTCTCTCTCTATTTCTGTGTTCTCAGATTCTTCCCTTTCATCGTTTCTTATATTCTCGGAGATCTGTAACTCCGATTGGGCTAAAATTTTAACATGATCTCTATCCGGATATTATCTTTCTTGCGGCGAAAGAAGGGCATCAACCACCATACGGGGTGGCCACGGGGGTCAGGGGCGCGCCCCCTGCCTCATGGCCCCCTCGGGCATCGTCTCGCGTGGATTTTTCTTCCCAAAAATCATATATATTCCAAAAAATCTCCGTCAGTTTTTATCCCGTTTGGACTCCGTTTGATATGGATATTCTACGAAACAAAAAACATGCAACAAACAGGAACTGGCACTGGGCACTGGATCAATATGTTAGTCCCAAAAATAGTATAAAAAGTTGCCAAAAGTATATGAAAGTTGTAGAATATTGGCATGGAACAATCAAAAATTATAAATACAATGGAGACGTATCAGTCTTCATCATAAAAGATCCAGTACAAGAAGTATCGAGCATGGAGCGATTATTGAGAGAAAGTCGAGCATAAAAAATTTGAATAATAATTTCTCTTGAGAGCTCATGATTGGGGCATGAATATAGCATTGACTTAAGCCTCCCCCAAGCTTGAGCGATGCTTTCTCCTTTGTGAGGCCAGAAATTATATATATAATTACGATCACGATGAACCAGATGCATAGGATAAAACTTCTGATGAAATTCCAATTTCAATCGGTTGTAGTTCCATGATCCAATATCATCACATAGCCTAAACTATGTCAATATCTTACCCTTCAAAGATAAAGGGAAGACCTTCTTCTTGATAACATCCTCAGGCATACCTGCAAGCTTAAATAATCCACAAACTTCATAGATTAAGAGCAAATCGGGATGCAGTGTCCCATCTCCTGTAAAAAGATTAGCTAGCAGTTTCTCTATCATACCCGAAGGAATTTCAAATAAACATATTCAGTAGGTTCAGTAGGTTGAGGAGCAACTCTTTTCTCTACTGGTCGGGGTGAAGATACCCTGAACAAGCCCCTCAAAGGATTACTTTCCATAGTAACATGTGACGGTAAATTTCAGCACACTATATAAATTTTTCCTTACCAAATTCCACCTACCAAAGGCGCTTCACTCCCCGGCAACGGCACCAGAAAAGAGTCTTGATGACCCACAAGTATAGGGGATCTATCGTAGTCCTTTCGATAAGTAAGAGTGTCAAACCCAACGTGGAGCAGAAGGAAATGATAAGCAGTTTTCAGTAAGGTATTCTCTGCAAGCACTGAAATTATCGGTAACAGATAGTTTTGTGATAAGGTAATTTGTAACGGGTAACAAGTAATAAAAGTAAATAAGGTGCAGCAAGATTTCACAATCCTTTTTGTAGAAAAGGACAAGCCTGGACAAACTCTTATATAAAGGAAAGCGCTCCCAAGGACACATGGGAATTATCGTCAAGCTAGTTTTCATCACGCTCATATGATTCGCGTTCGGTACTTTGATAATTTGATATGTGGGTGGACCGGTGCTTGGGTACTGCCCTTCCTTGGACAAGCATCCCACTTATGATTAACCCCTCTTGCAAGCATCCGCAACTACAAAATAAGTATTAAGGTAAACCTAACCATAGCATGAAACATATGGATCCAAATCAGCCCCTTACGAAGCAATGCATAAACTAGGGTTTAAGCTTCTGTCACTCTAGCAACCCATCATCTACTTATTACTTTACAATGCCTTCCCCTAGGCCCAAACAATGGTGAAGTTTCATGTAGTTGACATTCACATGACACCGCTAGAGGAAAGACAACATACATCTCATCAAAATATCGAACGAATACCAAATTCACATGACTACTTATAGCAAGACTTCTCTCATGTCCTCAGGAATAAATGTAACTACTCACAAATCATATTCATGTTCATAATCAGAGGGGTATTGATATGCATAAAGGATCTGAACATATGATCTTCCACCAAATAAACCAACTAGCATCAACTACAAGGAGTAATCAACACTACTAGCAACCCACAAGTACCAATCTGAGGTTTTGAGACAAAGATTGGATACAAGAGATGAACTAGGGTTTGAGATGAGATGGTGCTGGTGAAGATGTTGATGGAGATTGACCCCCTCCCGATGATAGGATCGATGCTGATGACGATGGTGATGATTTCCCCCTCCCGGAGGGATGTTTCCCCGGCAGAACAGCTCTGCCGCAGCCCTAGATTGGTTCCACCAAGGTTCCGCCTCGTGGCGGCGGAGTTTCATCCCGAGAGCTTGCTTATGATTTTTTTTCCAGGGCAAAAGACGTCATATAGCCAAAGATGGGCACCGGAGGCCTGCCAGGGGACCCGCGAGACAGGGGGGCGCACCCATGGGGTAGGGCACGCCCCCCACCCTCGTGGATGGTGGGTGGTCCCCCTCTGGTGCTTCCTTTGTTGGGGAACGTAGTAATTTCAAAAAAATTCCTATGCACACGCAAGATCATGGTGATGCATAGCAACGAGAGGGGAGAGTGTGATCTACGTACCCTTGTAGACTGACAGCGGAAGCGTTAGCACAACGCGGTTGATGTAGTCGTACGTCTTCACGGCCCGACCGATCAAGCACCGAAACTATGGCACCTCTGAGTTTTAGCACATGTTCAGCTCGATGACGATCCCGGACTCCGATCCAGCAAAGTGTCGGGGAAGAGTTCCGTCAGCACGATGGCGTGGTGACAATCTTGATGTTCTACCGTCGCAGGGCTTCGCCTAAGCACCACTACAATATTATCGAGGATTATGGTGGAAGGGGGCACCGCACACGGCTAAGAAAACGATCACGTGGATCAACTTGTGTGTCTAGGGGTGCCCCCTGCCCCCGTATATAAAGGAGCAAGGGGAGGAGGCCGGCCAGCCCTATAGGCGCGCCAAGGAGGAGTCCTCCTCCTAGTAGGAGTAGGACTCCTACTAGGAGGGGGAAGGAAGTGGGGAGGGAGAAGGAAAGGGGCCCCCCCCCCTCTCCTAGTCCAATTCGGACCAGGGGGAGGAGGCGCGCGGCCCACCCTGGCTGCCCTTCTATTTCTCCACTAAGGCCCATATGGCCCATTACTTCTCCCGGGGGGTTCCGGTAACCCTCCGGTACTCCGGTTTTCTCCGAAATCACCCGGAACACTTCCGGTGTCCGAATATAGCCATCCAATATATCAATCTTTATGTCTCGACCATTTCGAGACTCCTTGTTATGTCCATGATCACATCCGGGACTCCGAACTACCTTTGGTACATCAAAACTCATAAACTCATAATATAACTGTCATCGAAACCTTAAGTGTGCGGACCCTACGGGTTCGAGAACAATGTAGACATGACCGAGACATGTCTCCGGTCAATAACCAATAGCGGAACCTGGATGCTCATATTGGCTCCTACATATTCTACGAAGATCTTTATCGGTCAGACCGCATAACAACATACGTTGTTCCCTTTGTCATCGGTAAGTTACTTGCCCGAGATTCGATCATCGGTATCTCAATACCTAGTTCAATCTCGTTACCGGCAAGTCTCTTTACTCGTTTCGTAATACATCATCTCACAACTAACTCATTAGTTGCAATGCTTGCAAGGCTTATGTGATGTGCATTACCGAGAGGGCCCAGAGATACCTCTCCGACAATCGGAGTGACAAATCCTAATCTCGAAATACACCAACCCAACATTTACCTTTGGAGACACCTGTAGAGCTCCTTTATAATCGCCCAGTTACGTTGTGACGTTTGGTAGCACACAGTGTTCCTCTGGCAAACGGGAGTTGCATAATCTCATAGTCATAGGAACATGTATAAGTCATGAAGAAAGCAATAGCAACATACTAAACGATCGGGTGCTAAGCTAATGGAATGGGTCATGTCAATCACATCATTCTCCTAATAATGTGATCTCGTTAATCAAATGACAACACATGTCTATGGTTAGGAAACATAACCATCTTTGATTAATGAGCTAGTCAAGTAGAGGCATACTAGTGACGTTTAGTTTGTCTATGTATTCACACAAGTATTATGTTTCCGGATAATACAATTCTAGCATGAATAATAAACAATTATCATGATATAAGGAAATAAAATAATAACATTATTATTGCCTCTAGGGCATATTTCCTTCAGTATCTCACTTGCACTAGAGTCGATAATCTAGATTACACAGTAATGATTCTAACACCCATGGAGCTTTGGTGCTGATCATGTTTTGCTCGTGGAAGAGGCTTAGTCAATGGGTCTGCAACATTCAGATCCGTATGTATCTTGCAAATCTCTATGTCTCCCACCTGGACTAGATCCCGGATGGAATTGAAGCGTCTCTTGATGTGCTTGGTTCTCTTGTGAAATCTAGATTCCTTTGCCAGGGCAATTGCACCAGTATTGTCACAAAAGATTTTCATTGGACCCGATGCACTAGGTATGACACCTAGATCGGATATGAACTCCTTCATCCAGACTCCTTTGTTTGCTGCTTCCGAGGCAGCTATGTACTCCGCTTCACATGTAGATCCCGCCACAACGCTTTGTTTAGAACTACACCAACTGACAGCTCCACCGTTTAATGTAAACACGTATCCGGTTTGCGATTTAGAATCGTCCGGATCAGTGTCAAAGCTTGCATCAACGTAACCATTTACTATGAGCTCTTTGTCACCTCCATATATGAGAAACATATCCTTAGTCCTTTTCAGGTATTTCAGGATGTTCTTGACCGCTGTCGAGTGATCCACTCCTGGATTACTTTGGTACCTCCCTACTAGACTTACAGCAAGACACACATCAGGTCTGGTACATAGCATTGCATACATGATAGAGCCTATGGCTGAAGCATAGGGAACATCTTTCATTTTCTCTCTATCTTCTGCATTGGTCGGGCATTGAGTCTTACTCAATTTCAAACCTTGTAACACAGGCAAGAATCCTTTCTTTGCTTGATCCATTTTGAACTTCTTCAAAATTTTGTCAAGGTATGTGCTTTGTGAAAGTCCAATTAAGCGTCTTGATCTATCTCTATAGATCTTAATGCCCAATATGTAAGCAGCTTCACCGAGGTCTTTCATTGAAAAACTCTTATTCAAGTATCCCTTTATGCTATTCAGAAATTCTATATCATTTCCGATTAGTAATATGTCATCTACATATAATATCAGAAATGCTACAGAGCTCCCACTCACTTTCTTGTAAATACAGGCTTCTCCAAAAGTCTGTACAAAACCAAATTCTTTGATCACACTATCAAAGCGTTTATTCCAACTCCGAGAAGCTTGCACCAGTCCATAAATGGATCGCTGGAGCTTGCATACTTTGTTAGCTCCCTTTGGATCGACAAAACCTTCCGGTTGCATCATATACAACTCTTCTTCCAGAAATCTATTCAGGAATGCAGTTTTTGACATCCATCTGCCAAATTTCATAATTATAAAATGCGGCAATTGCTAACATGATTCGGACAGACTTAAGCATCGCTACGGGTGAGAAGGTCTCATCGTAGTCAATCCCTTGAACTTGTCGAAAACCTTTTGCGACAAGTCGAGCTTTGTAGACAGTAATATTACCGTCAGCGTCAGTCTTCTTCTTGAAGATCCATTTATTCTCAATTGCTTGCCGATCATTGGGCAAGTCAACCAAAGTCCATACTTTGTTCTCATACATGGATCCCATCTCAGATTTCATGGCTTCAAGCCATTTTGCAGAATCTGGGCTCACCATCGCTTCTTCATAGTTCGTAGGTTCATCATGATCTAGTAGCATGACTTCCAGAACAGGATTACCGTACCACTCTAGTGCAGATCTTACTCTGGTTGATCTACGAGGTTCAGTCGTATCTTGTTCTGAAGTTTCATGATCATCATCATTAGCTTCCTCACTAATTGGTGTAGGTGTCACAGAAACTGGTTTCTGTGATGTACTACTTTCCAATAAGGGAGCAGGTACAGTTACCTCATCAAGTTCTACTTTCCTCCCACTCACTTCTTTCGAGAGAAACTCATTCTCTAGAAAGTTTCCGAATTTAGCAACAAAAGTCTTGCCTTCGGATCTGTGATAGAAGGTGTATCCAATAGTTTCCTTTGGATATCCTATGAAGACACATTTCTCCGATTTGGGTTCGAGCTTATCAGGTTGAAGCTTTTTCACATAAGCATCACAGCCCCAAACTTTCAGAAATGACAACTTTGGTTTGTTGCTAAACCACAGTTCATAAGGCGTCGTCTCAACAGATTTTGATGGTGCCCTATTTAACGTGAATGCAGCCGTCTCTAGAGCATATCCCCAAAACGATAGTGGTAAATCATTAAGAGACATCATAGATCGCACCATATCTAGTAAAGTACGATTACGACGTTCGGACACTCCATTACGCTGTGGTGTTCTAGGTGGCGTGAGTTGCGAAACTATTCTGCATTGTTTCAAATGTACACCAAACTCGTAACTCAAATATTCTCCTCCACGATCAGATCATAGGAATTTTATTTTCTTGTTACGATGATTTTCAACTTCACTCTGAAATTCTTTGAACTTTTCAAATGTTTCAGACTTATGTTTCATTAAGTAGATATACCCATATCTGCTTAAGTCATCTGTGAAGGTGAGAAAATAACGATATCCGCCACGAGCCTCAACATTCATCGGACCACATACATCTGTATGTATGATTTCCAACAAATCTGTTGCTCTCTCCATAGTACCGGAGAACGGTGTTTTTGTCATCTTACCCATAAGGCACGGTTCGCAAGTATCAAGTGATTCATAATCAAGTGGTTCCAAAAGTCCATCAGTATGGAGTTTCTTCATGCGCTTTACACCGATATGACCCAAATGGCAGTGCCACAAATAAGTTGCACTATCATTATCAACTCTGCATCTTTTGGCTTCAACATTATGAATATGTGTGTCACTACTATCGAGATTTAATAAGAATAGACCACTCTTTAAGGGTGCATGACCATAACAGATATTACTCATATAAATAGAACAACCATTATTCTCTGATTTAAATGAATAACCGTCTAGCGTCAAACAAGATCCAAATATAATGTTCATGCTTAACGCTGGCACCAAATAACAATTATTTAGGTCTAATACTAATCCCGAAGGTAGATGTAGAGGTAGTGTGCCGACCGCGATCACATCGACTTTGGAACCATTTCCCACGCGCATCGTCACCTCGTCCTTAGCCAATCTTCGCTTAATCCGTAGTCCCTGTTTCGAGTTGCAAATGTTAGCAACAGAACCAATATCAAATACCCAGGTGCTACTGCGAGCATTAGTAAGGTACACACCAATAACATGTATATCACATATACCTTTGTTCACCTTGCCATCCTTCTTATCCGCCAAATACTTGGGGCAGTTCCGCTTCCAGTGACCAGTCTACTTGCAGTAGAAGCACTCAGTTTCAGGCTTAGGTCCAGGTTTGGGTTTCTTCTCTTGAGTAGCAACTTGCTTGCTGTTCTTTTTGAAGTTCCCCTTCTTCTTTCCTTTGCCCTTTTTCTTGAAACTAGTGGTCTTATTGACCATCAACACTTGATGCTCCTTCTTGATTTCTACCTCCGCAGCTTTCAGCATTGCAAAAAGCTCGGGAATAGTCTTATTCATCCCTTGCATATTATAGTTCATCACGAAGCTCTTGTAGCTTGGTGGCAGTGATTAGAGAATTCTGTCAATGACGCAATCATCTGGAAGATTAACTCCCAATTGAATCAAGTGATTATTATACCCAGACATTTTGAGTATATGCTCACTGACAGAACTGTTCTCTTCCATCTTGCAGCTATAGAACTTATTGGAGACTTCATATCTCTCAATCCGGGCATTTGCTTGAAATATTAACTTCAACTCCTGGAACATCTCATATGCTCCATGACATTCAAAACGTCGTTGAAGTCCCAATTCTAAGTCGTAAAGCATGGCACACTAAACTATCGAGTAGTCATCAGCTTTACTCTGTCAGACGTTCATAACATCTGGTGTTGCTCCAGCAGCAGGCCTGGCACCCAGCGGTGCTTCCAGGACGTAATTCTTCTGTGCAGCAGTGAGGATAATCCTCAAGTTACGGACCCAGTCCGTGTAATTGCTACCATCATCTTTCAACTTTGCTTTCTCAAGGAACGCATTAAAATTCAACGGAACAACAGCACGGGCGATCTATCTACAATCAAACATAAACAAGCAAGATACTATCAGGTACTAAGTTCATGATAAATTTAGGTTCAGTAATCATATTATTAAAGAACTCCCACTTAGATAGACATCCCTCTAACCCTCTAAGTGATTACGTGATCCAAATCAACTAAACCATGTCTGATCATCACGTGAGATGGAGTAGTTTCATTGGTGAACATCACTATGTTGATCATATCTACTATATGATTCACGCTCGACCTTTCGGTCTCCGTGTTCTGAGGCCATATCTGTATATGCTTGGCTCGTCAAGTATAACCTGAGTATTCCGCGTGTGCAACTGTTTTGCACCCGTTGTATTTGAACGTAGAGCCTATCATACCCGATCATCACGTGGTGTCTCAGCACGAAGAACTTTCGCAACGGTGCATACTCAGGGAGAACACTTCTTGATAATTAGTGAGAGATCATCTTAAAATGCTACCGTCAATCAAAGCAAGATAAGATGCATAAAAGATAAACATCACATGCAATCAATATAAGTGATATGATATGGCCATCATCATCTTGTGCTTGTGATCTTCATCTTCGAAGCACCGTCGTGATCACCATCGTCACCGGCGTGACACCTTGATCACCATCATAGCATCATTGTCGTCTCGCCAATCTTATGCTTCCATGACTATCGCTACCACTTAGTGATAAAGTAAAGCATTACAGCGCAATTGCATTGCATACAATAAAGCAACAACCGTATGGCTCCTGCCAGTTGCCGATAACTTGGTTACAAAACATGATCATCTCATACAATAAAATTTAGCATCATGTCTTGACCATATCACATCAAAACATGCCCTGCAAAAACAAGTTAGACGTCCTCTACTTTGTTGTTGCAAGTTTTACGTGGCTGCTACGGGCTTAAGCAAGAACCAATCTTACCTACGCATCAAAACCACAACGATAGTTTGTCAAGTTGGTGCTGTTTTAACCTTCGCAAGGACCGGGCGTAGCCACACTCGGTTCAACTAAAGTTGGAGAAACTGACACCCGCTAGCCACCTTTGTGCAAAGCACGTTGGGAGAACCGGTCTTGCGTAAGCGTACGCGTAATGTCGGTCCGGGCCGCTTCGTCCAACAATACCATCGAACCAAAGTATCACATGCTGGTAAGCAGTATGACTTATATCGCTCACAACTCACGTGTGTTCTACTCGTGCATATAACATCAACACTTAAAACCTAGGCTCGGATGCCACTGTTGGGGAACGTAGTAATTTCAAAAAAATTCCTACTCACACGCAAGATCATGGTGATGCATAGCAACAAGAGGGGAGAGTGTGATCTGCGTACCCTTGTAGACCGACAGCCGAAGCGTTAGCACAACGCGGTTGATGTAGTCGTACGTCTTCACGGCCCGACCGATCAAGCACCGAAACTACGGCACCTCCGAGTTTTAGCACACGTTCAGCTCGATGACGATCCCCGGACTCCGATCTAGCAAAGTGTCGGGGAAGAGTTCCATCAGCACGACGGCGTGGTGACGATCTTGATGTTCTACCGTCGCAGGGCTTCGCCTAAGAATCGCTACAATATTATCGAGGATTATGGTGGAAGGGGGCACCGCACACAGCTAAGAAAACGATCACGTGGATCAACTTGTGTGTCTAGGGGTGCCCCCTGCCCCCGTATATAAAGGAGCAAGGGGAGGAGGCCGGCCGGCCCTATAGGCGCGCCAAGGAGGAGTCCTCCTCCTAGTAGGAGTAGGACTCCTACTAGGAGGGGGAAGGAAGTGGGGAGGGAGAAGGAAAGGGGGGTGTCGCCCCCCCTCTCCTAGTCCAATTCAGACCAGGGGGGAGGAGGCGCGCGGCCCACCCTGGCTGCCCTTCTCTTTCTCCACTAAGGCCCATATGGCCCATTACTTCTCCCGGGGGGTTCCGGTAACCCTCCGGTACTCCGGTTTTCTTCAAAATCACCCGGAACACTTCCACTGTCCGAATATAGCCATCCAATATATCAATCTTTATGTCTCGATCATTTCGAGACTCCTCGTTATGTCAGTGATCACATCCGGGACTCCGAACTAACTTTGGTACATCAAAACTCATAAACTCATAATATAACTGTCATCGAAACCTTAAGCGTGCGGACCCTACGGGTTCGAGAACAATGTAGACATGACCGAGACATGTCTCCGGTCAATAACCAATAGCAGAACCTGGATGCTCATATTGGCTCCTACATATTCTACGAAGATCTTTATCGGTCAGACCGCATAACAACATACGTTGTTCCCTTTGTCATCGGTAAGTTACTTGCCCGAGATTCGATCATCGGTATCTCAATACCTAGTTCAATCTCGTTACCGGCAAGTCTCTTTACTCATTTCGTAATACATCATCTCACAACTAACTCATTAGTTGCAATGCTTGCAAGGCTTATGTGATGTGCATTACCGAGAGGGCCCAGAGATACATCTCCGACAATCAGAGTGACAAATCCTAATCTCGAAATACACCAACCCAACATTTACCTTTGGAGACACCTGTAGAGCTCCTTTATAATCACCCAGTTACGTTGTGACGTTTGGTAGCACACAAAGTGTTCCTCCGGCAAACGGGAGTTGCATAATCTCATAGTCATAGGAACATGTCTAAGTCATGAAGAAAGCAATAGCAACATACTAAACGATCGGGTGCTAAGCTAATGGAATGGGTCATGTCAATCACATCATTCTCCTAATAATGTGATCTCGTTAATCAAATGACAACACATGTCTATGGTTAGGAAACATAACCATCTTTGATTAATGAGCTAGCCAAGTAGAGGCTTACTAGTGACGTTTAGTTTGTCTATGTATTCACACAAGTATTATGTTTCCGGATAATACAATTCTAGCATGAATAACAAACATTTATCATGATATAAGGAAATAAAATAATAACATTATTATTGCCTCTAGGGCATATTTCCTTCATCCTTCGCCCAATATTTTTTATATATTCTAAAAATGACTTCCGTGGAGTTTCAGGACTTTTGGAGTTGTGTAGAATAGGTCTCTAATATTTGCTCCTTTTCCAGCCCAGAATTCCAGCTCCCGTCATTCTTCCTCTTCATGTAAACCTTGTAAAATAAGAGAGAATAGGCATAAGTATTATGACATAATATATAATAATAGCCCATAATGCAATAAATATCAATATAAAAGCATGATGCAAAATGGACGTATCAACATGGCAACATATTTTGGGTTTCCCGTGGAATCATGTTAAAGTTATTTGAAAATGGGGAAAAATTAAGTTGGCATGACAACAAAATTTAAGTTGCCATGGCAATGTATTCTGTGTATTCATGGCAAACAACAGAAATTGATCTGCTATGAACTACACATTTTGGGGTGCCATGAACAATATTTTCTAAATTTGCCATGAAAATTTGGTCAATTAGCATCACAAAAAAAATTAAAAAACAACATTCTTCGAATAGATATAGCAAAAGACACAACAAAAGTTGACATCATTGCAACATATGCTTTTAGTTGCCATGCTAAACACATCTATAAAATTAACAAAAAAATACATATGCTTTTAGTTGACATGGTAGCACATCATGCAAACATATGCTTTCAATTGCCATGCATTTTACTGATAAATTAACAAAGATTACATTAGAGAGCAATCACACAAATCTGTTGTGCAAATCGTGGGTCATGGCATGGCAATTTGAAGAAATAAACAGATAAAATGAAGCAAAGAGATTAAGCGGTGTGCTACCTACATCGAATGGAGCCAACGCCGAGTGGCCAGGGCCTTGCGCAATGGCCGTGGTGGTCGAGCTCCAGCTAGGGTCCCAATCCTCGTCCTCCTCTAATGTCATCTCATTCTATCCCTATGAGCCTCCGAGAGCTGATGTAGTTGTGCCCAGCGTCGGAACCCGGTGGGAGGCCGAGGCGAGCTGGCGGCTGTCACCACCATGTCGTGGAGCGGCAGATGCGTGGTCGTTGCCACAACGGGCCCCTCCTCCTGCGGGACAGGGATCAGGTGACATGCACCTTTGCATGTCACCGTGTGACTTGCGGCCCAAATTCATATTTAAACATTGTAAAAAATCTGGAAAAAAAATCATGCATGTTCATAGCACATATTAAGATAATCCCTAAAAAATTCAGATCAAAATTCAAAACATACACCAAGAAGCAAAAAAGAGAAACTCGTATGTGAATAGTATACAGAGAACCATTCGCAACTATTCATAACAGATTTCTCTTTTTTGCTTCTTGACGGGTGCAGCCGCGCGACGTGTGATTGCGGCCGCCGCAACGGACGCACTTTGTCGGGTTGGGGCAGTGACGAGAGATGTGCCCCTCATCCTCGCCGTAGTTGTAGCAGCACCCGTGGAGCGAGGCAGGGATGGCAGAACGAGGAGGGCGGGAGGACAGCAAGCCCGGCAGCCTGGGACAAGGAACAGGGGACCGGCGCTCCTTCCGGCCCCGAACCTGCTGCCAAGGGGCTTCCACTTGAGGCACCGGCGGCGCGACAACAAGAGAGCGCGGTCGGGGAGGAGGGTGCGCTAGATCTAGCGGAGGGAGGCGAGCAGAGCCAGGGGTGGAGGAAGGGCTCGAGCCGCCGGACGAGGAACCGGAGAGCTGGACGCGGCTCCCCATGCCTGCAGGGCGCGATGGCGGCCGGGGCCGGAGTGGCGGCCGGCCGGGAGAGGTGGCCGCCGGAGCCAGAGTGGCTGTAGGAGCACAAGTTTGTTACTGTCACAACGGGAACTTTGATAGGTAAAAATGGACCAGGTACTAATTTTTAGCATCATCCACGGCGACAGATCAACTTGACGTCATCTATTCTGAGTTGCCCCAGGGAATCAGCTTCCGCCATGGACTCTAGGCTGCTGTCGCTATCATCCACCTGGTTCCGTCTTTGTTACGTCCTGCAACCATACGGCAGGACCGACAAGATTTTCTGCTGCCGCTAATTGAAGGAGTCGGCCCGACCCGACACATATTTTTCTTGGTTCCGTGCAACACACACATCCAATTCATTGAGCTGTCAGGTCGTGCTTGAGAAGACCGATTCCACCGTAGCCTTGCTACTCTCCACGTGAAGCAAAGTCCAATTTTTATTTGACTGCCAAGAACCAGTACTAGTACTAGCACTAGCATGCAACAGTTTTGGAAGGACATAACTCGACTGACAAAAACGGGGTTGAAAAACACACAAGGAAGCCATCATTAAGAAACGCGCGTTCACATGGGCTGCTACTCCCGCTTCAAGCCTCAGCCGTCACACGTCGAGCCGGCGGCACCCCGGCTCCCTTTGTTAACCTGCCTTGCTGATTCTTCCGCGAACCCGCCTGCACGCCAAGCTGCCGCTTTGGGCCGCCCGAGCTGTCGCACCTCTTCTGGCCGGGGATGAGCCGCCGCGCCTGGGCCGCTACGAGCGCCCGCGTTGCGCTGCTCCGTGTTGTTCACGCTATCGCCAAACTCCAGCGCTTCAAGCCCCGTCCCCATCACTTCCGGGCCACCCTGGCTGCAGTGCCGCCTCACCTCGGGTTGCCGCTCCCGCCAGAGTCCGTCTCTAAACCACCGGTCTCAGTTTTTTCCACCAAGAGCCGCCGTGGCCCCTGCGGAGCAGGCCTCGGGCCGTCCTCGCAGCTGCGCCAAGCCGTTGCAGTGACCCAGTGAAGTGGCCTTAGCCTACTGCCGCGCCTTGAGTCGCCGTTGTACCTCGCCGGCATCCTTCTGCTGTAGCTCACACACGCCAAGCCGCTCCACTCTGCCGCCACTGACGGGTCGACGCCAAGCCACGCACGGCCTCGTCTCAAGTCACCGCCACCGCGGCCTCTCCCGCCGCGTCGAGCCGCCGTGGCCAGCATCGAGCCACCCAGCCTCACGGCCGTCTCCGCGTGGCCTCGCGCCTCCGCCTTGAGCGCGGTCCTACCACCTCGATGTTGCAGCAAGCCGTCGTCGCCCTCACACTTTGCCTCCCTTCTGGACTGTGTCAGGCCGCCGCTTTCCGAGTCGGACTGTCCATGTTCCGCCTTAATCCAGCGTCGGTGAGCCGCCTCGCCTCCGCGGTAAGCCGCTAGGCCAGCTTCTCTGCACGGACAGAGCCACCTTCGACGGTCTGCGCTGAGCCGTCGCTTTCGCCGTTGCGGCCCCATTGGCCCTGCGCCCTCTGTTCGCGCCCCCGCGCTAGCTTGCCGCTTGATGCCGCCGTTCCTCACCCGCGAGCCTCCATCTTGAACCTCCCTGGTCCCGTGACTCCCCGTCGGGTCACAACCGTTGAGTCCCCTACACCGTGAGTCGCCACGGCCTCACGCGGTTTCCTCAAATTGCCACGCCGGTTCACTCTGTTGCCGCGCTGGCTCACTCTTTGATTCACCCTGAGAACCGGCCATGAGTCGCCGTCAGGCCTCAGCCGCCGAATCGCAAAACGGGTTAAGTCGCCAGCCTCCATCACCGCGGGTGACACCACGAGCTGGTGTATGAGCCATGGCCTCTGAGCCGCCGATCGCCAAATCGCCACTACCTCGGGCTGATCAAGCTGATGTCCTTCTGCCTCGAGTCACCGCGCCCGAGAGCTGGCCCGCGTTTGAGCGCGACCTGGCCTGCTGCTTTGAGCCGCACTACCAGTTTGATCTTTAGTGAGCCGCTAATTCGTCGCTGCCTCCGTGGCCGGTTTGATCTTCAGTGAGCCGCTAATCTGTCGTTGCCTTGGTGGCCGGTTTGATCTTCAGTGAGCCGCTGCGCTGGCTCTCCTCTGCACGCAGCCTCGTTCCTCCTACCGAGATGACTCACCGGTGCCTCTCTGCTCCGAGCGCCCGCCTTCTCGCGGATGCCTCCGCCACCCGCGTGCCACCTCTGAATCGCCGTGTGGTCTCACTATTGTTGTGACCCACCACGAGCAAGCCACCCCGGCCTCACCTCGCCTCCAGTGCGAGTTGTCCCGCGGCCCTGCTTAAGTCGCCGACGCCTGAAAAAACGGAGGGTCCGTTTTGAACCGCCACTTTCCAAACTGCTGATCTCCACCATGCGGCTGCCTTCAAGTTGTCCCGTCTCTGCCTTCACGCCCCCGCCTCAACCATGCTGGCTGTAAAACTACTTGGGGTCTTGGCGTTCTACAATGGAGTCCAATGGTCTGTGACGGTGGCGGCACTACGATGGATTCCCTTTTGCAAGCGCAGGAGAGAGGGGTTAAATCGCCATAGCAAATACTAAAGGTTGTTCGAAGAGCGAATCATCTCTCGTCCGGACTGATCAGGTGAAATTTGTCCAGTCAGTTTTATTAATACATTTTTATTCGAGAACAATTACCCTTGTTGGTGCAATTTCTTATGCAGAATTCATCATTACAAAGGGACCATTAAACTATGGCCCTTGCATACATCAGATGAATCAATGGACAGGGTCATTTATAACCCGTCGGGATTCAACATATTTCAGCACTCCGTTGTCCAACTAAATGCCGGTTTATATCATAATCAGATATGGAGAATCTCAAGACAACTCCTCAAGTCGTCTTAAGACTCGGGGGCTACAATAATATGACTCAGTAAAATTGGCCAGTATCAGTGAATCAAGAACTCTAGGTCATTGGAGGGAAAAATAACCCGACCCTGGAGATTGTTGTCATATTGATGAAAATTAAAAGGCCGTCAAAAAATTTCGGGTTTAAAATCCGGTTCAAGGGAAAGATGTATCCCACAAAGCTTTGAAGCTCTCAATATCCGGTTCAAAATCCCGGTTCAAGAAGAATTTATCTCTTGCAAAAAGTTAAAGGTTGCCGAAGAGGACCTGCTGCCCTGATGCGCGGTTCAAACATGGGTATCCTGCCTTATGGGCTCATCTTTATATGATCACTTGGGGGCTTCCTGTTCAAACATAGGTGCGTTCACCAAAGAGAACATAGCATTACTACCCTCTTAACGCGGCTATCAAGCCAATATTATCATAAGGGGCCAAAGAGAGTTTGTTGCACAACACAACTCAAACATAGGCACCCGACGAGCACAGCTCAGAAGTATATCACATGGGGGCTTCTGCTTATAAAGCGGAGTTCCAATTATCCATTAAACCGGCTATCATGCCACAATACAGCTTGGGAGCTTCACACCCAAGGGGCCAAAGAGAGTCTTGTTGCGATGCACAGCTCAAACATAGGCACCCATTGAGCACGGCTCACAAAGTTACTTGGGGGCTTTTTGCGTAAAATACCAAAGATTTTGAAAGGACCCTTGTAACTGGGTATCGACCCACGGCTTGGAAGCCTGGTGTATTCACCTAAAACCCCGGGTTAACCTGCCTTCATCAAGTAAGCCACTCATATCCAGGTAATCCTAGCATGACCCACCGAACATTTGACAGTTACTCTCATTGAGACCCTGAACTTATCAAATTTAAAATGACGATTGGTTAGTTGGAGGCCCATCTTAAAAGGCTTTGTCAAATGGTTTAACTCAGCGGCCTGGCAGCCCATGAAAAGCCTCGAATTTGGGCCTGACAGCCCTTGAAAAGCCTCGACTACACGGTTTTATTTGCCTTTGTCAAGATTTTTTTTCTCTTTTGATAAATTTTATGTTGAACCGGCGTCTCTCGACCCGACATGACTAGTAGTCATCAAATTAACCCGGTGTTCTTTAACCCGGCTAGACTTTTAACTACAAGTTGTCAATGCATAATCACTTATAATCCGGTGTTTATTGAACCGGCCTGGCTTTCGACTATAAGTCGCCAGTATATATTTGGATTGCGCCATTGGAATCATGCGCTCATAAATCATTGGATTATATTATTCAAATAGCCAACATGGCTGGATTTTTATGGTTATCAATAACCAATATTATGATTGAGGTTTTCAAAGTCGCTTCAGCGCACTGGATACTATTTTATCAATAGGTATGATTTATTCTACAAAGGAATAGTCCCAAGTCGCTGCAGGCTTACGACCCGGCACTTGGGGGCTACATTATTTCAGTTGAGATTACATCAAATACACAAGTCTCATGTCGCTGCAAGCATGCACCATGACACTTGGGGGCTAATGCAAAGACATTGGTTGCTCACCTTATTGAAAACCCGACTCATCACATCGTAACGAGCCGGCCCTTGGGGGCTACCAATTGCCTCTGTCAACAATTTAAGGTACAAAGCTTTTTATCCATTACATTGAAGGGTCCACTGCTCAGTTGGTAAAGCACAAGGCTCTTAACCTTGTGGACGTGAATTCAAGCCCCATGATGGGGGTTACATCATATGATGTTATTTTCATTGAAGAATATATCAAAGTCCCAGCTCAATATTATCTTACTAAGCCGACCCTTGAGGGCTACACGTTGATGATCAAAGTTTACAAGATTATATTTACAAAGTCCCTGACTCATTATTGCATAATGACCCGGCCCTTGGGGGCTACACTGGTTGAAGTTTTTATGAGAATAAGGCAATTTCAAGTCCCAGGTTGCTGCAAGCATGACAACCCAACACTTGGGGGTTACATATGTAGAATACTCAATTCTAACTAGTGATTGATGAACAACCTGGATTTCTTCAAGATTGTGATATTCATATTGAAGCAAGTCTTAAGCTGTTGCTATGCTACCTTCTTAAGACTTGGGGGCTACAAGTGATAGGCATATAAGAGGTATATTTTCAAGCTTCATGTTAACTACAATTATGACCTGGTGCCATCAATATTTATAAACCGGCAAGTTCTACATTCTTAAACCGGCTGAAGATCAAATGAGTATTTCAAAGGCCAATATTTTTGTTAAGCATTAGGTGCTGAAGTCAAAGGAGTTATTCTTCACAATATTTCACTATGACAAACCGATGTCAGCAAATTGATTATGAAGCTGGTCTATTGACTCGGATTTTATAGAAGAAGGAAGTGACAAGGACTTAAGGATAATCAAGATCAGTTTAACATGGATAAATCCAAATTAAACTGGGGGCTAATGTCGGGGATATACCCCGCGGTATGACCCGGCTGGAGTTGTAAACCGGCTGGGACTTGGTAAACCGGCGGATGGTAAACCGGCGGAGAGTTAAGACAGAGTCAAGACAGATGGTTAAGACAGACGGTAAACCGGCTGGTGTTAAACCGGCAGACAATGTTAAACCGGTAGACAATGTTAAACTGGCAGACAATGTTAAACCGGCAGAACAATGTTAAACCGGCAGACGTTAAGAAGCCCAGGAAGGAAAGTCAAAATAGTTTAAAGTTAAAGTCCGAGTTGGACTCCACATGTAACCCGCCCCTTCAACATATATAAGGAGGGGCAGGGCTCCTCAAAGGAGGGAGGAAGAAACGATCTTAGGGCTAGACACAAAGAGGAGAGCCGGTTTATGGCGACTCCCTCGTGATGATAATGAGATCTAGCCTCAAACAGCATGTAGGGTTGTTACCGGATGATGTTTCCCGGGGCCCGAAGCTGTCTAAACCCTTGTCTTGTGTTGCGTCTCTCGATTCCGCTCAACCCCTCTCTAGCTACCACATAGATTCGTTGGCCTCGCGACTAAGTCCTCACACTAAGGACATCTGACGTGTTAATTCCACGACAGTAACCCTTCTCATGCACAAACCTCAGCACCTGTTGTGGACCATGCAGAACATGCCACTCTTCTGTCTCCAGGTTGAACGAAGCTACGCTATCGGGCTCAATGGTTATAACCCCAGTTTCAAAGTATCTGGAATAAAAGTCCATCAAGAAGTACACCACCCCGTTGACGACCACACATCTTTTCTTGCAATCGGTACAAATATGGGACGGGGGGTCTTGCTTTCTCCTCCAGCTTCCATGGTTCATGTCATTAAAGGTGATAATCTCACATACCTTTCGATCACCAATTGTAGAGACGCGGAGTGCCTTGTATTCTCTGGTAGAGGAGACCTGCCCAAATGCACACGATTGGACTTGGCAGCGCCATTTTTCTATTCCCTCCACCTCAAGCTCATGCACCAATTCCTCTGAGAAATCAATCGGCAAAGTGATGGTAGCTCCAGTGGCCGGGTTCAACACCCAGAAAGCCCGAGAGTTGGAAATCCAGTTGAAGCAGACGAGGTCTAGCTGCGTCTGTACAACACAGATATTATCGCCCTTGCTTGAGATCTGGCCTACCGCATCGCCCGGCAACTCATTCACTAGATCAATTTCATACTCGGTGCTTGGTATCCGCTTCACCACATTACGGAAATATCCGAGATCGCAACGCCGTTGACCCCACTGTCGTCGTGGTAGGCTATGGCGAGGATTGGGGGCGCCGTGTGGTGGTGGGAGTTGTGTGCCGCGATGAAAAGTGGGTTTGCGGTGAGGGCGCGCCAGGAGGGACAGACGGCGCGCAGGCGGCAGAGCTTCTTGGCCGGGATGCGGAGGAGAATCTCGTATAGCGCGTCAGCAGGCAGGTCGCCGGAGGTGGAGGCGGCGGGACGCGGCTTCGAGTTCGATATCGCTGCGGTAAGTAGATCTCGTGAGCAAGCGAGGGAACCAAATCGATGATGGGTACAGATGGGGTTGTGTGCCGAGGATACGAAGGAGTTGGTCTTACCGAGAAACGTGGCGATGAACTGGCAATCGTCGGAGACGAGATGTCGGAGGGGAAAGCGGCCGAAGGTGAATCGATGGCCGCCGCACTGGTCTAGGGTTTTGTTTAGGCCTTTGGGACAGCAAGGGGTCGAATGTAAAGTGTCCCGGACTCCTGCATTTCCCAATTTCGGCTAAATCAAAACGGAAATACTTTACAATAGACGTCTGATGGAAGTCATCCGTCAGACCAGCCGCATGCCGTCCGTTCATTTAAATCTCACGGTCAAGGGTGCTTTCCTCATTTGACGAGTTTCCAAAACAGCCCATCGATTTTGTCGCAGTATCCTCTTCGATAAGGCGATAACACCTCCTGCATTATCCTCTTGTCCCCAGAAGCCTAAAACTCACCACATCACTCGTCTTCATCTCCATCGCCTACTCTTGTGCCGCCGATCTCGCCAATCCCCTCGCCGCCCTCACCTCTTCACCATGAACGAGCCTCGGTGTGCCATTCCAACCGTTGGCTGCCACCGGTGTTAGCGGTGGTGCCCATGTCACGTAAGCTCGCGGCCTCATAGCCGTCCCGGTCATCTCCTTTAGCTTTGGTCCCCGATGAGTGAAATGCGTCATCAGTCCATTAACTCAAACGGATTATACGTTTTAGGCCAAGAACTCGAGAACCGATCAATTTAGACCATAAACTCATTTTTTATCAAATAAGGCCAAAACCGATTTGAGAGGGGAAACTGCCATGTCAGCATAGCTTAGACCCCTAGCACTTTGGTTAATTTGTAGAGGGTGTTTTTTTGCAAACTGGCAATCACAATAAAGATAATGGCCGAAGAAAAAGAAAACCTGTTCCATGGTACTCGAACTCATACCATTAGGCAAGAGGGGTTACCTCAGAGACCACTTAGGAGAATTACTGGTTGATGGAACGGGAAGCAGCTGGCACTATATATTACAACAAGATGTTTGACATTAACGGTAACACTCAGAACGGGACGCAGCTGGCACTATATGTTCTGAGTGTTGTTTGATATTGCTTTGTGCCTATATCTGGGTCTATTTCCCTTTTTTTGGTCGGAATTTTTTCACTCCATTTTGTACTGTACTACTGTATGACTGAATCTTCAACTTACATATCTGGATTCGCTTTGTACATCACGCACATGTGTTTCCCAATCTTGGTAGCAATATCTTTTAGGATTCTTTTTGAAATATCCATGCGTCCAGACTTTCGGTTACTATTATGTAGGAGTACTATGTAACTGCACCATGATGTTCATGCTTCTTAACCATTTGTGCTTCCAGCCTTCCACGTTGTAATGTATATGCTTCATAGTAATATGCATCCAAATCCTGGCGGTAATATTACTACGTTCAGTCCAGGTTGGGTTCTATGTTAACATAACCAGAAGCAGTCAAATCCGAACTGCGAGTGATGATCTGCTCCGTCCATTTATGGTTGTCGTTGCACATTATAGAAAAAAGGCCTACTCTCCACTTCAAACCATCCAGATTTACACTTCAATTTCTCGTTATTGACACGGTTTACATGCTCGGCGTTAAATCAATGGCACCCTGATAAACAGGAAACTGCGAAAGAAATATGGTACATGATGCTACAGGGTCAGCTTACAAGAAAACAAACAAGACAAGCAATCTAACAATAAACAAGATGCATCCTCGAGGTCCTCATCCACCAAGCGAAACACCGATGGAGCGGAGGTGCGTGATGAACACATAGCGGGCAAAATGCAGGAGGGAGATCGCGCCATCGTCTACCACAAGATGGCCGGATCAAGTCGTTGCATATTTGTCTGTTGCCATGAAAAATA
The DNA here is from genome assembly GCF_002162155.2 of Triticum dicoccoides. Taxonomy (NCBI): domain Eukaryota; kingdom Viridiplantae; phylum Streptophyta; class Magnoliopsida; order Poales; family Poaceae; genus Triticum; species Triticum dicoccoides. The sequence continues at coordinate 541,382,236 of NC_041388.1, forward strand.
GATTGTGAATGCTCTTCTGCTCCTGTGTGTTATGGCAGATACTCGGTGCTGTCCTGTACGGTGTATCGCTCCACCCAAGTCGCATTGGCAGATCAATGTCAAGGGGAGCAGATGTAATAGTATGATTCTGAATCTCTTTATCATCGGTCATTACTGTCTGATCTGAATCACATAGAATTGGATTATCATCAGCCTGACATATATCAAGAAACTATATGTGAATTGATGAATGCCAGTTGTGGCTTATATGTAAGGTTTGGAAGTTGCAGCCAAACTGATGAATGATTGTTCAGTTTCCTGCAGTACGACTCTTGTCACACTGATGTTGCTATATGACACAATTTTGATGTAAAGCAATGCTTACTCTGTAAATAATTATTCAGAAGGACTACAGCGTAATCCAAGGACTGCTCCACACAGAACACGTTTGTTTGTGAGCCAACAAAATCCATACTCCCCTATTCAAGATGCAGTTCAGTCCAGGCAAATTCCAGCAAGAGCCGGACTCTGTTTTGCTTGTATCAGTTCAGTCAAGGTGGGGTGTTTATTAGTTCAGTCCAGGTGGAGCAGTCATAATCTGAACCGAGAATGATGTTTTGCTCCACCAAAGTCGCAGATCAATGTCAAGGGGAGTAGATGCAATATGACTCTGAATGTCTTTATCATCAGTGTACTATCTGAATTCTGAACTAAATGGCATAGAATTGGATTATCTTCAACCTGACATATATCGAGAAACTATGTGCATTGGCGAATGTCAGTTGTGGCTTATATATAAGCTTTGAAAATTGCAGCCAAACTGATGAATGATCCTACAGTTTTCTTCAGGTTGGCACTTGTCACATTGATTGATTTTGCCTTGGACTAAAGCATAATCCAAGGACTGCTCCCCTCGTGCTCCACATAGAACACGTTTGTTTCCGAGCCAACAAAATCCTTATTCCCTATTCAAAGTGCTTGCATATGACAAGGGAAAAAACTTGGTAATGCTCATGGTGTCTCTCTATCATCAGAACCCAACCAGACTACTGTCATGCAAATATGCAATGCAAAACACGAACAAATTCGCAAAGCAAAAACATGAATAAGCACCAGTAGCCAAGTATCACACCGGACAAGACACAGCAAACAAAAAAAGACATGATCAATTAACCAAAACACAGCACCACATCTCCAAAATATCCCATCTTAACCTGTCTCGTCCGATCGCCGTAAGATTCAGATACGGCCGGCATCGCGCGCATCGCGTTACCCAGAGTGAAGAACATATATAACTAAATTGAACTGAAATCAAGGTGAGCTTCAATGGATAATGCAAGGGATCCCACCCCCTTCGTCACTTTACTTCCTCGATGAGGTGAAGAAAAATAGCTACTTTGGTGGAGTTGCTCCTTGCGTCGATTACGTCTGCTGCATCCAAGGTGATCATCTAGCAGTATACGCACCTTTGTCGGCGACATCATAAACCCGCGCGGTCGGCGACATCCTCCGGGTCGAGGAAGCGGGAGATGGCGGCGACGGCGAGGTCGATGTGCTGGACGGCGAGGCTCGCGAGCGTGCACGCGCGGTCGAGGTAGGTGCGCGCCTCGTCCATGCTGCCGAAGGCCGCCTCGTCCATCCCGGTGACTTCCGGAGGGGCGGTCTTCCGGCCATGGCGGCGGCGGCCGCCGCGTGGACCGTGGCCCAGGGGCGCGCGGGCGATCTTGACGAGGTGGTCGATGCAGCGCGGGAGGTGGTGCTCCTGGGCCAGCTTGACGGCGTGTAAGGAGGCCTCGACGCGGGAGAAGGCCTCCGTTGTTAAACATTGTACATACGGTATAACTATAAATCGTATATGTGTATGGCGTGCGTGTAGTTGCTGGCGTGCATATAGTTGTTGTAATAATAGATTGGGCTGTTGAGATTGCATCTTATCTAGATTGTGTCTTGAAGATCAATTCATAGCCTAACAACCTGTATATCCCGCGGCACCTCGCCTATATTAACACGCACGCGTCCCTACTCATTGCATACGCTTCAGCCTCATCTTTCTACATGGTATACAGAGCCTCTCTCTTCCAACGCATCTAGTTATGTCATCCTCCTCCTCCTCCTCTGTCGCCATGGCCTCCCCTTCCCTCGCATCGCTTGGCCACACCATCACCGAAAAGCTCACCAGGGAGAATTTCGCAAGTCCTGCCGCATATCAAAGCGGCAGGGATGATGGGCTATCTCGACGGCTCCATCAAGGAGCTGGACGCCACCCTCGTCTCTGAGAAGGATCTCGGGGAAGGGAAGAAGGAGATCGTCACCACGCCAAACCTGGAGTACGCCATCTGGGTCACGCAGGATCAACAGGTGCTCACATTCCTGATTGCCTCTCTTTCTCGCGACGTTCTCATGCAAGTCTCCAACCACACTACCTCTGTTAGCATCTGGCAAGCGCTGCTCCAGAGTTTTTCGTCGCAGTCCAGGGCGCGTACCATCCAGCTCCGCTCCGCCCTGGGTAACACGCGCAAGGGAGACCTCTCGGTTGCAGCATACTTCACCAAGATGAAGGGCATCGCCGATGAGCTCGCCGCCGCTTGGAAGCCCCTTGGAGAGGACGACCTCGTCGACCAAATCCTCCAAGGTCTGGTGCATGAACCGGACTACAACGGTTTCGTTTCTGCCATCTCCACACGCGCTGCCATGGACCAACAGGTTGGGCTCACGGAGCTCTTCTCGTTGCTCTTGGCGGCTGAGGCCCGCATCACCGCCCAACAGGCCGCCTTCTCCCCCCACCACTCCGCCAACCTTGCATCTCGTGGTGGTGGCCGCGGCGGCGGCCGTGGTGGCGGCGGACAGGGTGGCTACAACAACAACGGCGGCTACAACAACAACTTTGCCGGCTGTCGCGGCGGTGGTGACCGCGGTGACCGTGCTGATCGCGAGCGATGCCAGATCTGCAAAGAAGAAGGGCACGATACGTGGCGCTGCCGAAAGCGCTACGACAAGAACTACAACAACAATGTCGGCAACCCCGCAGGAGGCGGCGGTGGCGAAAACGGTGGTGGCGGCAGAGGCAACGGCGGCGGTGGCAATGGTGGCCAACACCGCGCTGCCAACGCGGCTCATTCATATGGTGTAGATACCAATTGGTATCTCGACACCGGTGCGACTGACCACCTCACTGGCGAACTGGAAAAACTGGCTGTTCGGGATCGCTACACCGGCAATGAACAGATCCACACTGCTAGTGGACAAGGTATGGATATTGCACACATTGGCCACTCAGTTTTATCTACTCCCTCCGGATCATTGAAACTAAATAATATCCTTCATGTTCCTAACTCTGAGCAAAGTCTACTTTATGCCTATCAACTCATGAAAGATAATAACGTGTTTATTGAACTTCATCCTGAAACTTTTTATGTCAAGGATCAGGATACCCAGAGGACCATACTTCAAAACAAGAGTAGATGGCGGTTGTTTCCGGTCACCGGGGCGGCACAGTGCTCCTCAAGGCAAGCACTTGGGGCGATCAAACCATCTACATCCCGGTGGCACAAGCGTCTAGGGCATCCTTCCCTTCCAGTTGTCCAGAAAATTGTTCGAGACTTTAATCTTCCCGTGTCCAATAAGCAAGATCACCTCCACGTATGTGATGCATGTCAGATGGCCAAAAGCCATCAACTACCTTATCCTCGCTCAGTTAGTGAATCCAAAGCTCCTTTAGAGCTAATTTTCTCAGATGTTTGGGGTCCTGGACCCATCTCTGTAGGCAGGCAAAAATACTATGTCAGTTTTATCGATGATTTTAGCAAGTTTAGCTGGATATATTTGCTCAAAAATAAATCTGATGTTTTTGAGAAGTTTCATCTTTTTCAAGCCCATGTTGAACGCCTATTTAATCGCAAAATTATTGCCATGCAAACAGATTGGGGTGGTGAGTATCAAAGTCTGAATTCTTTCTTTGAGCGCATTGGCATCACTCACCACGTCACTTGTCCTCATGCACACCAACAGAACGGATCTGCTGAGCGAAAACATCGTCACATAGTGGAAGTTGGCCTCTCCCTTCTAGCACATGCATTCATGCCCTTGAAGTTTTGGGATGAAGGCTTTCTCACGGCCGTGTATCTCATTAATCGTATCCCTAGTCGAGTCATCAAAAACCAAACTCCACTAGAATGCCTCTTTGGTACTAAACCCAATTATAGTTTTCTTTGCATCTTTGGCTGTGTTGTGTGGCCAAACCTGCGCCCTTTTAACAAACACAAACTTGAGTTCCGTTCCAAGCAGTGTGCCTTTTTGGGTTATAGTACTCTTCACAAGGGATATAAATGCCTCGACATCTCTTCCGGTCAGGTTTATATTTCTCGCGGTGTCTTCTTTGATGAACAAGTTTTCCCTTTTGCTAGCCTTCATCCTAATGCCGGTGCACAACTTCGCAAAGAGCTTGTCCTGTTGCCCTCCCACCTCCTTCCATCATCCACATTTATTCCAGGGAGAGTTGATGATACTGCTGGTCATGTGTCAATAGTTAATACTCTTGATGAGGGGTCTGTTGATAGTGTGCAAGAATCAGGACCGGTCAACCCTGAAGAAATTGGTGAAAATACTCATGATTTTATGCAGCAATCAGAAAACTCCACAGAAGATCCAGGCGCCCGCTCCGATGCTGATTCTGGCGGGCGAATCCTCTCGGGATCCGGCACTGTTGCGGCGCCAGGCGAATCTCCCTCGGGATCGCAGCCCGCAGGCGGGACAGGCGGTCGGCCAGGTGGGCCTGCTGCCTTCCTGTCCCCTGGTCGGGCCACCCCCGCCTCGATGCAGGCCAGGGCCCCCTCCTCTGCGAATGCGCACAGCCCACGTGGTCGTCCCGGTGCGGGGCGCGCTGGCCTGGGCGGGGCGGGCCCTTCACAGCCACAGCCGCGTGACGGGTCGCTATCAGACCCTACGACCGGATCTCCACAGGAGTTCCACCTCAGATCCGGTGTGGGATCCCGTGCGACAGACTCTGGATCTTCTGCGCCTGGTGCAGCCATCTCCGACTCTGTTGTTTCTACACCGACAAACAGGCTACAAGTTTGGGCTGACCAACCAGCACCGCCTCCTCCTACGCGTACACATACCAGGTCCCAAAGTGGCATTGCAACACCCAAAGTTTATAAAGATGGTTGCGTTCGGTGGGGGTCTTTTTGTGCTGCAGGTGAACCGAGAACTTTACAGGATGCTCTTGGTGACCCAAAGTGGAAGAAGGCAATGGACGAGGAGTACTCTGCTCTTATGGATAATAAAACATGGCGTCTTATTCCACCTATCAAAGGGAGAAATGTGATTGACTACAAGTGGGTGTACAAGATCAAGAGGAAGTCTGATGGCACTATTGATAGGTACAAGACCCGGTTAGTTGCCAAAGGCTTTAAGCAAAGGTACGGTGTGGACTATGAAGACACCTTTAGCCCTGTGGTAAAAGCTGCTACTATCCGTTTAGTTCTTTCCAATGCAATTTCTCGGAATTGGTGCATGCGTCAACTAGATGTCAAGAATGCGTTTTTGCATGGTGTTCTGGAAGAGGAAGTCTTCATGAGGCAACCCCCTGGGTATGAGAGCTCGGTCTCACCACGACACGTCTGCAAGCTTGACAAAACTCTTTATGGTCTGAAACAAGCACCACGAGCCTGGTATTATCGTTTGTACTCCAAACTTCAGTCTCTTGGCTTTCTTGCTTCTAAAGGAGATACCTCATTGTTTTTCTATCATAAGCATGGAGTCACTATTTTTATGCTGATATATGTTGATGATATTATTGTTACAAGCTCTTCACCAAAAGCAGTTGCAGTTCTTCTCAAAGATTTGAGTATGGATTTTGCACTCAAGGATTTGGGTGCTCTGCATTTCTTTCTTGGTATTGAGGTGAAAAGTATTGCACGTGGAATCCTTCTGTCACAAGAAAAGTATTGCACGTGGAATACTTCAGCGGATGGGCATGACTGGATGCAAACCTTCGCCTACACCCATGTCTACCTCCGAGAAGTTATCTCTTCACGATGGAGCTATTCTCACAGCCGAAGATTCCACCAAGTACAGGAGCATCGTGGGAGCACTTCAGTACCTAACCTTGACACGGCCAGATATTGCATATGTTGTTAACAAGGTCTGTCAGTTTTTACATGCTCCTACTACTGTTCATTGGACTGCAGTAAAACGGATACTCAGGTATCTTCAAGGAACACAGAGTCATGGACTTAAGCTTTGCAAGACGAATTTCATGCTTGTTAGTGCGTTCTCTGATGCAGATTGGGCAGGCTGTCCTGATGACAGGAGATCTACAGGAGGATTTGCAGTTTTTCTTGGAGGTAACCTGGTTTCATGGAGTACTCGTAAGCAGGCTACTATTTCTAGGTCCAGCACAGAAGCTGAGTATAAGGCCCTAGCCAATGCCACTGCTGAAGTAATATGGGTCCAAAACATGTTGACAGAGTTGGGTGTTTCTCATCCCCAGGCAGCATCACTATGGTGTGACAATTTGGGTGCTACATATCTGTCTGCCAACCCTGTTTTCCATGCTAGGACGAAGCATATTGAGATAGACTATCACTTTGTTCGGGAACGAGTAGCCAACAAGCTGTTGAATGTTCGCTTTGTTCCTACTAGTGATCAAGTTGCAGATGGGTTTACTAAACCCCTTTCTTTGAGGCAGCTGGAGGCATTTTGACACAATCTCAACTTAGATAAGTTGTGATTGAGGGGGAGTGTTAAACATTGTACATACGGTATAACTATAAAACCGTATATGTGTATGGCGTGCGTGTAGTTGTTGGCGTGCGTGTAGTTGCTGTAACAATAGATTGGGCTGTTGAGATTGCATCTTATCTAGATTGTGTCTTGGAGATCAATCCACAGCCCAACAACCTATATATCCCGCGGCACCTCGCCTATATTAACACGCACGCGTCCCTGCTCATTGCATACGCTTCAGCCTCATCTTTCTACATCCGTCAGGGTGGCCGGGCGCGCGGGGAGGCGCTGCGTCTGGGCGAGGAGCGCGTCGTAGAGCTGCTCGTCCGGCATGTCGGCGAGGGCGCGGTCGAGGTCGAGGCGGGCGCCGCTCCGGGCGGTCGTCTCGAGGCAGGTGGCGAGGTAGCAGGACCCGGCCTCGAGGCCCATGGAGTGGGCGTCGCTCGCGTGGACGAGGCCGGAGACGAGCTTCTCGAGCATGGCCGTGGTCGGCGGAGCTGGTGCTGCAGGAGGCGGTCGCGCTGTGCCCGGATGTTCCTGGCGGCGCACATGGCTTGGATCAGGATGGAGTCTAGGTCATCGTCGCTCGCCGCCGCCGGTCGGTGGGTGGGGAGCCCGAGGAAGCGAAGGAGAAGGGGTTTGAGGAAACACATGGCGGCGTGGTGGAATGGGACGGAGGTTCCGGGCAGGGCAATGGGGTTTACCAAAAAGGAAAGAAGCGTCGCGGGGACGCGTGGCGTGCGGCTAGTGGGTGAGAGCAGCGAGCGCCAGGCTAAAATCCTGCTCGCTTTTGCAGACGATGGGCTCTGCAGGGTGGGCCCACCTGAACGGCCACGCCCCCTTTGCATCCGTTGACCGGTTGACCGCCTCCAAAACGGGAGAGCACTGATCGCTTGGCGCGGGGGGCGATTTCAGGACCAATGCCCTCAGTTTTCAACTTCTACTACTCCCTCCTTTCCGGTTTATAGAGCTTATCTCAAAATTTTAATTTTTCCATTTTATAAGACTCAATTTGGTTGTTTTTCATCACATGTTCAGACTTTAAGGTGCATTAAATCATTGCATGCAGTATTAAGAGAAAACTGACCCATGCATTGCAATTAATGCATTTGTAAACATATTTTTTTGAGGAAAACAAGAGCATTAGTTGGGTGCTTTTGCAAACTACAAAAAATATTCCACCACTCATCATCTATTTTGGTTGGTGAGATTTTTGAATTGAGCCTTATAAACCGGAAAGGAGGGAGTAATACTCAGCTTCCAACACAAATAGTTTGAGCTTTGAAATGCATTTTCTCAGCCATTGAAAAGATCACAAAAAAAAACAAAGAGCGAAGTATGTTTCTGGTCCTCAAGTGTAAAATAAAATTGACCTCGTCCTTTTTGTCGGCATTCAGCCTCTTGTGTTTTGAAACTAGATAGAATTCGTTTAAAACCGGAAACGAGATGAAACCGCCGACATGTCACTCCTTTTCTCCCCCCCTCCTCCCATTTCTATCATACACAAGCACCTAGCTTATGAGCGTCCGCCCTACACATCAACGACAACGAACGACCTCGCTAGACTCCTGCATGTGCACGCACACACCTGTCGCTTTTGTGCCGTTGCAGTCCCTGTAAGGGCTACCGAAGGGCATCGAGTAAATGGCTGATGTGCCACCTGGGAAGATTGAGCTCGTCAAAAGGCTGTGGACAGTCATCTTCAACTATACCTAGCCGTGGGATACCCGGCCTGAAAAAGCCCGGCCCGACCTAGTCCGGTCTTGCGGTGGCGGAGCTACGTAGAAATAGTTGGGCGGGCCAGGCAAACAAGTGCACATTTTAAAAAAAAATATGATGAATCGTGCTACTTCATTAGAGATAAGTAAATCCTCAGTAATTTTTAAACTTTTTGTTTTTAAGGATCAGCGGGTTTTTAACTAGATCAACAAATATATACAGCCGGTTCTCGCACGGCAAGGCAATCTCCCCTTCTGTGCGATGGACGATGTTGGCCAGGTAAACAAGGTGGCCGCTGCTGCTTGTTGTGCCGCTGTTGCTCGGCTGCTCCTTGTGGCCAATAATTAATTAGGGGCCTAAGTGGTGTCCGCCAGAATACCAACTAGCTACCTATGCATAGTGTATGAAAGAAAAAACATAGATATCCTGGGCGGGCCACGGCCACTTCGGCCTTGGCGTAGCGGGGTTCCTATACAACGCGTAGGACGCCCGCTAGCGAGTGGGCGCATACCGGGAGCAACTAGTTAACGAGCGTGTCTTCGGGAGCCTCGTAACGATCAGCGTCACTTGGCGCGCTCTCAGTCATTCGCCACGTGTCACATTCTGGACGCTCTCTTCGGATTTTGTTTTTTTTATTTTTCTGCATGCGTTTTCGGTTTTTTAAATAATTTTTTTCCGGGGTTTTTTTACGTTTTGGTTTTCTCCCGCTCTTCCATAGCTTTACGATTAAAAAATCAAAAAAAATTGCACAAAAAACACGTTTTTTTTTCTTTCGCGAAAGTCATGGTTTTTTTTCGCAAAGAGGCACGGTTGTGCTTTAGCGAGAGTCACGGCCGTGCCTTTCGGAAACGAAAAAAAAAACGCGTTTTCTGTTTTTTTTTCTTTCGCGAGAGTCGCGGTTTTGCTTCTGCGAGAGGCATGGTTGTGCTTTCGCGAGAGTCACGGCCGTGCCTCTCGGAAAGGGAAAAACAAAAGGTGTTTCCAGTTTTTTTTCTTTCGCGAGAGTCACGGTTTTGCTTCCGCGAGAGGCACGGTTGTGCTTTCGTGAGAGTCACGGCCGTACCTCTCAGAAAGAGAAAAAAATACTCGTTTTCTGTTTTTTTTTCGCGAGAGTCATGGTTTTGCTTCCGCAAGAGGTACGGTTGTGCTTTCGTGAGAGTCACGGTCGTGCCTCTCGGAAACGGAAAAAAAATCGTTTTCTATTTTTTTTTCTTTCACGAGAGTCACGGTTTTGCTTCTACAAGAGGCACGGGTGTGATTTCGCGAGAGGCACGGGTGTGATTTCGCGAGAGGCACGGGCGTGACTCTTTCGGAAAGGGAAAAAACCGTGCTTCGGTTCGGTTTTTTCGCCCGGTTTTTTTCGTCCGTTTTTTTCATAAAAAAATTTGTCAAAACCTATTAACATGGGATCTAATTTTGAAGATCTCGACGCGAGGAATCCAATGATGAAAACGGTTCGAGATTTGGACACACGGTTTAAAAGATAAAACATTTTGAATAAACGGATCTACGAAAAAAGGGAAAACTCCCAGATTGTGACAAGTGGCGCGCTGCATGTCCGCCACTTGTCGCAACCTGGGGAAGTGGAGTGTTCTTTACAACGAGTACTCCTTAATTAGTGATTTCGGCGCATACCCCCCTGAGTGTTCGTAGCTTTCTGGGCCGGCCCATATAGGATTCATCCCCACCAGTTTTGGGAAGGTTCTAGAACCTTTTCAGAACCGGTTTTTTATTTGGTATTTCCTTTTTATTTTTACCTTTTCTGATTGAACTTTTTCTTTTTCTTTTTCTTTTTCTTTTTTTTCTCTTTTCTTTAATGTTTTGTTTCTCTTTTTCTCAAATCATGAACATTTTATTTTAAATCGTGAACATTTTTATTTTTCTCTTTTCTTTAATGTTCTGTTTCTCTTTTTTTGAAATCGTGAACATTTTTTGAAATCGTGAACATTTTTCTTTTTCTCTTTTCTTTAATGTTCTGTTTCTTTCTTTTTTTGAAATTGTGAACATTCTTTAACGTTATGTTTCTTTTTTTAAATCATGAACATTTTTTCTGAAATCGTGAATAGTTTTTGAAATCGTGGACTTTTTTTTTGAAATCATGAACATTTTTTGAAATTATAAATAATTTTTGAATTCATGAATAATTGGACAATTTGTAACTTTTTCTAAAATACTAATTATATTTAAAAACAAAATAAAGCTGAAGACAGAAAAAAGGCTAAAAAACAAGGGGCTCCCCGCCCCGCACATGGGCCGGCCCATGAGGGCGCGCGGGGGACCAGGGAGGGTACGCGCTCCCGTGGCTGCGAGCGCGTACCGCGCTGTATAGGCGCTCCATTGGCGTAGCTCCGCCGACGCAGTCTTGCCTATGGGGCGAGCCTGGGCGTGAAACCTGAGCCCGAAGGGCAGGCCAGGCGGGCTGGGCGGGCCTGGCTTGGGCTTGGCTTTTTTGCATTTTAGGAAAGAAGCCCGACAGGCTTTTTCACTGACGGTACGAGGTTGGGCCTGCTGGCCGGGTCAGGTCGGGCCCGGGCTTTGTTAGGCCCGGCCTGGCTCGATGGATGGCCTGGTATATCTTCAACTATCATATGTATGTCAACCCTGCGCCCTAAGCCCATACAACATGATTTCTGCCTCCTTTGCACTGCCATAGTCTGAAAGCACATCACCTGCATAATTACAAAAAATGCACTCGCCGATGTTTACCCGGAGTCATCAAAGTGGTTGAGATCCTCTATTGTAGCGCACCGTGTAGTACGGTCATTCACATGTAGGGTTGGGTCCCCACGTCATCTCCAGTAATGCACCGTATAGTACTATAGAGGATCTCAGCCCCGTCAAAATTGGCATCAATATTCAGTTTGCCCACGCTTAGTAGGCTGAGGCATCCAGCAAGGTGTCTTAACACTCATCTCTATCGGCTACCAAGTAGGGAGTACCCAAGGCATCTCCAACACGGCTCACCAAATCGCCCCCGAATATTCGAACGGGATGGTTCGAGCACTTTTAGGCCTTCAATGCATACACTCATTTTGGGCTGAATTGGTTTGGACGTCTAAAATCCCCTAGGCCGATCCAAAATCCGCAGAGTTCTAGGGGAGTCTGGACGCTTGCGTCCGACAACCGAGTCCCACCCAAAATTGTAGCTAGCTCAGCTCCGTCCGCCACATTAATGGTAGGGTCGCCGGCGAGCCGCCCAAGGAGCCTACCCCGCCCATTAAAAAGTTGGCCAGCCACTCCCAAACTCTATCTTTGAGCCCATTCTCCTCATTTTACCCCCTCTGCCGCAGTCCGAGCCCCCTAGTTCATCCTCCGTCGTCGCCATGGTGCGGACCACGATAAAAGTGGTATAAGCGAATTTCCAAAAAAAATGTGGTACAAGCAACGGACGTCGGTATGGCAGGCCGAAATCACAGGGGAGGCCCATAATAGGTGTCCAACCACTTCAAGGGAAATGCCAATCCCGGCCTAGACAGCACTCTGCGTCAGCATACGATGTTATGACAAGCACACATCACACGAATTTGAGCCTTAGGGGTTGACACAAGCACACATCACCTCCCGCTTGCATAATTCTGCACACTTGCAGTTTTCACTCAGCCCTTGATGTGCTTCAGTACACCCCATTGAAAAGTTTATTTTGGTTTTGAATAAACTAAATCCCTTGATATTGTAATTTGGCTGATCGGGACTAATTAACTTTATGAAATAGCACACCTTGATATTGTTCTCTTAGTTGTGTGAATTATGTTCTTAAAAGTTAATTTATATTGGTTGAGAAGCGTCTTGCATATGCATGGTTACTAGTAAACTAAAATCAACTAACTAGTTTTTAGAAATTCTCCCAGTTTCTTCTGTATTGAATATATGGTCTTTGCCTCCTAAAAAAGATAGGGAACATGTAAGGTCATTTCCCTACTTTGTGTTTTGGAGGATGATGACAACCCTTTATTGACCTAATCTTATGCTAAGTGTTTCAGGTTTCGGTTTTAGGTCTTCTTCGGTTAGCTATTCTCTCGAAGGCAAAAGGATCAAAGACGGTGTTTTCTACGCGTTTGTTTATCTCTTTTGGTCATAGGGAACCCGTACTATCAAGAGGGAATCCACATTGGAAAGTGTTGGGGGTATCCATTCACGTACACTTACCTCACCCCTCTCTTGTCTTCCCCTTCCTTCCTACTGTCTACTATGGGCTCCAGCGGTTGTACCGCTCTCCGGAGCGGTTGTACCACTGGGTCTTGGCGCTGACCAGTTTTGTTCGAGCGGTTGTACCGCTGCTTCCGGGCGGTGGTACCGCCAATGCTCAGCAAGGACTAGGGCGGTTGTTCCGGCCAGGCACCACCCAAGTACCGGTCTGTCCTCTGTTTTGATGCGGTACTCGTGCGGTGGTGGCCTGGTTGGTCCGGTCGTACCGGTACCACCGGGGTCCGGAGCGGTTCTATCGCTCATGACTAAGCCGCCCGAGCGCTCGAGGCCATGCGGTTGCACCGGCCCGGTACCGCTCGACTACCGCACTCAGGGGTGACTCCCTTCTATTCCTATGCGGTGGTTGGGCGGTGGCTGGGCGGTTGGTCCGGTTGTTCTTTTCAACCGGTACTACCGCCTGGTCGCCCGGTTGTACCGCCTGGTAGGGTTCTGCACGTAAACTGTGAGTCCCGGTTGTACCGGGACCAGGAGTGGTTGTACCGGTGCAGCACTGAGAGCACAGTAACGGTTGGATTTTTAGGGTTGCTATATAAGGGTGCTTCTTCCACCTACCACACTTACCTCTAACCTCTCTCTCTCTTTCCACCATTAATGCTACTCAAGCTCTTTTTGCCCGATCTCTCTCTCTCTAGCCACTCAAACTTGTTGATTTGCTAGGAATTGAAGGAGGAGACCTAGATCTACACTTCCACCAAAGAATATTTGCTTCCCATACTTTTTTGTGTGGATTTTGTTACTCTTGGGTGCTTTGTGCACCCTAGACGGTTGAGGTCACCTCAGAGCCATATTCCATTGTGGTGAAGCTTCGTGGTTTAGTTGGGAGCCTCCAATTAAGTTGTGGAGTTTGCCCCAAGCTTGTTTGTAAAGGTCCGGTTGCCGCCTCCAAGGGCACCAATAGTGGAATCACGGCATCTCGCATTGTGTGAGGGCGTGAGAAAAATACGGTGGACCTAGTGGCTTTTTGGGGAGCATTGTGCCTCCATACCGTTCTAACGGAGACGTACTTCCCCTCAAAAGGAAGGAACTTCGGTAACACATCCTCGTCTTCACCGGGTCCACTCTTGGTTATCTCTTACCTTTACTTGTGCAAGCTCATTAGTGTTACTTCTCTTGCTTGCGTGTTTGCTTGTTGTTGTTGCATCATATAGGTTGCTCACCTAGTTGCATATCTAGACAACCTACTTTGATGCAAAGTTTAATTTGTTGGGGAACGTAGCAGAAATTCAAAATTTTCCTACGTGTCACCAAGATCTATCTATGGAGAGACCAGCAACAAGTAGAAAGAGAGTGCATCTACATACCCTTGTAGATCGCTAAGCGGAAGCGTTCAAGTGAACGGGGTTGATGGAGTCGTACTCGTCGTGATTCAAATCACCGATGATCCTAGTGCCGAACGGACGGCACCTCCGCGTTCAACACACGTACAGCCCGGTGACGTCTCCCATGCCTTGATCCAGCAAGGAGAGAGGGAGAGGTTGAGGAAGACTCCATCCAACAGCAGCACAACGGCGTGGTGGTGGTGGAGGAGCGTGGCAATCCAGCAGGGCTTCGCCAAGCACCATGGGAGAGGAGGAGTAGGGAGAGAGGTAGGGCTGTGCCAGAACTTCGTGTATAGCTCCCATGCGCCTCCCCACTATATATAGGGGTGGAGGGGCTGGTTTCTTGCCCTCCAAGTCCATTGGGGCGTTGGCCAAGGTGGGAGGAAAGAAATCTCATTATTTCCTTCCCCACCGATTGTTATCCCCCCTTTTTAGGGATCTTGATCTTATCCCTTCGGGATATGATCTTATTCCTTCTAAGGGGGGATCTTGGTGCGCCTTGACCAGGGGTGTGGGGCCTTGCCCCCACTACCCACGTCCATCTGGGTCCCCCCATACAGGTGGGCCCCACTCCGGAACCTTCTAGTACCTTCCCGGTACAATACCGAAAAATCCCGAACATTTTCCGGTGGCCAAAATAGGACTTCCCATATATAAATCTTTACCTCCGGACCATTCCGGAACTCCTCATGACGTCCGGGATCTCATCTGGGACTCCGAACAATATTCGGTAACCACATACAAACTTCCTTTATAACCCTAGCATCATCGAACCTTAAGTGTGTAGACCCTACGGGTTCGGGAGACATGTAGACATGACCGAGACGTTCTCCGGTCAATAACCAACAGCGGGATCTGGATACCCATGATGGCTCCCACATGTTCCACGATGATCTCATCGGATGAACCACGATGTCAAGGACTTAATCAATCCCGTATTCAATTCCCTTTGTCTATCGGTATGTTACTTGCCCGAGATTCGATCGTCGGTATCCAATACCTTGTTCAATCTCGTTACCGGCAAGTCACTTTACTCGTTCCGTAACACATCATCCCGTGATCAACTCCTTGGTCACATTGCGCATATGATGATGTCCTACCGAGTGGGCCCAGAGATACCTCTCCGTTTACATGGAGTGACAAATCCCAGTCTCGATCCGCATAAAACAATAGATACTTTCGGAGATACCTGTAGTGCACCTTTATAGTCACCCAGTTACGTTGTGACGTTTGATACACCCAAAGCACTCCTACAGTATCCAGGAGTTACACGCTCTCATGGTCAAAGGAAGAGATACTTGACATTGGCAAAGCTCTAGCAAACGAACTACACGACCTTTTGTGCTAGGCTTAGGATTGGGTCTTGTCCATCACATCATTCTCCTAATGATGTGATCCCGTTATCAACGACATCCAATGTCCATAGCCAGGAAACCATGACTATCTATTGATCACAACGAGCTAGTCAACTAGAGGCTCACTAGGGACATATTGTGGTCTATGTATTCACATGTGCATTACGATTTCCGGATAATACAGTTATAGCATGAATAAAAGACTATTATCATGAACAAAGAAATATAATAATAACACTTTTATTATTGCCTCTAGGGCATATTTCCAACAGTCTCCCACTTGCACTAGAGTCAATAATCCAGTTCACATCGCCATGTGATTAACACTCACAGGTCACATCGCCATGTGACTAATACCCAAGAGTTTACTAGAGTCAGTAGTCTAGTTCACATCACTATGTGATTAACACTCAATGAGTTTTATGTTTGATCATGTTGCTTGTGAGAGAGGTTTTAGTCAACGGGTCTGAACCTTTCAGATCCGTGTGTGCTTTACAAATCTCTATGTCATCTCCTAGATGCAGCTACCACGCTCTATTTGGAGCTATTCCAAACAACTGTTCTACTTGGAGCTATTCTAAATTATTGCTCCATTATATGTATCCGGTCTCTCTACTCAGAGCTATCCGGATAGGTGTTAAGCTTGCATCGTCGTAACCTTTACGACGAACTCTTTTACCACCTCCATAATCGAGAAAATTCCTTAGTCCACTAGTTACTAAGGATAACTTTGACCGCTGTCCTGTGAGCCATTGTTGGATCACTCTTGTACCCCTTGACTGACTCATGGCAAGGCACACTTCAGGTGCGGTACACAGCATAGCATACTGAAGAGCCTACGTCTTAAGCATAGGGGACGACCTTCGTCCTTTCTCTCTATTCTGCCGTGGTCGAGCTTTAAGTCTTAACTTCGTACCTTACAACTCAGGCAAGAACTCCTTCTTTGACTGGTCCATCTTGAACACCTTCAAGATCATGTCAAGGTATGTGCTCATTTGAAAGTATTATTAAGCATTTTGATCTATCCTTATAGATCTTGATGCTCAATGTTCAAGTAGCTTAATCCAGGCTTTCCATTGAAAAACACTTTCAAAATAACCCTATATGCTTTCCAGAAATTCTACGTCATTTCTGATCAACAATATGTCAACAACATATACTCATCAGAAATTCTATAGTGCTCCCACTCACTTCTTTGGAAATACAAGTTTCTCATAAACTTTGTACAAACCCAAAATTTTTGATCATCATCAAAGCATACATTCCAACTCCGAGATGCTCACTCCAGTCCTTAAAAGGATTGCTGGAGCTTTGCATACTTATTAGCATCTTTCGGGATTGACAAAACCTTCCGGTTGTATCACATACAACCTTTCCTCATTAAAATCGTCGAGGAAACAATTTTTTGACATCCTATCCGCAAGATTTCATAAATAATGCAGTAATCGCTAATATAATTCCAACAGACTCTTAGCATCGCTACGAGTGAGAAAATCTCATCGTAGTCAACTCCTTGAACTTGTCGGAAAACATCTTAACGACAAGTCGAGCTTTCTTAATGGTGACATTTACCATCATTGTCCGTCTTCCTTTTGAAATCCATCTATACTCATTAGCCTTACGACCATCCAGCCGTTCTGCCAAAGTCTACACTTTGTTTTCATACATGGATCCTCTCTCGGATTTTATGGCCTCAAGCCATTTATCGGAATCCGGGCCCACCATCGCTTCTCCATAGCTCGTAGGTTCATTGTTGTCTAGCAACATGACCTTCAAGACAGGATTACGTACCACTCTGAAGTAGTACGCATCCTTGTCATCCTACGAGGTTTGGGAGTGACTTGATCCGAAGTTTCATGATCAATATCATAAGCTTCCACTTCAATTGGTGTAGGTGCCACAGGAACAACTCCCTGTGCCCTGTCACACACTAGTTAAAGAGACGGTTCAATAACCTCATCAAGTCTCCACCATCCTCCCACTCAATTCTTTCGAGAGAAACTTTTCCTCGAGAAAGGACCCGATTCTAGAAACAATCCATATTGCTTTCGGATCTGAATTAGGAGGTATACCCAACTGTTTTGGGTTTCCTATGAAGATGCATTTTATCCGCTTTGGGTTCGAGCTTATCAACCTGAAACTTTTTCATATAAGCATCGCAGCCCCAAACTTTTAAGAAACGACAACTTAGGTTTCTCTAAACCATAATTCATATGGTGTCATCTCATCGGAATTACGTGGTGCCCTATTTAAAGTGAATGTGGTTGTCTCTAATGCCTAACCCATGAACGATAGTGGTAATTCGATAAGAGACATCATGGTACGCGCCATATCCAATAGGGTGCAACTATGATGTTCGGACACACCATCACACTATGGTGTTCCAGGCGGTATTAATTGCGAAACAATTTCCACAATGTCTTAATTGTGTGCCAAAACTCGTAACTCAGATATTCATCTCTATGATCATATCATAGACATTTTATCCTCTTGTCACAATGATCTTCTACTTCACTCTGAAATTACTTGAACCATTCAATAATTCAGACTTGTGTTTCATCAAGTAAATATTCTCAACATCTACTCGAATCATCTGTGAAGTAAGATCATAACGATATTCACTGCATGCCTCAGCACTCATTGGATTGGACACATCAAAATGTGTTACTTCCAACAAGTTGCTATCTTGTTCCATCTTACTGAAAACGAGGCTTTTCAGTCATCTTGCCCATGTGGTATGATTTGCATATCTCAAGTGATTCAAAATCAAGTGAGTTCAAACGGTCCATTTGCATGGAGTTTCTTCATGCATATATACCAATAGACATGGTTCGCATGTCTCAAACTTTTCAAAAATGAGTGAGTCCAAAGATCCATCAACATGGAGCTTCTTCATGCGTTTTATACCATTATGACTTACATGGCAGTGCCACAAGTAAGTGGTACTATCATTACTATCTTATATCTTTTGGCATGAAAATGTGTATCACTACGATCAAGATTCAATAAACCATTCCTTTAGGTGCAAGAGCACTTATTCAGGTTTAATACTAATCTTGATGGTAGAGGGAGCGTGCGATGTTAGATCACATCAAACTTGGAAACACTTCCAACACATATCGTCAGCTCACCTTTAGCCAGTCTCCGTTTTATTCCGTAGCTTTTATTTCGAGTTACTAACACTTAGCAACCGAACCGGTATCCAATACCCTGGTGCTACTAGGAGTACTAGTAAAGTACACATTAACATAATGTATATCCAATATACTTCTATCGACCTTGCCAGCCTTCTCATCTACCAAGTATCTAGGGTAATGCTGCTCCAGTGGTTGTTCCCCTTATTACAGAAGCACTTAGTCTCGGGTTTGGGTTCAACCTTGGGTTTCTTCACTAGAGCAGCATCTGAATTGCCGTTTCATGAAGTATCCCTTTGTTCCCTTGCCCTTCTTGAAACTAGTGGTTTCACCAACCATCAACAATTGATGCTCCTTCTTGATTTCTACTTTCGCGGTGTCAAACATCATGAATATTTCAAGGATCATCATATCTATCCCTGATATGTTATAGTTAATCACGAAGCTCTAGCAGCTTGGTGGCAATGACTTTGGGGAAACATCACTATCTCATCTGGAGGATCAACTCCCACTCGATTCAAGTGATTGTTGTGCTCAGACAATCTGAGCACAAGCTCAACGATTGAGCTTTTCTCCCTTAGTTTGCAGGCTAAGAAAATCGTCGGAGGTCTTATACCTCTTGACGTGGGCACGAGCCTGAAATCCCAATTTCAGCCCTCGAAACATCTCATATGTTCCGCGAAGTTTCGAAAACGTCTTTGGTGCCTCTACTTAAACCATTTAATTGAACTATCACGTAGTTATCAAAACGTGTATGTCCGATGTTCGCAACATCGACAAACGACGTTGGGGTTCAGTACACTGAGCGGTGCATTAAGGACATAAGCTTTCTACTGATCGCATAATCGCTACTATCAACTTTCAACTATATTTTTTCTAGGAACATATCTAAACAGTGGAACTAAAGCGCGAGCTTACGACATAATTTGCAAAAGGTCTTTTGACTATGTTCAGGATAATTAAGTTCATCTTATGAACTCCCACTTAGATAGACATCCCTCTGGTCATCTAAGTGATCACATGATCCGAGTCAACTAGGCCGTGTCCGATCATCACGTGAGACGGACTAGTCATCATCGGTGAACATCTTCATGTTGATCGTATCTACCATACGACTCATGCTCGACCTTTCGGTCTCCGTGTTCCGAGGCCATGTCTGCACATGCTAGGCTCGTCAAGTTAACCCTAAGTGTTTTCGCTGTGTAAAACTGTCTTACACCCGTTGTATGTGAACGTAAGAATCCATCACACCCGATCATCACGTGGTGCTTAGAAGCGACGAACTGTAGCAACGGTGCACAGTTAGGGGAGAACACTTCTTGAAATTTTGTAAGGGATCATCTTATTTACTACCGTCGTCCTAAGCAAACAAGATGCATAAACATGATAAACATCACATGCAATCAAATAGTGACATGATATGGCCAATATCATTTTGCTCGTTTTGATCTTCATCTTCGGGGCTCCATGATCATCATCGTCACCGGCACGACACCATGATCTCCATCATCATGATCTCCATCATTGTGTCTTCATGAAGTTGTCACGCCAAGGACTACTTCTACTTCTATGACTAACGCGTTTAGCAATAAAGTAAAGTAGTTTACATGGCGTTCTTCAATGACACGCAGGTCATACAATAAATAAAGACAACTCCTATGGCTCCTGCCGGTTGTCATACTCATCGACATACAAGTCGTGAATCCTATTACAAGAACATGATCAATCTCATACATCACATATCATTCATCACATTCTTCTTGGCCATATCACATCACATAGCATACCCTGCAAAAACAAGTTAGACGTCCTCTAATTGTTGTTGCATGTTTTACGTGGCTGCTATGGGTTTCTAGCAAGAACGTTTCTTACCTACGCAAGACCACAACGTGATATGCCAATTGCTATTTACCCTTCATAAGGACCCTTTTCATCGAATCCGTTCCGACTAAAGTGGGAGAGACTGGCACCCGCTAGCCACCTTATGCACCAAGTGCATGTCAATCGGTGGAACCTGTCTCACGTAAGAGTACGTGTAAGGTCGGTCCGGGCCGCTTCATCTCACAATACCGTCGAAACAAGATTGGACTAGTAACGGTAAGCATATTGAACAACATCAACGCCCACAACTACTTTGTGTTCTACTCGTGCAAAGAATCTACGCAATAGACCTAGCTCATGATGCCACTGTTGGGGAACGTAGCAGAAATTCAAAATTTTCCTACGTGTCACCAAGATCTATCTATGGAGAGACCAGCAACAAGTAGAAAGAGAGTGCATCTACATACCCTTGTAGATCGCTAAGCGGAAGCGTTCAAGTGAACGGGGTTGATGGAGTCGTACTCGTCGTGATTCAAATCACCGATGATCCTAGTGCCGAACGGACGGCACCTCCGCGTTCAACACACGTACAGCCCGGTGACGTCTCCCACGCCTTGATCCAGCAAGGAGAGAGGGAGAGGTTGAGGAAGACTCCATCCAACAGCAGCACAACGGCGTGGTGGTGGTGGAGGAGCGTGGCAATCCCGCAGGGCTTCGCCAAGCACCATGGGAGAAGAGGAGGAGGGAGAGGGGTAGGGCTGCGCCAAGAGAGATCGAATCGCGTGTTATGGGCAGCCCCTAGGCCTCATATATATAGGGGAAGGGGAGGGCTGCGCCCCCTTTAGGGTTTCCCACCCCAAGGGGCGGCGGCTAGCCTCCAGATGGCATCTGGTGCGGCGGCCAAGAGGGGGGGGAGGAGTCCATCCTCCCCAAGGCACCTCGGAGGTGCCTTCCCCCTTGAGGACTCTTCCCTCTAGGGTTCCCTAGGTGCATGGGCCTCTTGGGGCTGGTGCCCTTGGCCCATGTAGGCCAAGGCGCACCCCCTACAGCCCATGTGGCCCCCCGGGGCAGGTGGCCCCACCCGGTGGGCCCCCGGGACCCTTCCGGTGGTCCCGGTACAATACCGATGACCCCGAAACTTGTCCCGATGGCCGAAACAGGACTTCCTATATATAAATCTTTACCTCCGGACCATTCCAGAACTCCTCGTGACGTCCGGGATCTCATCCGGGACTCCGAACAACATTCGGTAACCACATACAAGCTTCCTTTATAACCCTAGCGTCATCGAACCTTAAGTGTGTAGACCCTACGGGTTCGGGAGACATGCAGACATGACCGAGACGTTCTCCAGTCAATAACCAACAGCGGGATCTGGATACCCATGATGGCTCCCACATGTTCCACGATGATCTCATCGGATGAACCACGATGTCAAGGACTTAATCAATCCCGTATTCAATTCCCTTTGTCTATCGGTATGTTACTTGCCCGAGATTCGATCGTCGGTATCCAATACCTTGTTCAATCTCGTTACCGGCAAGTCACTTTACTCGTTCCGTAACACATCATCCCGTGATCAACTCCTTGGTCACATTGCGCATATGATGATGTCCTACCGAGTGGGCCCAGAGATACCTCTCCGTTTACACGGAGTGACAAATCTCAGTCTCGATCCGCATAAAACAATAGATACTTTCGGAGATACCTGTAGTGCACCTTTATAGTCACCCAGTTACGTTGTGACGTTTGATACACCCAAAGCACTCCTACGGTATTCAGGAGTTACACGCTCTCATGGTCGAAGAAAGAGATACTTGACATTGGCAAAGCTCTAGCAAATGAACTACACGATCTTTTGTGCTAGTCTTAGGATTGGGTCTTGTCCATCACATCATTCTCCTAATGATGTGATCCCGTTATCAACGACATCCAATGTCCATAGCCAGGAAACCATGACTATCTGTTGATCACAACGAGCTAGTCAACTAGAGGCTCACTAGGGACATATTGTGGTCTATGTATTCACACGTGTATTACGATTTCCGAATAATACAGTTATAGCATGAATAAAAGACAATTATCATGAACAAGGAAATATAATAATAATACTTTTATTATTGCCTCTAGGGCATATTTCCAACATAATTTGGTAAAGAAAAGTTTAAAAATTGTTAGTTGCCTATTCACCCTCCCCCCTCTAGTCAACCATATCGATCATTTCAGAACATGTTAAAGACATCCACCTAAATGCAGATGTAAAAATACTTTCTACATAAGCATCCTATTTGTACAGTAAATGTTGATCTTGAGACTAGGGTTCTGAGTGGAGAAGAGATCTTCAAAATTGCCACATCCAGAGAGTATGTGAACTTCTTTTTAAATATCCATTCAATAACAGCCGCTCACAGATCACAGTGTCCTGGATTTCTTGCTAAGAGCAACAGATCAATTCAGCGTTAATTTTTGCACTTCAAAATTGGAGCGGGCTACAAGCACAAAATTCAGTAAAATAATGGTGGCAAAAGAAAGCAACCTCAAGATGGAAGAATAATAGTGAAACAAACAATGTGATTCAGTGTTACCAATGTACACAAAGTACCGCTGTTTCGTTTTTCAAGCAACTGTGAAGGAACCTACTATAACTTGCAGCTTGATACTTTGATCTGTGAGCATGAAACATCATATTCTATCAAGGTAAAGATCACTTTACCTAGCAAATCATTATTTGTACAAAGAAAGGAACAAATTATGCATTCATATACTCACATGCTGCACTCTGAGCATGGTATTATATTCTCAAACACCAAATTCAAAAGCTTGTTTATTACCAACTAAACATAATAGTTATACATATAGTAAATAATTAACCGAACTCCTAAAATTAGGATGCATAATGGAGCCAACATAAAACTACAAAATCCTCTCATATAAATATTTTCAGACATAATAAACTTTGAAGGCACAAAAGTACGATTTCATCGGAACATCCATCAGTACATTGTCTCACTGATTGTTCACATAAGGTAACTAACAACAAGTACCACGATACATTATTTCCCTCATCGGTGATAGCTACTCTATAAACTCAGTAGACTTCCCGTATAAATGCCAATGGACTTGGAATCTCCCAATTCTAACGAATCAAGAAAGGTGTCATTTCTTGGATCATAACTTCGCAGAAATCCATCTCCTGGTTCTCCACTACCAAGGATACCTTGTAGATAACCCTCTGCACTGAAAAATATCCTCCCATCATCTAACATTAGAAAAGGATACATACAAGGCCTAGCAACATGTGATGGCATGCTGTATTTCTTAACCCAGATACATTTCTCAAAATCTGTCAAAAACCACAAGGCCATAGATATGTTATGAATATTGTGAACCATAACTAAACATCCATTCAATTCAGCCAATGATAACTCAATTTCAAGTTTTGAGTAACTGTAATCCTCGTTTTCTTGCACAAACCTCTGCACCTGTTGTGGACCATGTAGAACACCCCACTCTTCTGTCTCGAGGTTGAACGAAGCTACGCTACCAGACTCAATGGTTATAACCCCAGTTTCAAAGTATGTGGAATAGAAGTCCATCAAGAAGTACACCACCCCGGTGACGACCACACATCTTATCTCGCGACCAGTACAGATATGGGACGGAGGGTCATGCTTCCTCCTCCATCTTCCATGGTTCATCTCATTAAAGGTGATAATCTCACATACCTTTCGGTCACCAATTGTAGAGACACGGAGTGCCTTGTACTCTCTGGTAGAGGAGACCTGCCCAAACGCACACGACTCGACTTTGCAGTGCCACTCTTTTATTCCCTCCACTTGTAGCTCATGCACCAATTCCTCTGAGAAATCAGTCGGCAAGGTGATGGTAGATCCAGTGGCCGGGTTCAACACCCAGAGATCCCGAGAGTAGAAAATCCAGTTGAAGCAGATGAGATCTAGCCGCGTGCGTACAACACGGATGCTATCGCCCTTGCTTGAGATCTGGCCTACCGGATCGCCCGATGACTCGTTCACTAGAACAATTTCATACCCGGTGCTTGGTATCCGCTTCAGCACATTGCCGGAAATATCTGAAATTGCAACGCCGTTGGTCCCACTATCATCGCAATAGGCTATGGCAAGGAGCGGGGGCGCCGTGTGGTGGCGGGACTTGTGCGCCGTGATGAAGAGTGGGTCGAACGTGAGGGCGCGCCAGGAGGGGCTGACGGTGCGCAGGCGGCAGAGCTCCTTGGCCGGGATGCGAAGGAGGATCTCGTACAGCGCATCGGCAGGCAGGTCGTCGGATCTGGAGGCGGAGGGGCGCAGCTTCGAGGACGACATCGCTGCGGTAAGTAGATCTCGTGAGCAAGCGAGCGAACCAGATCAATGATGGGTTCAGATGGGGTTGTGTGCGGAGGAGACGAAGGAGTTTGTCTTACCGAGAGAGGTGGCGGCGAGCAGGCAATCGCCGGAGACGAGATGTCAGAGGGGAAAGCGCCTGGCGGTGAATCGATGGCCGCCGCACTGGTCTAGGGTTTGGTTTAGGCTGGGACAGCAAGGGATCGATGCAAAGTGTCCGCAACTCCCGAATTTCCCAATTTCGGTTAAATAAAAAGGGAAACACTTTACAACAGACGTCGGATGGAAGTCATTTGTCAGACCAGCCGCACGCCATCGATTCGCTTAAATCTCACGGTCAAGGGTGGTTTCGTCGTTTGATGAGATTCCAAAACAACCCATTCAATTTTGTCGCGCATACTCTCCGATAAGGCAATAACACCTCCCGCATTGACCCCATGTCCCCACCAGCCTCAAACTCACCCCATCGCTCGTCCTCGTCTCCATCGCCTACTCTCATGCCGCCGATCTTGCCAATCCCCTCGCCGTCCTCACCTCTTCATCATGAACAAGCCCCGATGTGTCATCCCAAGAGTGAAATGTGTCATTTATCCATTAACTCAAACCGATTGCACGCTTTAGGCCAAGTAACCGAAGAATCGATCAATTTAAACCATAAACTCGTTTATTTGATCAAATAAGGCAAAACTGTTTGAGGGGGTAAAATACGGCCATGTGGCTGCCATGTCAACATACCTTAGACCCCTAGCGCTTTGGTAATTTGTAGTGGGTGTTTTTTGCAAACTGGCCATCACAATAAAGTGGCTGAAGAAAAAAAAAGATCCTGGTCCATGGTACTCGAACTCGTATCGTACTATTAGGAAAGAGGGATTACCTAGAAGACCACTTAGTACAATTACTGGTTGAAGAAATGAGAAGCAGCTGGCACTATTTTCCAATTTCTTTACATAGGAAGTACCTCGCAAGCAAAGCCAACAAAGACGGAACACCATTCTGATGGAAGCAATACAAATTATGTACAGAATTATTCAGGAGTTCTTTAGCCACATCCAAATAGCGTGTGGCAGACATGCATGGCGTAGCAAATTTAGCAAATGCACAAGTTATACAGCAAGCATTCTATTGCGACTTCGCATCTTCGCTGCTGATACCACAACGACGATGGAGCCTAGCCGACTACTACGTATTAAAGTTTCTTTCTAGCGATACACACACCGAAACCAAGATCGACACCAGGAAGGCCGCCGATCAGATCAGATCAGACCAGAGCCTACTCGTCCTTGGAGGCGTGAGTGGCGGACACCGTGGAGACCATGGAGTCGACGCCACACTTGTTGCGCACGTTCGAGCCCCTGCAGATCTTGTAGTAACCCTTGTCCCCCCAGTTCTCGCCCCATGAGTTCTTGATGATCCAGTAGGGCTTCTCCTTGAAGCGGGAAGGCGCGAAGCCAGACGCCCCGTAGCCGACGAGAAGGACACCGTGGTCGAGGTGTCTGCCGCAGATGTATGGGCATGACACTCCGCCGATGTATGTCTGCATGTATGCGGCGTTGATACCGACTGCACAGGAGAGGAAAAATATGTGTCAGTGGTTTCTAATATATATAGATTGATTGTTCCATGTGCTTAGAAACACAGATCTGGGATGTAAACTCCATGTGAGACAGTTATACTCACTGGCCAGCGGTCCATATTTCACAAGGTTAGCAGCAATCTGTTCTTCATCAACAGCGACAACGCTGAAGTTTTGAACTGAAGCAGCAATCTTGGACTTCTCAAATTTGCAGGTACCGTCCTTCCCGGTGTAAGGGTAATCCTTTTCTCTCTCAAGGCCACCAGATTTCAACAGATAGCTAAAGGCTGAAGTCATCAACCCACCATTGCATCCAGCATTGCATGAATCAGGTTCTGCTGGGTCGCACTGAAAAATTCACAATATGATGCAGCATATTAAGTTGAGGCGCCCATCAAGGTAACCAGGCAATAAAAGGTAATATAATTGTTCTACTACCCCTGAATTCGCATTGCAGAAAGAATTGTTCAATGCAAAACAGCACGGCATCTACCTTACTACTCCCTCCGTTCCTAAATATTTGTCTTTCTAGACATTTCAAATGACTACTACATATGGATGTATGTAGACATATTTTAGAGTGTAGATTCACTCATTTTGCTCCATATGTAGTCACTGGTTGAAATGCCTAGAAAGACAAGTATTTAGGAACGGAGGGAGTAGTATTTTTCTAGACAACAGTTTCATGTGATACCAGTGGTTCTCGACTGGAGAAGATAGGTAAACTGAGATAAATACAAACAAACATGTAGTACCATTGAAATAAAACTAAGTAAACAGCAAGACAGCACGGGTAAAAGGCCCTTCAACAAAAGTTGGATGCCTCACACTGCATATGAGTAAAATGGAGCTACGGTTGATGTGCCCTTACAGGTACTAGTACGGGTCACAGAATCTTATACCATGTATTACACATACTAAATCCCATGTAAAAGAAATATTTTACAATTTGGAGTCATGAACCAAACATCGGGCACTACCAAAGGACACATCCTATGCAATAATTACATTTTTCATTTCCCTTATTGGTTTGATGACAGCAATATAAGACCTACCCAGCTAACAGTTTGCTTCTTTCCCATTCAGTTAGAGATCAGAATATCAAGTTAAGTGGCATCCAGTTCAATGAGTTGACAATATAGAAATCATCAAACAACTTCGGTTAATTACACAAAAAATTCAGTGGCTATGCCTATTCTGGTGGATGGACAATAAGCTGGATAGTCCATAGAGATCAAAGTGGCACCCTCACAGCTCACCCGCCGAATCAGTGAATAAGCACAAGGCGCCTTGGTGAATACTGAATACTGAGTCACTGACCGATGATAGGTCTGTCTCAACCTATCCATTATCCTAAATTATGACATCCATCCACTCACCAAACATTTTTATCTTCATCTTTATTCTAGGTTTGAAGCTATCATCTCAACAAAAGGAAGGCTTTAAGCTACCCCACCCACCACCACCAACAGGTTCTCCACAGTAAGTTTGAGGTGATTACTATGTTGATTATTTTGGTTCTTTTCATAAAAGAAGTCAATCGCTTTTGTTGACTGTTAACTAGTAATAATCTAACAGGATCTTGCCACTCTTGTCCTCCAAATTTCCCTTGTAAAGTTTTCCATGGAATACTGATCCCAATTCCCCTCTCAGAACTCACCTAGACCCTTTATTTCGTTTGGTGCGTTGCCCAATCAGAAATCGACAACATAAAAAAAAAAAGTCTACGCCAACGGACAAAACATAGTGACATGCCACAAAAATCCAACCTATCTTGTGAACAATCAACCAATCACAAAAAAGGAAGAAAAAGGAGCCTCACCTCATGGTCGCAGTCGACCAGCTGCTGCTCGGAGAGCACCTCCATCTTGCCCGTGGCCAGGTAGTTGGCTCCCTCCAACGCCCCGGACGCGCTGAACGACCAGCACGACCCGCACGAACCCTGCAAAATCAACAAGGTCAGGGGCGGAGGCCAGATCGGGAGATAAAACGGCCAAAGAATCAGGGGGGGACCTGGTTCTTGACGGGGCCGACGGCGCCGTGGTCCCTCCAGTCGAAGTCCTCGGGGAGGCCGTCGGTGGGGAGGACGGGCGCGTCGTGCGCCGACCCGGCCATCTCCCGCAGGAACGACCGCCGGGTCGTCTTGAGGCCCAGGAAGGTCCGGCGGAACTCGGCCGGGGTGAGGTCGGAGAACTTGGTGACCCCGTGCTCGGCGGACGGGTCGAGCATCTGGTGCCGGCGCGCGCGGCGGAGGTTGGCCTTGAAGACGGAGAGCCGGTGCGCGTGCTCCTCCGCATCCCTGTAGGTCTTCCCGAACCGCTGCACGAAGCCGAGGAACTGCGAGTCGAGCTCCAGGTCGTTGTCGAGGGGGTCGGCGCCGCCGACGACCTGCCGGATCAGGGGCTCCTCGTCCCCCGCGGCCGCCGCTGCCGGCGCCGGGGAGAGGAGGAGGCCCAGGAGGACGAGGAGAGCGGCCACGAGGCGATGATCCATTGGGGGGATTTTCTTGGTTGCTTGTCTGGGTGGGTTATCTTTGCTTCGGCTCCACTTCCTGTTGCTTTATAGGAAGTTGTTAAAGGAGATATTTTGTGTTTAGACTCCTGGGTGCTGTTCTTTTTGCAAACGGGCCCTTTGAGATTCATGGATTATCCAAAGATATTTTACTCCTCCTTGTTGGCCCCACGGTATATACCCACCGTGGACGGTGGTGTCCGGAAGAAGAAGCTGACTCGGCAGGGGCCACGTCTCGTTTTGTGTGTCGAAAGTCAGGCTAGTGCCATTGACGAAAATCGATGACCTGGCTGATGGGAACAACCTGCACACAAGCCCCTGTAACCTCGCTTTATTAGCTAGCACCAAGGAAGTTTTCCCTCTTTCCATGCTCTTGCTGGCAACCATCTAATTCATGGGTTTTAATCATATACAATATGTGTTTGATCGCACAATTTATGTAGATGAGCTTGCTCGTCGAGGATACTTCGTCCTCATATGATTGTGATGAGGGTTTGTTCAAAAAAAATGGCTTTGAGGAGGTTGCATTGTTGCTAAATGAATGATGGGTAGAGAGAAACATGAAGAGGAAGCATCCAGGTTCGCAAAAAAGGCGTGTGAATATTATGGAACGAAACAGCTAACTATGACCAACTCGTCCATGACTACTTTCCGGACAAACCCATGTGTCATCCGCATCTCTTAGGCCAACACTTCCATATGTCAAGAGAGCTTCTTATGTGTATTTTCAGTGATATGGAAGCGAACACGAAAAGGAAAAAACTTAGTATCTTGACATGGTAAAGAATTTGGTTGAGTTGCTCTTATTCGCTGCAAACTTTGCACATTAATTGGCTAATATGGCTCATGCACATTCGCGTCGATGTGACACACATATAATTATCGTTTTTTCAAATTGAGGAGCTTGTCACCCCAATTTTATTTTATAATAGAAAAGAAACCGATAAACAACATCCAGGCCCATTTAAGTGTTCCAAATCTCAAACCAAGGAAGCAAACACATGCACCCTATCATGACAACATGTGCAAAGGGAACACATGCAGCAGGGTCATCACACATGACTCCTCGGCACTATGAAAATGTAAGTATTATGCATAAAACTACATCATACACTAGTATCAAGTATAACAAAACTACAACAAAAGAGGCAAAGAAACAAGGTAGACCGGAAGATAAAGCAATTTTCTCCTGGAACTTTTTATCTCTCTCGTATGATCATGAGCTTAGAGTCTAACCTACTCCAAGTGTGCACGTCCTCGGTGCCCATCCTATGCTCTTGGCAAAGAAGCCCATATCAGTCTCAGTTAGCAATGATGCCATGGGTTGAAGCATCAGTCGACCGCCACTTTTCTGCATACCGTTTCAATATGATATCCAATAAGAAATTTGAAAGGAGAGCACACCACGATCATGTGGGTAGACATGATGAAATGTAGCAGAATTCCTGGCTTCCAACAAAGTCCAAATTATTGTTGGCGCACCCACGGTCACTACATGTATGTGTTCTTTGGAGAAACTCTCTATCCATCCACTAAACTATTTCTATTTTGGGGGATGTTGCTCACACGAGTCACACTTTTCATAACACTCCACACAAATCTTGCAACAACAAGTTATAGAAAAGGTGTTCTGCAATCTCCTCATGATCACAAAAACTACACTTAGCGTTATTTCCTTTCCAATTTCTTCTAACAAGATTATCCCTAGTAAACACACTATTCCTAAACACTAGCCATATGAAAACTTTAATCTTCAAAGAATTTTTTGCATTCCACGTCGTTCTATGCGGCCATACCACTTGATCAGTTTTCAGAGTTAAGTACAATGATCTAATAATAAATTTACCAGACTTGGTTAAAGCCATGTATACTTATCTTATTTGTCAAAAATAATTACATCTCTACATATATCCTTAGGCTAAGCCCACATGTCAGTAGGTTTTCCCCATAATACTCTTCTACATCTAACTTTGCTCATTTCATCTTCTGGAGCTTTAATAAAATTTGCACTGAGGTAAGTACATATAATTTGGTAAGATGCAGACATAAAGGCCTATCTCCAATCCATAAATCCTCCCAAAAAGTGTCCTCTCCACATCACCTACCATCTTTCTACCATACAATAGGAAAATAGGTTTAACTTTCATTAAACCTTGCGAGAAACGAGACTAGCCAGGTTTGCTCTTACATGACCTTGAAGTAGACTTTCCTATGTATTTTTTCCTAGCTAGCCTCTGCCACACACCCTGTTCATTTTCAACTTTAAAAATCCATTTGGAAAGTAAACAAATGCTCAAAACATCTAGATCAGTTACACCAAAACCACTCATATCCTTGTGTCTACACACATCCTCCCATTTAACCAAATGGTACTTTTTTGTGTCTTCTTCCTCCTGCCATAACATTCTTCTTCTATAAAAAATCGTCTTTTTACTAGGACCTTTAGGGAGTTCCAATAGAGAAATCATATACAAAGGTATGTTGCCTAAACTTGAATCAATTCAAATCAGTCCCCCTCCACATGAACCACCTCTAGCCATCCATACCCCTGTTTGAGAATTCGTCCAATTAACTTGCCGATTAGCCTATTAATCCCCTAGTCGCTAGCCAACCGAGCAACTACCAGTTAACGATTTCCTTAAGAATGATCCACGCACATAATTTCTTCTCCATTTTCTCCCATGGCCAATCCCATTCACTATTACGTAGTCTAACTGAATTAACTAGAACACATAAGTATTCAAATCGTAATTCCTACAGCACAAGTAAAAATAGCAACATAATTGTCTTGCTTCTCTATAGCTCTACCAAAACAAAAAAATGTCGCTCTTATGAAAAATCACTTTTGAACAAGAAAAATGTTGAAATAGATAAATAATTAACTTTACATTTCCAACACTTCCCAACTCATCTTTAAACACAAAAACAATGTCATCTGCATAACGTGGCACGTTGATACCATTTCGCAATCAGTGTTGCGCTAGATTCTGACTTAGACCTTGTTCATGAGCTTTTTCCATCAACAAAAGTAAAGTATCTATTGCAAGGTTAAAAGGATTGGGGACATGCCCCTGGCTCAAACCTTTTGTATTTTAAAAAATGACCAATCTGGTCATTTACCATTACAACTACTTTGCCTCTCTCAATGGATTACATAACCCAACTACTAAATTTATGAGAGAATCCTTTCTTCTCCATAAAAAATTCCAGAAACTCCCAATTAATTTTGTTGTATGCTTTCTCAACATATATTTAGAAGAAAACAACACTTTCTTTTTTCCTATGAACTTTAGGTAAAACAGTAACACCATATAGTATATATTTCCCCTTTATAAATAAATATAGCATTGAGAAAGCATTGAGAAAGCATTAATTACTTTAGTAAAAAATAAATATAGCATTGAGAAAGCATGTGGGTTTGTATTGTTAAAGAGTTTCAGCTCCATCACATTTAGAAAGTAAAGCTAGCATAGAATATCTAGCTAGATCAGGCTCTCCATTATAAAAATCACTAAAAGCAAGTAAATCATGACCTATAACATGTTAATATTTTTGATAAAACTATTGGTAGATCATCATGTCCAGGGGCCTTATTATGCTTTACAATAACTTTGATCTCCTCTAAAGTAAACACACTATCCAGAAGGATTATGTCCATCTCATCCAATACATCAATATCTAATTTATTGTCCAAAAATACAGTGCCCAAAATTGGTTTTTGTAGAAACCAATGGAAATAACAGTCGATCCTTATCACCATGTGCACCAAAAGAAACACGTCCCTTAGGGTTTCTCTTTCCCTCTCACATTTGCAACGACTAGGGCACTCATACCTTTCAAGCTTCGGCAAGACCGTGGATCCACCTCCCCTCTACCCGCTGCTCAGGAGGCCGGTGGTGGGGAAAGGGTCCCGGTGCCTCAACTCCGGCTATTAGTTTAGGCTAGGGTTTTTCCTCACAAGGGCAACGTTCTGGCGGATGGCGGCGCTCCGTCTTCGAGTTTCTCTTTGAGGCTTCAATCCTCTTTGAGTTTTTCCATTGGGACGGAGGAGCGCCGATGTAGATTCCTATCATATCCTTGAGGCAGCCAAGTTAGGGTTTCTTCTCATGCGTGTGTATCGACGAGATCTAATGTCAGACGCTTCAGATTGATTCAATGGTTCAATGGCAATGACTGTACTTGTGTCGTGTTAGTCCTTAGGGGCTTGTGCATGAAAACTTCTCGGCTATCATTGAGAAGGTTAAGCCGACTCCAGTAGGGGAGCGCCGACGGCTCGTTTTGACGGCGATAGTGATCGTTCATGGCGTGGGGTGCTCGATACAATCTTCGACTCCCTCCGTCCGGAAATACTTGTCCTACAAATGGTTGAAAATGGATGTATCTATAACTAAAATAAGTCTAGATACAATCATTTCTAGGACAAGTATTTCCGGACGGAGGGAGTATATCTAAATAGCTAGCCCCCCACTAACATATTTGAAGGAAATATGTCCTAGAGGCAATAATAAAGTTATTATTTATTTCCTTATATCATGATAAATGTTTATTATTCATGCTATAATTGTATTAACCGGAAACATAATACATGTGTGAATACATAGACAAACAGATTGTCACTAGTATGCCTCTACTTGACAAGCTCGTTAATCAAAGATGGTTATTTTTCCTAACCATAGATATGAGTTGTCATTTGATTAACGGGTCACATCATTAGGAGAATGACGTGATTGACAAGACCCATTCCGTTAGTGTAACATCCCAAATTTTTAATTTGGAATGTTATACAATAGATCATCATTGCATATCATATTTTATTGCATTTTGGCTGATCCTAGAAATTTCACGCAACTCAAGGACCCTCGGAGAGAGCTGGGAGTTTCGTTATTTTCATATTTGAGTTTTCTCAAATTTTGAAAATAGGATCATTTGATTTTATTTATTTTATCTTCAATTATTTCTATTACAAAAATATGAGAGAGCGAATAAAATGACTTTCCCAAAATAAAGAAATATTGAGGATTTAATAATAAAATCAAATAAGATTATTTTGGTTTTATTTGCTATTTTTTGAATTTGTTTTGGCATTTTTAGATTTTTATTTATTTTTTCTAGAATTTTTTTAGTTTCGGCGAAATTTATTCTAAAAAAAAAGACCCGCGCCCGACTAGGCCAAAGGCCCAGCCGAGCCAGGTCGGCCCGCCAGGAGCCGCCGCCTCCTATGCCGTGCCCCCGCCGGACTCGGGAGTCCGAGCCGGGGACGCCGCCGTCGACCCCCTCCCCAAGCCATGCCCTCCCTTTATAAACCCCCACCGGAGCCCCCCTAGAGCCCTGAACCACCACCGCCGCACCCCACGCCGCCAGCCGCCGCCGCCCCGCACCACCCGCCGCCGTCCGGAGCCCCGCCGGACCTCGCCGGAGCCCGACTGAGGTAGTCGCCGCCGCCGTTTTTCGGTTTTTTTAAATAAAGCGGTTTTCCGGTTTATTTATTTAGCGAGCGTTCGCTCGTCCATTCGTTTTAACGAACGCGTTCATCGTTTAGTTCCAGATAACGAACGTTCGTTCGTTAATCTGTTCATCGTTTTTCTTTTTCTCGGATTAAATCTACGATTTTTCTGATCGCGATTTCTGATCTGATTTTTGTTTTAGTTTAACTTTTCGCTCGTTTATCGGAATCAGGCGATTCAAGCGCCTGGAGTTTCATCTCGAAACCCTCTTTCCGTTTAACCAACTCAAACAAGTTTTTGCCTTTATAAAATTTGACCTAGATCCAGAATAGTAAACGAAACTTGTTTCTTTTGCCGTTTGTCTTTCGTTGCTTCGTTCGATTTGATTCTTTTTGCCAACCGGAGTTCTTAAGTTGAACTTTCTGGTTAGATCTCTTATTTGAGTTTTACCCGTGCACTAGTTGAGTGCTTATTGTGTGCTTGTTTGTTTGCGATAGAGTACCCAGAGTGCGCCGCTTGCTACTTCGAATCGCTAGGTTTTGCGGATCATCAGCAAGGCAAGTAACACTTTGATCATATTTCCTAATACCCAGTTTTTATTGCATTAGATCAACCCTCACACACTGCATGATTAGGATATAATTAAATTGTGGGTTTGGTTGTAGATGAGGTAGTACCTATCACCTGTTATTTATCAAACCTTTGGGAGTTACTTCTATGTTTGCTTATTATGCCATGCTATGCTAGTAGACATGGATTGGGTGAGTGAAATCCATGACAGATGTGAGTTTGTTAAATTAATGGTTTATCTAAGGTGGCAACTTAAATACACATCTGGGTGGATTGAGGCACCTGGGTATTCCATCGATTGCCTGTTTTTCTTTTGGACCGCCACCCAGGCTCAAAGGGATGATGAGATTATTCATACTAGAAACTTCCGTGTGCAGCTACAAACTACTATGGGCTCTAGCATAGTTGATTAAGTCGTGCGAACTCTTACAGTGGTAGACTAGCAGATGTAGGGGATGTAAGTTGGTACGGTCTACCCGTTCGTAAGGTGCAAGCGCTTCTGAAAGACTATGTCTCGGTCATCCGTTTCTCAAACACCAGATAGTGCGAGAAATCCAACGGAGAAGATCGAGTCTTGTGGGGAAAAGTGCACAAATCTCTGCAGAGTGTATAAACTAATCATGGTTAGCTGTGTCCCCAGTTATGGACATCTTGAGTATCTAGTACTTGGATTATCATGTGAATCTCATCATGTTACTCTAAATTAATTTTGTTGGATTTTAATGATGATGCTTAATTGGGATTGAGAGGGTGTCTACACTCTCAATGTTTAACAACTACCATGATAGTTAAATAAAATTTATTCCTTTGCAGTAGGGAAAAATTGGCTTTACACAAAACTGTAACCATAGAGCTTTCCACCAACCAAATATGCATATAGTATAGTCTTATTCCTTCATTGCTCTCTATGTGTTACTCTGCCAGCATATTCCATGTGCTGACCCGTTTCGGGCTGCAACGTTCATGTTGCAGACTTTTCAGACGACGAGTAAGGTGCCTTTAGGTCGTGGTTCTATACTCAGTGATGCCGTTGGAGTTGATGGACTCACTTATCTTCCAAGCCTTCCGCTGTTATCGTTATTAGATGGCCTTAAGCCATATTTATTGTAATAAGTTCTCTTTTGAGACTCGATGTAATAAGTGTGTGATTGCTACTTTGTTATAAATCCTTCAAGTACTGTGTGGTGTCAGCATTACTGATCCAGGGATGACACCGGAGCATAGAGATTGGACCGTTTGAGGTCTAGTCGCTACAAGATGGTATCACAGCACACGCTGACTGTAGGACACGACCACTAAGCTAAAGCCCTAGATCACTACTCTCTCTTCTCGTTCTGACTCCTCATCTTTTCTACTCTTTTAGGATGACGGGTGCAAGGAACAAGTTCACACAGCCGGATGAAGATACACCCTTTGGACGTCACCTGAAGGAAGTCACTAAGTACCTGAACATCGGAGTACCAAGCTTCACCGGAACCTACAACGCCACTTTACCTGAAGAGGAGCGCTGGATGATTCAAGTTCAAGTTCCAGGAAGGACGTTCATGCCAGTCACTGAGCCCATAGAGTTTTCCTTTGATGCACCAACCTGGAGTCTAGGAAAGAGCATGGCAGCCCACATCGCCATGGGACGCATTGGAGAAGTTTACCGCAATGATCTCAAGGATACTATCTACCAGATTTGTGGGCGCCGAGGTGAGCACTGGGAGATGATCAGCACCAGAAAGGATAGATCAACTACGGCTTTTATCCAGGAGTTAAACCAGCACATTCGACGTCAGGAGAACCAGATGTGCGCCGACATGATAGATCTGAAGAAGGCAAGGACAAGAATCAAGGAACTGGAGGAAGAACTCAAGGCTACACGTGAAGATTATGAAGAGGAAATCGAAGTACTAGTGGAGAAGAATGACGACCTGATCAAGAAGATTGGAATATTTATGGGAGACCCTACACCAGTAGAGGAAGACGAAGAACCCAAGGAGATTCGCCCAGAAGACTACATCATCATCGACGACACCGACTCGGATCCAGATGATAGTGATGATGACTATGTTGATGAAGCTGGAGCAGATATCATGGAGTCTGCAATCGAAGAATATTTCTAGTAGACCACCCCAACAGTAGTAGTAGTCCACCATGTAACTATAGTAGTCCGAGCACTTTTGCGATAGTTAGATCGATTATATGCCCTTGTTTGATTGAATGAAGTGAATTGTTTGCTTTTGCCTCATGTGCATATGGGCAGTGTTTTCTCTCTAGACCCCTCTCTATTCTTAAATCTCATCTTTTCTAAACCCATCAGATGCCTCCGAGACGTGACCCCAGATTTACCTTCTCACCGGAGCTCACCCAGTTGATCCAGCAACAGAACACATTGATGCAGTTGCTAGTCCAGAATCAGAATCAGGGGAACAACAACAACAACCCACCACCACCACCACCACTTGTTGATCACTTAGCCCGTTTTCTTAGGCTGAATCCACCGGTGTTTTCCAGTAGCACCGAGCCGATAGTAGCAGATGATTGGCTCAGCAAGACAGCAAGGGAGTTGACCACAGCAGGATGCACAGATGCGGAAAAGGTGAAGTTTGCCGCACATCAGCTTGAAGGACCCGCAGCATCATGGTGGGAGAATTTCACCGCCACTTTCCCTATCGATACTATCACATGGGACCAGTTCCATCAGGCTTTCCGTACTGCCCATGTTTCAGCAGGAGCTATGGCCATGAAAAAGCGAGAGTTTCGCAACTTGCGCCAAGGAGAACGGACAGTTGGACAGTATGTGGAGGACTTTAGTAAGCTAGCATGTTATGCCCAGATGACGTTGCCACGTATGCGGCTAAGCAGGAGAAGTTTCTGGAAGGACTGAATGATGAGTTGAACATGCAGTTGATGGTAGCAACCTTCAACAACTACCAGGAGTTGGTAGATCATGCTCTCATGATTGAAGGGAAGCAGCAGCAAATTGAGAACCATAAGAGGAAGTATGGACAAGGGAAGTATAATTCAGGAGCTCAGCAGAAGCCACATTTTACCCCTAGACCGGGAGGACATTTTCAGCATACCCATGGAGAAGGTAGCTCGCAGAATCATAATGGCACCAAGAATGGTAATGGGAATGGAGGAAGCAACGGCCAGAACCGCACCAACCCATCAACCCCAGCCAAGAGAGACCTGAGCCAAGTCACTTGCTTTAAGTTCCAGAAGACCGGACATTATGCCAATGAATGTCCTGAATCTCAGAATGGAAATGGCAACGGAATCTCTGGGAAGAAGCCGAACCCTTTCAACAGGGGACAGGTGAA
Source organism: Triticum dicoccoides (assembly GCF_002162155.2). Classification (NCBI taxonomy): domain Eukaryota; kingdom Viridiplantae; phylum Streptophyta; class Magnoliopsida; order Poales; family Poaceae; genus Triticum; species Triticum dicoccoides. The sequence goes on from NC_041388.1 coordinate 541,420,259, forward strand.
CCACGTAAATGTGGAGGAGGTTGAAGCCCAGCCCGATGCAGTAATAGGTAAGTTCTTGGTTAAGTCATTTACTGCACTCGTTCTTTTTGATACTGGTGCATCGCATTCATACATATCAAGGGGATTTGTGGATAAGTATAAACTGCCAACCCAAGCCCTTAGGTCACCCATGTTAGTAACCTCGCTTGGAGCAGAATATATGCCTAGTCTATGGTGTGATCGGTTACCATTGAGGATTGGTAACTATGTATTTCCCTCAGACCTAATAGTATTGGAATCTCAAGGATTGGATGTGATATTAGGCATGGATTGGTTATCGAAGTATGAAGGGAATATTGAATGTGCCAGCAAGTCAATTTTGCTTACCACCCCAGAAGGGAGAAGGATCAAGTATGTATCCCGGCATGTGCCTAAAAGGATCCAAGTAAATTCGTTAACAGGAGTTGTGCAGGAGGAAGTACCAGTAGTGAAGGATTTCCATGATGTATTTCTGGAGGAGTTGCCAGGCATGCCACCGGATAGAGATATTGAGTTTTTGATTGAGCTTTTGCCAGGCACAGGGCCAATATCTAAGAGACCATATAGGATGCACGCAAAGGATTTGGTGGATATTAAGAAGCAGATTAAGGAGTTACTGGATAAAGGTTATATTCACCCAAGTTCTTCGCCTTGGGGATCGCCGGTACTTCTAGTGGAGAAGAAGGATGGATCGTTAAGGATGGTTGTTGATTATCGAGGATTGAATGAAGTAACCATCAAGAACAAGTACCCACTACCGATGATCAATGATCTGTTTGATCGATTGCAAGGAGCTAAGGTATTTTCCAAGATCGATCTGCGATCAGGATACCATCAGTTGAAGATTCAAGAACATGATATACCCAAGACGGCTTTTACCACCAGGTATGGGCTGTATGAGTATACCATTATGTCATTTGGTCTGACTAACGCACCTGCATATTTTATGAACATAATGAACAAAGTGTTTATGGAGTTTTTGGATAAGTTCATTGTAGTGTTCATTGATGATATCCTAGTTTACTCGAAGAATGAAGATGAGCATAAGGAACATTTGCGTTTGGTACTTGGTAAGCTCAGAGAACATCAGTTATACGCCAAGTTTAGCAAATGTGAGTTTTGGTTGAAGGAAGTTGGATTTCTCGGACACGTTATAGATCCCACCAAGGTTGACACTGTGACAAATTGGGAAGCACCAACAACAATTGGAGAGATCCGGAGTTTTCTGGGACTCGCAGGATACTACCGGAGATTTATTGAAAATTTCTCAAAGATTGCAAAACCTATGACAGAGTTGTTGAAGAAGGATACCAAGTTCATATGGACCAAGAAATGTGAGGCTAGTTTCAAGGAGTTGAAGAAAAGTTTGGTTACATCACCAGTGCTGATTTTGCCAGATCAGACCAAGGATTATGAGGTGTATCGCGACGCTTCACGTCGAGGACTTGGAGCAGTTCTTATGCAGGAAGGAAGAGTTGTTTCATATGCCTCACGATAGCTTAAGCCTCATGAGTTAAATTATGCCACGCATAATTTGGAGTTAGCAGTCGTAGTGCATGCATTGAAGACTTGGAGACACTTTCTCATTGGGAACCATTGTGAGGTGTACACGGATCACAAGAGTTTGAAGTATATTTTCACGCAGAAGGAGTTGAATCTCAGGCAAAGGAGATGGTTGGAGCTCATCAAGGATTATGACATGAGATTGCATTATCACCCCGGAAAGGCTAATGTAGTAGCTGACGCGTTGAGCCGTAAAAGTCATGTCAACACCTTAATGACGGGAGATTTACCAAGGCAGTTAGCCGAAAATCTTCATGAGCTATGTTTGGAGATAGTCCCGAGAGGCTATGTAGCAGTATTGGAGATTCAGTCTACTTTGATGGATAAGATTAGAGAAGCTCAAAGGACTGACAAGGAGATTGCTTCTATTAAGGAGAAAATGAGCAAAGGAAAAGTTAAGGGATTTTGTGAGGATGAGCACGATACCTTATGGTTTGAAGACCGTGTTTATGTGCCTAATGACCCGGAGATCAGGAAGTTAATTCTGCAAGAGGCCCATGATTCAACATATTCGATTCACCCAGGAAATACCAAGATGTATTTGGATTTGAAGGATACTTTCTGGTGGACAGGAATGAAAAAGGATATTGCGGAGTATGTAGCAGTTTGTGATGTATGTCAGAGAGTAAAGGCAGAGCATCAGAAGCCAGCAGGATTGCTACAGCCATTGCCGATAGCCGAATGGAAGTGGGATAAGTTAGGCATGGATTTTATCACAGGATTTCCCAGAACACGTTCAGGCTATGACTCAATTTGGGTTGTACTCGATCGTTTGACAAAGGTAGCTCATTTCATCCCAGTGAAGACTACCTATACTAGTGCCAGGTTGGCAAAGATATACATGACCAGAATCATATGTCTGCATGGTGTTCCAAGGAGCATTGTATCAGATAGAGGAACCCAGTTTACCTCAAAGTTCTGGAATCAGTTGCATGACACTTTGGGTACCAGGCTAGAGTTTAGTACAACCTTCCATCCGCAGACAGATGGACAGACCGAGAGAGTCAATCAGATTTTGGAGGGTATGCTGAGAGCTTGTGCACTAGATTACGGATCTAGTTGGGACAAGAATTTGCCATAAGCAGAGTTCTCTTATAACAACAGTTATCAATCCAATTTGAAGATGGCCCGAAGCCTTGTACGGAAGGAGGTGCAGGACCCCATTATTGTGGGATGAAGTTGGAGACCGCCAGTTATTTGGACCGGATTTGATTAAGGAGTCTGAACAGAAGGTGAAATTGATTCGCGATAGGCTCAAGGTAGCACAGTCCAGGCAGAAGAGCTACGTAGATTCTAAACGCAAGGAGACAGTTTACGAAGTCAGAGACAGAGTTTATCTTCGAGTATCTCCACTTCGAGGAGTTAAGCGTTTTAGAGTTAAGGGAAATTTAGCACCATTTTTTGTAGGACCATACAAAGTTTTGGAGCGTATGGGAGAAGTAGCCTACAAGTTGGAATTGCCTGAAGGATTTCCAGGAGTTCACGATGTGTTCCATGTTTCCTAGTTGAAGAAGTGCCATGCGGAGATGGCTGATATACCGCTGAGAGACACAGTGCCGCTGGAAGCAATTTAGTTGGACAGTGATTTGACCTATGAGGAGAAACCAGTCAAGATACTTGAGTATGCCAGCCGAGTCACCCACAGCAAGGTTATCAAGTTTTGCAAAGTTCAGTGGAGCCACCACACGGATGATGAAGCCACCTGGGAACGCGAGGAAGATTTGCTGAAGGACCACCCTCACCTATTTTCTAGCCAACCCGAATCTCGAGGGCGAGATTCATCTTAAGGGGGTAGGTTTGTAACATCCCAAAATTTCAATTTGGAATGTTATACAATAGATCATCATTGCATATCATATTTTATTGTATTTTGGCTGATCCTAAAAATTTCACGCAACTCAAGGACCCTCGGAGAGAGTTGGGAGTTTCGTTATTTTCATATTTGAGTTTTCTCAAATTTTGAAAATAGGATCATTTGATTTTATTTATTTTATCTTTAATTATTTCTATTACAAAAATATGAGAGAGGGAATAAAATGACTTTCCCAAAATAAAGAAATATTTAGGATTTAATAATAAGATCAAATAAGATTTTATTTTGGTTTTATTTGCTATTTTTTTCAATTTAGGAAAAATTGCACGTTTTCAAAAAATAGCATTTAGGGCCAAGAAAATGTTCATCCTGTACTAAATATTTTATTTAGATGGTGAAAATTTGTTTTGGCATTTTTTGATTTTTATTTATTTTTCTAGAATTTTTTTAGTTTTGGTGAAATTTATTCTAAAAAAAAGAGACCCGCGCCCGACTGGGCCAAAGGCCTAGCTGAGCCAGGCCGGCCCGCCAGGAGCCGCCGCCTCCTATGTTGTGCCGCCGCCGGACTCGGGAATCCGAGCCGGGGACGTCGCTGCCGACCCCCTCCCCAAGCCATGCCCCCCCCTTTATAAACCCCCACCGGAGCCCCCCCTGGAGGCCCGAACCACCGCCGCCGCACCCCATGCCGCCAGCCGCCAGGAGCCGCCGCCCCGCACCACCTGCCGCCACCCAGAGCCCCGTCGGACCTTGCCGGAGCCCGAGCCGAGGTAGTCGCCGCCGCCGGTTTTCTGAGAAAAACTGATCCGGTTTTTTAGAAAACCCTAGTTTTCGTTTTTTTTAAATAAATCGGTTTTTTCGGTTTATTTATTTAGCGAGCGTTCGCTCATCCGTTCGTTTTAACGAACGCGTTCATCGTTTAGTTCCAGATAACGAACGTTCGTTCGTTAATCTGTTCGTTGTTTTTCTTTTTCTCGGATTAAATCCGCGATTTTTCTGATCGCGATTTCTAATCCGATTTTCGTTTTGGTTTAACTTCTCGCTCGTTTATCGGAATCAGGCAATTCAAGCGCCTGGAGTTTCGTCTCGAAACCCTCTTTCCGTTTAACCAACTCAAACAAGAATTTGACCTAGATCCAGAATAGTAAACGAAGCTTGTTTCTTTTGCCGTTTGTCTTTCGTTGCTTCGTTTGATTTGATTCTTTTTGCCAACCGGAGTTCTTAAGTTGAACTTTCTGGTTAGATCTCTTATTTGAGTTTTACCCGTGCACTAGTTGAGTACTTTGTGTGCTTGTTTGTTTGCGATAGAGTACCCAGAGTGCGCTGCTTGCTACTTCGAATCGCTAGGTTTTGCGGATCATCAGCAAGGCAAGTAACACTTTGATCATATTTCCTACTACCCAGTTTTTATTGCATTAGATCAACCCTCACACACTGCATGATTAGGATCTAATTAAATTGTGGGTTTGGGTAGTAGATGAGGTAGTACCTATCACCTGTTATTTATCAAACCTTTGGGAGTTACTTCTATGTTTGCTTATTATGCCATGCTATGCTAGTAGACGTGGATTGGGTGAGTGAAATCCATAACAGATGTGAGTTTGTTAAATTAATGGTTTATCTAAGGTGGCAACTTAAATACACATCTAGGTGGATTGAGGCACCTGGGTATTCCAGCGATTGCCTGTTTTTCTTTTGGACCGCCACCCAGGCTCAAAGGGATGATGAGATTATTCATACTAGAAACTTCCGTGTGCAGCTACAAACTACTATGGGCTCTAGCATAGTTGATTAAGTCGTGCGAACTCTTACAGTGGTAGACTAGCAGATGTAGGGGATGTAAGTTGGTACGGTCTACCCGTTCGTAAGGTGCAAGCGCTTCTGAAAGACTATGTCTCGGTCATCCGTTTCTCAAACACCAGATAGTGCGAGAAATCCAACGGAGAAGATCGAGTCTTGTGGGGAAAAGTGCACAAATCTCTGCAGAGTGTATAAACTAATCATGGTTAGCTGTGTCCCCAGTTATGGACATCTTGAGTATCTAGTACTTGGATTATCATGTGAATCTCATCATGTTACTCTAAATTAATTTTGTTGGATTTTAATGATGATGCTTAATTGGGATTGAGAGGGTGTCTACACTCTCAATGTTTAACAACAACCATGATAGTTAAATAAAATTTATTCCTTTGCAGTAGGGAAAAATTGGCTTTACACAAAACTGTAACCATAGAGCTTTCCACCAACCAAATATGCATATAGTATAGTCTTATTCCTTCATTGCTCTCTATGTGTTACTCTGCCAGCATATTCCATGTGCTGACCCGTTTCGGGCTGCAACGTTCATGTTGCAGACTTTTCAGACGACGAGTAAGGTGCCTTTAGGTCGTGGTTCTATACTCAGTGATGCCGTTGGAGTTGATGGACTCACTTATCTTCCAAGCCTTTCGCTGTTATCGTTATTAGATGGCCTTAAGCCATATTTATTGTAATAAGTTCTCTTTTGAGACTCGATGTAATAAGTGTGTGATTGCTACTTTGTTATAAATCCTTCAAGTACTGTGTGGTGTCAGCATTACTGATCCAGGGATGAAATCGGAGCACAGAGATTGGACCGTTTAAGGTCTGGTCGCTACAGTTAGCTTAGCACCCGATCGTTTAGTATGTTGTTATTGCTTTCTTCATGACTTATACATGTTCCTATGACTATGAGATTATGCAACTCCCGTTTACCGGAGGAACACTTTGTGTGCTACCAAACATCACGACGTAACTGGGTGATTACAAAGGTGCTCTACAGGTGTCTCCAAAGGTACTTGTTGGGTTGGCATATTTCGAGATTAGGATTTGTCACTCCGATTGTCGGAGAGGTATCTCCGGGCCCTCTCGGTAATGCACATCACTTAAAGCCTTGCAAGCATTGCAACTAATGAGTTAGTTGCGGGATGATGTATTACAGAACGAGTAAAGAGACTTGCCGGTAACGAGATTGAACTAGGTATTGAGATACCTACGCTCGAATCTCGGGCAAGTAACATACCGATGACAAAGGGAACAACATATGTTGTTATGCGGTTTGACCGATAAAGATCTCTGTAGAATATGTGGGAGCCAATATGAGCATCCAGGTTCCGCTATTGGTTATTGACCGGAGACATGTCTCGGTCATGTCTACATAGTTCTCGAACCCGTAAGGTCCACACACTTAACGTTACGATGACAGTTATATTATGAGTTTATATGTTTTGATGTACCGAAGGTTGTTCGGAGTCCCGGATGTGATCAAGGACATGACGAGGAGTCTCGAAATGGTCGAGACATGAAGATTGATATATTGGAAGCCTATGTTTGGATGTCACAAGTGTTCCGGGTGAAATCGGGATTTTACCAGAGTACCGGGAGGTTACCGGAACCCCCCGGGGGCTTAATGGGCCTACATGAGCCTTAGTAGAAATAGAGGGCAGCAAGGGAAGTGTGGGGCGCGCCCCCCCAAGGCCCAAACCGAATTGGTTTAGGGCAAGGGGGGCCGGCCCCCTCTTTCCTTCTCCCCCTCTCTCTCTTTCCTTCTCCCAAATCCTATTCCAACTAAGAAAAGGGGGGGGAGTCCTACTCGCTCCTCCTGGCGCGCCCTCTCCCTGGCCGGCCGCACCCCCCTTGCTCCTTTATATACAGGGGCAGGGGGGCACCCCATAGACACAACAATTGATCAAGTTGATCTTTTAGCCGTGTGCGGTGCCCCCCTCCACCATAGTCCACCTCGATAATACTGTAGCGGTGCTTAGGCGAAGCCCTGCGTCGGTAGAACATCAACATCATCACCACGTCGTCGTGCTGACAAAACTCTCCCTCAACATTCGGCTGGATCGGAGTTCGAGGGACGTCATCGGGCTGAACGTGTGCTGAACTCGGAGGTGTCGTACGTTCGGTACTTGATCGGTCGGATCGTGAAGACGTACGACTACATCAACCGCGTTGTGCTAACGCTTCCGCTTTCGGTCTACGAGGGTACGTAGAAGACACTCTCCCCTCTCGTTGCTATGCATCACCATGATCTTGCGTGTGCGTAGGAATTTTTTTGAAATTACTTTGTTCCCCAACAATATTTCTCTCAACATGCAACCATGACACCTCGTAATTCAACATGCATAAAAAAGGCCCACCTCAACATACAACTATGCATATTAAAAATCCACTTCACCATGCACCCATGCGTGCATGTAAAATTCCATTCTATTATGCTATTTACATCAAATTCTTATATACTTTCGAAAACTATTATTTTAAATATTGATGTTTCGTGTAACCAAAAACTTCGTTGGAATATTGCAAAATATTCCCGCAACAACGTGCGGGTCATCGTCTATTTATATCATGTTTGGGTGTTTTGTACTTATGAACCTTTATAATATATCTGAGTCTTTTTTCAGCAAAAAAAAAAGGTCCTTATCACCTGTGTCACCTCTTACTGCTATTATTAATAGGATTTTTTTTCCTCTTCATACTAGTAGAGTACTAGGTTTATACTGTACATGAAATTAGTAAAGCATGTCCTAATAATTCTCTGTTTAGCGTACAATTATTGTCACCGGATTGCTGTGTTTGACCCGGCGGCCGTGGGATATCCAGTGAGCTCAGCCGTGAAGATAAGGGTAACAGCAACCAACCAACCAACCAACTACCACCGTTCACTGAGACGCTGTTGCGATTTTGCGATCTCCGGGGGACGTCGTCGACAAATTCTCGCCCCAAGCCCAAGGTCGTCCGTTTCGGCGTTCCGTAAAGAAAGGCACCGTCGTGCTCCACAGTCTACTTTGCTACGCGCTTTGGCACACGTTCCATATCAAGCTGCTGTCACTGACAAGCGAGCCATCGGTGCCACTGACCGCCCGTATCAGTGAGGGAGGTTCATTTCACAACGGTCTCCTAGGCACTCTATTGGAGTAGTTTAAGTGATAGGATGAGCAATCGTGTGTGAGCAGGAGAGCTCGCTCGTGACGCCGACAGCGACATGGAAACCGACACGTTTCGTGCGCGTTGGAAACAATGTTCGCCTAGTTTTCTACTGTACTGCCCAGCAAATTGACCGCGGGTGAACCAACCCGTGATTGAATGGTTAGAAGGACTATGATATCCTTAGTCTATCAGGGTTCAAATCCTGGTGCTCGCATTTATTACTTAATTATTTCAGGATTTTCGACGGTGTGCATTCAGTGGAAGGAGATGTTCCCGTCGATGACGAGACGCCTACGGTGACTTCGTAAATCTCAAGATAATATGTCAGCTCAGTCTTTCGGAAGTACTCATAGTAATGCGTGTGTGCGTTCACAGGGGTGAGTGCATGCACGTGTATATGAGCGCTTGTGTCTGTACTGATGTTTAAATAAAAACAAATTGACCGCCTGCATGCATGGTACAAGTAGAACCGCAGGGCTGCTCGAGGATAAGCTATTTTTTTCTCCAATATGTACCCTCCGTTCATAAATGTAAGATGTTCTAATTTTTTCTGAATCCAATATATTCAGAGTTTCATCGTATTTGTATGTAGTCTATAATAAAATATTTAAAAACATCTATATTTATGAACGAAGGGAGTAATAGCAAATACTACTCTTAGAGCAACTTTATTATAGTCGCCATAATTTTAGATCGCCAAAAGTGATATGCAAGTAACCACTAATTTTTTTTTAAAGCTGAAGCAGACTTTTGAAAAAAATAGAATTGTCATCATCATAAACTCTCTGCAAATGGAACCATGTATCATTGCATAGATTCTTGCGCAATATTCCCCGATTCAAGGTAGTACATTTGATTTAGAAGCATTCATTTCTATAAGTAGATGTGGAAATTAGTCGCATTGTGATTTATATTCATAACTAATTAATTAATTAAACTAATAACGCCGCTTGTGTATGGAAAAAGGTACATCGGTTACATACAAAGCCAATAAGCGTTTCCTCTCCTCGCACGCCGTCAGGGGAGTCAAATCGCATGTGCTCCTCTCGCCACAACAACAACGACAGCTGGAAGGTCTTTCCGAGTAGTGGTACCTCGGTGGGTGCATGAGATGGCGGGGAGGGCCGGTTGCGACACATGTTGGCGTGCGTGCGTCAGCGATTGGTCTGGGCTGGCGGCTCAGCTCTAGCTTGTCAACCTTCGGCGGTGACTCGGCATGCCCTGGTCATAAGAGAAGTGGGTGTCGCGACGGGTCCTGGGCGGCGACGGGTTCTAGGTTGTCTTGGGGTCTTCCTTAGGGCGATGTGACGGCGGCGCCGTCCCTTTGTAGGAATAATGTTCGCCCTGTCCTTCGTTGCTCCGTTGGTTTGTTTATCATCGACGGAGGGCATGTGAAGTTGTGTTTCCGGTGGGTCTTCCGAGATCCGGTTCGTTTAGGTTTCAGATAGATTCCTTTGGATTCGAGCAACTTTTATGGTCTTCAGAGTTTCTACAGGCTCTTGCTCGGTGCTTCCTCTGTAGGGCGGCGATTTGCTTCATAGGTCGTGGCCACCGACATCTCATGGTCTACATCGATGGCTTGCCAACCGCTGCTTCTACAAGATCTTAGTGCATAAATTTTGGCTTCGTTGAGGCGGAGGCCTAGAGGCGGCATCGAGCTATGCTCATGTTGCGCCATCGGCGGATGCAGGAGGAAGAAGTCTTCAGGTCCCCAAGAATTTAAATGTAATTTATTTTTCCGTATGGGTTAGTTTGTGAGGACTTGTGTTACTTAATATATCTATCCTTAGCCCTTTTCGCAATAATAATAATATAATAATAGTAGTACTAGTAGTAGTAGTAGTAGTAGTAGTAGTAGTAGTAGTAGTAGTAGTAGTAGTAGTAGTAGTAGTAGCCTACAACTAACTACTAGCAACTACAACCGTGGCAGGATTGCTAGGGGGGTAGGGAATGAGGCAAGACGAGCCCCGATGGCCCAAAAATTCGCCTCGACAGCCTTGGCCTAGGCTGGACATGCGTGGGTGGCGGCATTGCGGGCCTCGATGGTCTAGAAAAGAGCCTGTGCACCCTTTTCCCACGTTGGTGGCAGGGGCAAAGGCTGGCTCGCGGTCCCCAATCCATCGCTCCATTTCCGTGTCCTCCTTTCGCCTCTTGTCCATGGTGATGTGATGCAAAGTCCAAAAGGGGGCCAGTTCGTCCGGCTGCTCTTGGTACAGTTCCTCCTCATCCCCAAAACTAAAGATGAGGGGGCGGGGCACACTCGTGTTTTATATATGGTCTTGCACACACTGCACTTCTAAGGCCGCAACTTCTACTTAATTTGTCAACTTAAGCATGTTTCTTAGGTTGATGAACCCATCTTTTTGAGAAAGATATTTTTTGTTACTTGTGAGTTAAACCTTTGTGCTACGTTTATTTTTGAAAACTTCAAAGTGCAAAAATATTTCATTTTCTTTTAGTTTTGTTTTCAGCGGGTTCTATAGGAAGGCATCCACCGGACCACAACACGGAAAATTCGTTGGAGCAGAGGTCCATCTCCATTAAAGGTGAGGTCATTTGCACCTCGAGTGTAAAAATGTATTACCCTTATTTAATCTTAAGCGTTAGGAGGCAATCACTTTTCATACTCTCTTTTAATAATTGCATTTTCTCTTTTAGTTTCATAATTCTCTCAAGTTTAGTATTGTAAAGTCCTAAGCTCGGGGAGGTTAATTTTGCATGCGTAGATTCTTGTGCAATGTTCTTTGTCTTAAGGTTTTCATGCAACCGCGTGTCCCGTTGTTTTAACATGCTTGTTTTGCATTAATTTTACCCAGCGTGAAGAAATTTTGTTATCCTATGAAAGACATTGTCATGATATCTTTTTATTAAAAACAATAAAGGAGTCATTTGAACCGTTCCCTTTCTTTCACCTAAATACATGAATTGGGAATTCTAATAGTGCCTTGATTAGCTAGAATGTTGTAGAGACCTTTTGCACACGCAGCCCAGCGACATTGGTTGATCTGGAATGCATAACGGTTAACCCCTGCCAAACTACCATGTCAGGGGACTTAGCTTTGAGTCTTTTCCATGATGACACTATGACGCTCTTGTGTAGTGTTTGAGTTCTTTATGACTAATGTAAGTTCGAAACCTTTGATCTTCCGTTTCATCTTGTATTGCTAGCCTCTTCGGTACCGAGCATTTTCCACTCCCACATTGAGGCTGGATGCATACTTCGTCAGTACATCAAAACCCATTGAAGGACTTCCTCTTGTTCTCCTACACTTAGGCCCAACGTTTGCAAAACAGCACCCATACACGACTATCATGGCATTTCATAGTCATTCTGAGTATATCGCTATGCGCTACCATCATATTATACTACATGACTAAATACATGTTCTTTATTGTCATATTTTTTGCTTGGTCATATAATTAGCTTCATTTTTTGGTAGAAATAGCCATTGTTCTCATATGATATAGATCTTTTAATACTGGTACACTACCAGACCATTCATACATAGTTTCTTTCATGTCTTGAGATTGAGTTATGGTTACACGTAGATGGAGTGTGCCAAAAGAAAAGTGTATTACTCATTGTAAGGTGTTTCTTCAATAAAAAAGACATATGAAAGATGCATCATGGAGATGCAACAAAAGAATGGAAAATAAGTGTGAGAGAAGGAGCAACACCATTATCATTTTTAGTATATACACAAATATGCTTCAAAGTAGCAACATCATGCATTGCAATATAGAAAGTCTCATCGGCTTCATCTTTCATATATACTAGCAGGGAATTTACATTATATAATTTGACGTGTATATTCTCATGACGAGCTTCCTCAAATGCTCGACGTCTTTTATGAGCAAATTGTATGCACCCACCACTTAGTCCATGTGAGAGTTTTCATAAAGTCGTAGTTATGTGTGCATCCTAATTCCATGGCGATCCCTACTCCTTGCGTCAACATCGATCATACGGTCTTCTCTATTGTCTAATGGTCAGCTGCATTGAAATACTTATCACTAAAAAAAGTCACTAGTATTTTAAATTGTTTCATACCACCAAAAACCGTTCAACTAGTATTTTCATTAGCTTGAAAAATGTTCAAATATGTATTTGAAAACATGTTCACTGCAAAAAAAATGTTTATCATGTATTTGAAAAATGTTCAACGTGTAACAAAAAATGTTACACCTGTATAAAAAAATGTACAACATGTATTAAAAAAGTAGACATGTATGAAAAGAGAAAAAAAGAAGAAATATATTA